>NW_006921689.1:6025791-6069674 GCF_000298275.1 Orycteropus afer afer | reverse complement strand
TTGAACTGTCAGCCTTCTGGTTAGCAGTCAAGTGCTTTAGCCACTATGCTACCAGAGCTCCTAACAACAAAAACAACAACATATGCAAAATCTTAGTGATCTCATGTGCTTTAGAGTAGAAAATATATATATATTTCTTGTCCATTTTAAAAGAGATATTTCCTTCCATTCCCATATGTATAGTAGATTACAGGTCTAGCTGTACTCTCTTTTACTTTGAGCAGAGAAGAGGTGAAATGTGAGCCAAACTATTAATGGTGAAAATCAATAAATTATCTGCATCATCTATTCTTCTAACCTTGAGTTCTCTGAGTCCCACAGAGATCACATTGAAAACAATTCTTTAACAGAGCAAGTGATCGCAATCCCTTTGCCCAAGACTGATGTCAATTGGGGCTGGTTGGAAGAATGATTTGAGAAACATTTGCTGCACTGTTCTCAGAATTATTATCTGTGGCCCATTCACAAGCCCATGATTAGGGTGGGCTGTTTCCATCTAGGTTTCCCAAGTCCTCATTTGGATGGACCAATAAGGCATAGGAACTCTTTAGTTATGTGTTTTATGATGTCACTGATGGTTAAGTAAAACATGTGTTGAAATAGGTATAATTTAAATGCATAATAATGAAAGGCTTGGTTAAAAAAAAAAACAAAAACAACTAGGATTTAGAAAGAAAACACAGTGTTTTCTAATGTTAATGGAATAAAATTTAGCTGAGGAAGTGGGTGAGTCCTCTTTCTACATAATTCTCATAAGGGGAATCAGGAATTAAATGTCAACAATGGAACTCATTTCCTAGGGGAAAAGAGTACACACAGAAGGCCTTACATTCCTTTTGAACTTCTCAATCAATTAAAATATATTGGAAATTAAAAAATATTCAAGAATGAATGCTATCTGGTAAAATTCTGAAATGCTTTGGGCAAACACAAAGGTCAGTAATACTGGAAAAAAACTTTGAACTTCTTCTGAAATGAAGGTGTTTATTGAAGAGAGACAGAGAGAGAGAGAGAGAGAGAGAGAGAGAGAGAGAGAGAAGAAAAACTCCCTAATCTTTATTTTAAAGAAATACTGGAACCTGGTTGATGATTACCAAAGACTACAAGACTATAAGCAATAAACTAACTACAAAAATAGATTTGGTAAGATATTTTAATTACGAACCTATTTATTGAAGTTTATTTCATGAAATTCACATTAGTCCTTTTTTGATTCTCTATCCCCATGCCCCTAAACTTACCCCACTACTGTATATACTAACAAAGTCACAAAATGTTCAATAGGAGATTGTCAGACCAAGTATGATTTCATTTTACGTTTTCACCCTGAGGACAGAATAATTAACAAAAAGAAAACCATCAATTTGAGCAAAACTGCCAATCTCATTACTCTAAAAAGTAGTATATTGCATAATAGAAACCTAATCTAGTATATCTGAGAAATCTTCCCTGCCTTGAAGCATATTCTAAAATCAATTTATAAAAAAATTATTAGAATTTTTTTCTACACATTTTTTCATAGAGATACTTTCATTTGATACTTTTATTTATTTATTCTTTCTGTATGGAAAACTATTGTTTTTCTCAACCCAGCATTCTTTGATTGGCTTTACTTTAACTTGTGCTGTAGCCTGGCCCAATTCATTCTTTCACCTTATAAATTTTACTGAGTACCTATGAAGTGCCAGGTAATATGCTAGTTCCTGGAGTTATAAGTCATGGTTCCCTTTCAGGGATCCAAGGTCTAGTATGAGGGGCTGATATGTCAATTGTCAATAATACAATTATGAAGTAAGGATGCAAGCTCTTTATCTTTGATAAAGAGAAAATAATGTTTGATTAAGGAAACAATCAGGAAAGAAAATTGTCTTAGTTATCTAGTGCTGCTATGACAGAAATACCAGAAATGGGTAGGGTAGCAAACAGAAATTTATTTATTTATTACAGTTTAAGAGTCTAGAAGTCTGAATTCAAAGTGCCAGCTCTACAAGAAGGCTTTCTTTCTCTGTTGGCTCTGGGGAAATATCCCTGTCTCTTTTGAGTTTCTGTTCCTTGGCAATCTTCCTGCAGATTGTATCTCTCTTCACCCCATCTCTGCTTGCATACTCTCTCTTTTTATATCTCAAAAGAGATTAATTTAAGATACACTGTGCAATAATACTATCTCATTAACATAACAAAGGAAACCAGTTCTCAAATGGGATTAGAATCATTACAGAGGTTAGGATTTACAACAAGTATTTTGGGGGGCCACAAAACTGAAGCAATGCCAGATCCTGAAAACCTCACAAAGGAAGTAGAGTTTGATTGGAGTTTTAAATGATGTGAAAAATTGGTCAGTAGAAATACAAGTAGATTGAGTGGGAAAGAGGGGATTAGGGAAGCAAACATCAGATCTCTCAGGCAAGAAGTGAAGAATATACAAAAGCTTGGCACAGAGTGGTTTCTGGGTAAGATAGGCAGCTATGTGAGAGAAAACACCTGGTGACCTGCTCCAGTGAAGATTACAACCTAGGAAATCATATGGAGCAGTTCTACTTTGTCATATAAGACCACTATGATTCAAAATCCACTCCATGGCACATAATAACAAGTAATTAACTACGGCTGTAGCTTAGTGCAAGGATCTCTGGTGCAAGGAATGAAAAGAGTGGCTAAAGCCCTAATGATTCTAAACCCCCTCCTGCTTTGTGGGAGAAAGATATGGCAGTCTGCTTCCATAAAAATTTACAGGCTTGCTACCCAATGGGGCATTCTTTGTCCAATGGGGTCACTATGAGTCAGAATCAACTTGATGACAGTGGATTTGGTTTTGATTTGGTAGTTGAGCAGAAGGTGAACAATGTGGACAGAAGAAATTGGAGTTGTTGTTAGGTGCCAGTGAGTTGGCTCTTAACTCATACTGACCCTGTGTACAACAGAATGAAACACTGCCAGGTACTGTGCCATTCTCACAAAACTTGCTATGCTTGAGCCCATCCTTGAAGCCACTGTGTCAATCCATCTTGTTGAGGGTTTTCCCCTTTTTGCTGACCCTCTACTTTACCAAGCATGTCTTTCTTCAGGGACTGGTATTTTTTGCCAACTTGACCAAAATAGATGAGAGGAAGTCTGGCCCTTCTAGCCTCTACGGCGGATTTGTTTGTTCTTCTGGTAGTCCATGGTATTTTCGGTATTCTTCACCAACACCACAATTCAAAGGCATCAACTCTTCTTCAGCTTTCCTTACTCATTGTCCAGCTTTCAAAGGCATATGACTAGATGCACTGCCGTCAAGTCAATTCCAATTCATAGTGATGCCTATTGAGTTTCCAAAGATGTAAATCTTTACAGAAGTAGGTTGTTTCATATTCCTTCTGAGCATATGCATATGAGGGAATTGAAAATACCACAGCTTGGGTCAGCCACATGTTAGTCTTCAAAGTGACATCTTTGATCTTTAACACTTTAAAGAGCTCTTTTACAGCAGATTTGTCCAGTGCAATACTACATTTGATTTCTTGATTGCTACTTCCATGGGCATTGATTATGGATCCAAGTAAAATTAAATCTTTGTATCAATACTTTCTCCATTTATCATGATGCTGCTTATTGGTCCAGCTGTGAGGACTTTTGTTTTCTTTACATTGAGTTGTAATCTGTATTGAAAACTGTAGTCTTAAATCTTTATCAGTAAGTGCTTCAAGTCATCTCCACTTTCAGTAAGCAAGGTTTTGTCATCTGTATATTACAGGCTGTTAATGAGTCTTCCTTAAGTCCCGATGCCATGTTGTTTTTCATGTAGTCCAGCTTCTTGGATTATTTGCTCAGTATACAGATTGAGTAAGTATGATGAAAGGATGCAACCCTGATGCACACCTTTCTTGATTTTTAACCATGTTCTATTTAAACGACAGCTTCTTGGTCTATGTGCAGGTTCCCCATGAGCACAATTAAGTGTTCTGGAATTTCAAGTCTTTGCAATGCTATCCATAATTTGTTATAATTCACACTTTTAAATGCCTTTCCATATTCAAAACACAGTTAAACATCTTTCTGGTATTCTTTGCTTTCAGCCAAGATCCATCTGACATCACCAATGATATCTCTCATTTCATGTCCTCTTCTAAAGCTGGAAAGGCATTTAAAAAATGAATCTTGCTTTACCCTTCATGAAAGCAATATGGAATAATTTGAAGGATTTTAGGAAAGGGAGTGACATGACCATATGATTGGTTTTACAGTATGACATACAGTTTAGAAAGGGTAAATGTTGCCCCATTTAACAGTTATAAGATCTTGCTAAATTGCATGATTTTTATGTGTCTTCCTTTTTTTGGATGTAAAAGAAAAATAGAAAAAATGGTAGTTACATCTCAAATTTGTGCAAATTAGAGGTTATGTTTGTAAAGAAAGCAAGATAGTGCCAAAAATCTACTAGACACTTATTAAGTAGATCACTTTGCCTTCACAGAGTCTGGAAATAAGTCTCCAATTCTGTAAGGAAGATGATTTTTCCCCCTATAACTACCTCCTCTCTCTCATGACAATCCATTCTTTCACATGTGGATGAGAATGGGGAGGTAGCTGTTTAACATGTACATTTATCTGCTTTGAAAAGGAAACATGCTATTTGCAGAAAGAAATTTAAAAACAGACCATATATTGCATATATTATGCAGCTTGAACTAAAAATACAGGCATAAATAGTGATTCAGGAAAACTTAATTGTACTTTTTAGCCATACTATCACAAAGATAATATATCTGTTGGAGCCAACCTAGTGAAGAATGCTTGTTGGCACTAAGCTTATCTAAACATATTTTTCCAGGGGATAGATTGTTAATTTTTAAATCTGCTTGTCACGGTGAATGATATTTAAGTGTGAAGATAAGCTGCAGAGTTGTTCACATTGTCAGCCTGCCTTTCTTGGCTATAATTTTCATAAGACAAAGTCAATGAACCAGATAAGTAAAAATGTGAATTTGTATATTTGCATATGTGTGCACTTTTAGCCTTTCCTTCTACATCGTACTGTCCATTTGGTTTATCTCTTCTAACTTATTGCTAAATACCACGGAGATACGGGGGGAAAAATCCTTCCTCATAAATACTTTTTGTTTGACCCTAAAAGAGATTTTGAAGGAGAAAACAGTATTTCAAATGCTTTCAGAATGGTAAGATTCCTAGGTTGAAGCTTTAATTTTTTTCCGCCAAAAGTATGCCTAAAGAAATAATCAGAAAATTAGCCACTGAACAGACTGGTTGAAATTGTCTCAGTTGTTGAACACGGTTTAATTTCAGGCAAATTTAACTGTGTGATTGAGTGGCAATTAAGCCATGTAGAGTCTGCTAGTCGTGGGCTAAAATAATTTGTAAGGCTTAATTAATTGCTACAAAAACTGATAGCCCTGTCAAATTGACAAGTAAGTTCATTGATCTTAAAATTCAGCTGAGCTCAAGAGAAAGACTGACAAAATAATCTGTAGACTGTGACATAGAGACCATTAGAGATAAGGAACTTGTGTGAAGGTAGAGCAGAGGGTGTGGCTCCAGAAGAAATCAAACAGAGACAGTATTTCCCAAGAAATATTTTGCCTACATATCTCCAGAGACAAGTCACATATCTATCTGTCATGCATTGTATACAAGGGGTTTGTTTCCTCATGCTTTTAATGACCTCCTACTTTTTAGTTTATATTGAACACATGATAAATAAGTCAGATTCTGTGCCAAGTCCATTTAATTTCAAGTTTTGAAAGCAGACATATGCTCACATACAGCATGAGTATAGGGCACTAAGTGCCTTCTTTTAAATGAACTGCTGACTCTTCGATTTCCATGTCATCTTCCTAAGGATGAATGAGGCTGCTGCATTCATTTTTTTTTTGTGTTAAGGGCAAATAGGTATTTTGTTTTACCTTGTAGTCTGGGGATATTTTACAAACCAGAGGCTCCCTGATGCCCAAAATAGTAGGCCATTCCTCATCAAATTTTACTTATCTTTATCTTATGGAACTATTGGCAAAGGAAAACAATGGGAAATTTCTACACTTCCTCCAACCTTCATAAATGAGAAAATCCAGTCCTTGGACTAAGTGAGTAAATTGTGGCACAGCTATAATTAGCAGTTGTGATGCCCAAACTATCAGAGAGCAAACCACAGTGAGGGCTAAAATGATTTGCAAACAATCACGAAATATGTAAGAAGTAATGACTACAAAATAATAATTAGAAAGAAGGAACAGAATATTTATGCTAAGTGAAACAGTTCCAATAAGAAGAATCTGGATAAAACTCAGTTATTTTATATCAGACACCTTTTAAGTGCCACACCAGATGCTTTGAGCCTCCTCTGACTCCAATCTCTAGGACCTTTGTCCACTTCCTACACCCCAGTCCATTGTCACAGCTACTAAAGAACTTTATGTGAGTTCTTTCCATAACTCCACAAACTACACTGAGAAAAGTTCACGCATGTGGCCTTTCAGAAGAAAGATTCAACAATCAATCACACTTCCTACCACCACTTGATCTTTGAATTGACTTTTTCTCCTTCCCTGTTTCTCTTTCCTTTCCACTCACTTCTGATCTTAAGAGTTTCCTGATAACTAAGGTGCACCTAACACAAGCCTTGGACTTTTCAACTGCCTCATATGTAAGTGAAAGCTAGACACTGAGAAAAAGAAGACAGAAGGATTGATGCCTATGAATTGGTATGTTGTGGAAGAATATTGAGAACACTGTGGACTGCCAGGAAAACAAAGACATCAGTTTGGGAAGAAATACAACCAGAATGCTCCTGAATGTATCGTTACTTTGGACACATCATAGGGAAAAAATCAATTTCCTAGAAAGGGATATCATATTTGGTAAAGCAGTGGGTCAGTAAAACAAGGGAACCACTCAATGAGATGAAGTAACACAATAACTACAACAACGGACTCAAACGTACCAATGATGGTGAAGACATCACAGGACTAGTGAACATTTCTTACTGTTACATATAAGGTCACTATGAGTCCCAACTGACTGCAACTGTCAACAACAAAGTAAATTAGTAGTTTAAAGCTTTGCCTTGCTTCTGCAGCCCAGATTAAAGCACAATCACTTTAGAAATAAAAAAAAAAAAAAAGAAATTCTTATATGAAAATGGTTAGTACATTGCTGATAAAATATGAAAACTAAAGTCCTATGACTTCTTTGTATTGAAGCTTATAGCATCAAGTCTTCCAAGATAATGAGCATATTACCCAGGGGTTCTTAATTACTTATATAGTTAAGCAGGGCAAACTATTTATGGGACAATTATGCTCATTCTATTTTCATTTTCAAATGAAATGGTATACAGTGTTAATATTGGTAAAGTTTGTCCTAGCTAGGCTATCTTCACTTATCTAATTTTGTGCACTGATACCTCTTTTGCTTTGGAGTAAGTATCCTTAATTCTAGTGAATATGTTCCTATTCTACAGTTACTAACAGCCTCAGTAGCTGTGGCATATTTTAGAACCTACAGGCTATGTTGCTTTTTCCTCTATCCATTTCACACTTTTCTTCAGAATCATCTTGCCTGAAGGACTTCTGTCCACTCGTGTGAAGCCAAAGTTTTAATTTCCCATTTAAACTGGCAGTGCACTTCTTTTCTTCATAAATATCTTTCCAGTGTGGTGTTTTCAAGTCTCTAAGGAAGGGTCAAAATCTACTAGAAATAAATGAACTGGAGCCTTCTGAGTTTTTGTATAAATACGTGTAATTTCAAAGGAAACTCTAATTTTAAGAAGGCAGGATCAATAAACCCACGAGAAGATCAAACATTTCTAAACACAAGAATAAATGATATTTCCTGATCCTTACAGAGTTTTGCAAATATAGTTAAGCTTCTTAGGATGTGGCACAGTAAGGACAATTCACATGGAAAAATACGTTACCAATGAAATATATCAGTATATTTTCATGGGCATTTATTTGTTTTATTTTCAGTATATTATTGAGATAATCTTTTGTTTCCATGGGCCTTTTAATTAAAGGAAAGGAAAAACATGATACCACATATGCTATATTAATACTTTAAAACATTTAACAATTGGGTTATCATTATCTAACAAACACTTACTAGGAATCTCTAAAATTCCAGACCTGCCTTCAACATTAAGATTACAAGGATAACTTAAACATAGTTTCTAGACTGAAGCACCTTAACATCTAGTATTTGGAGTCCAAAAGAAAATAGAAAATAAAATGGTTTATTATAACACAAGTAATGACATAATTGTACATGGAGGGTTACTGGCAAACAGAGTAGAATCATTTGTACACTCACTTTTTACTTATTGACATGGTTAGGCTCCAAAGATCAGGTCATTTTGTGAAAATCAACATTATGCAATAACAAAATGGAGGACAACCACATCATTACATAACCAACAAATTACATCATTACGTAACTGCCAAATCACAGAGAATCATGGCCCTGCCAAAATGACATATAAATTAACTATTATGTTATTCATGCCTCACACTTTGGCGTTTGTTACTGCCAGACATATGTTGTTAATGTGCCAAATAATGAGATAGTTGATTTTTTATTTTTGTGCACTAATACCTCTGATAGATATTTTACTATCATCATAAATGTGAATTTCTGGTAAGTTGATAACTAAAGAGCAGATGTATTAGGAACTTGGATGGTAGGGATAGAAGAGTCAAGGAAGAGTTCCCGGAGCAGATAAAAGTCCACTCTTTAAGGGTGAGTAGGAATAATTTGGACAGAGTTTGGGAGTTGGATTTGAAAAGAGAGTGTATTCCAGATAACGTTAATATCCAGGATGGTATTAAATTGTATCAAGCAAATGGGGGATCAACAAGTCATTGTGAACTCCTGGAGCAAATCTTGTAAGAGATCAAGTGATACAAGGTGAAGCATGATGATACAAGCACAATGTGGACAAAGCTAAATTAGATGAACATTAATCTGAAAGATCTGGAATCATTACATCTTTTTTGAATAAGGAAATCTTGTAAATAGAATTGTGTTTGGAGAAACCTCTTTGTCAGCAATGTTTATATAGCAAGAGGAGAACAGAGCCTAACTTTAGGCAGAGACTAGTTAAGCATCTATTGTTCTACTCTAAACAGGAAACGATGAGTGTCAGAACGAAAGCAGTGGAAGTAGAAATACCAGGAGATCAATAGGATCAGAAGGGAGAGCTGATTGGTCTTGGTGATGGGACTGAGAAAATAATTCTCACTGCCATTGAGTCAATTTCGACTCACAGCGAGCCCTCCTTTGGTTTTGAGGTGGTATCTCTACAGAAGTAAATTGCCCAGTCTTCCTTCTGAAGAGAAGCTGGTGGGCTTAAACCACTAGCCTTCTGGATAAGAGTCAAATGTCTTAGGTACTACACCAGCAGAGCTCCCAAGTAAGTAATTGACAAACCTTAATTCTGGGAGGCATAGCTATGAGTCAAGTCCGACTTGACGGCACATAACAACAAACAACAATTCTATGTAAAGCAGTGGGGTTTGGCTGAGGCAACCTGATGGCAAGTGCTGGTGCTTCTCAACTCAGAAAGGGAAACAAGCTTTAGGAGGATGTTTGAGTACAAGAGGCAATTATGACTTCTTTTTTAAATATGTGGAATTTGATATATATTTTTGGAAGTCCAAATTAAAATGTCTAAAAATGTACATGAATACATAGATCTGAATCTTAGAAGAGGCAATGAGACCACAGATATATATTCGGAATCATCTACATTTAAGTGATAATTGAAAATATGAATGTGAGTGAGGTTTCCCAGAGGGGCTATATAAATTTTAAAAGTACAATAGAGAACAGTACATTTCAGGATATTTGCACTTGAAATCTGAACATATTGAAGGATAACTAGTGAGTAAGACTGAGAAGGAGTAAAATTTAATGATAAAAACAAAATTTATAATGATGTTAGCTACCAAGCATTGAATGTTTACCTGTATCAAATATTATGTTACTTGCTTTATATGTTATCTCACTCAAAGTTTGCAACAAACATAATAATTTTTTTCTTCATATATAAAGATGAGAAAACCAGGATTCTGAGTGATTGTCGATTAACATAGATGTCACAGCTAAAACAAAGTATATTGGGTGGGGCAGACTGTATTAGGCAAAGAAGGCTGTAATAATATTTCCCATCCCAAATGCCTGCTAGAAACTTGCCACTCCCCCATGAAAAGGGGAAGTCTTTGCTCCACCCTTTTGAATCTGGGCTACTTTTGATTTCTGTCTCCACCAAGAAATTATGGGGGAAGTGACCCTATGTGACTTTGGAGGCTAGGTGATCAAAATGTTATGTACTTTCTCTTCGTTGTGTGGGGATGGTCACCTTCAGCAACAACTTCCATCCTGTGAGTAAGCCAAAGCAGCAGATGTACAGATGCTCATAGAGAGGAAAGTAACCTCTGGTCTACAATGGAGCTGAGCTCCCTGTCAGCAGCACCAATCTGGTAGTCATGAAATTGAACCATTATTACTGTTACTGTAAGCCATTAAATTTTTGGTTTGATTGTTAGGCATCAATAAGCAATTGATACAGATTTTGGTATATAAAAGTGAGAGTTGACATAAAAACACTTAAAACAGGTAACATTGACTATGAGACTGGCCAATGAAGGAAAGTTGAAAATGCTTCGGGGAGATGTTTAGCAAAAGCTTCAAGGGGGCTATGGGTGAAGACAGAGAAGTACTGAAAATGTGAATGACAATTTGATGAAAGAGAACCTTTTTTCTATACTTATTGTTGTGTTTTGAGACTTCATTATGTATTCTGGATATAAGACCTTTGTCAGATATGTGATTTGCAAATATTTCCTACTGATGCAGAAACAATGAGGTTCTTATAACCTGTCGCAAGTAGGGCTAATAACCACAACAATACGAAGTGGAAAAGCAAAAGATTTATTAAGTATTGATACTCAAGGTGACAGAGAAAATTGTTTCTCTAAAAAGTCTGTCTCCTTGAGCAAAGGGATAAGCATGATTATATAGGGAGATGGGAAGGGGGTTGAAGATTCCTTGGACTGCCAGGAATGTCTGTTCTTTTTCTCTGGTTACTTTGGACTCAGTGTCCTTCTTCCCAGGGTCATCTTGCTTCAGAGGCTACGCTCCTCAGTTGAAATAAGTCGTGGGGGAGGGTTATGCCTAGAAGAATGCATAACTGCAAATAACAAACCTAAAGAACTCAGCATCTATAAAAATGTCTCTTCTGTTTACCTAAAAGAAAGCAAAAGGGAGGGAAAAACAGCAAATTAGTCACTAAGATTAATATCTACTTTAATCACGCCTGGGAGCTCTGATGGCATAGTGCCTAAGGAATTTGACTGCTAATCAGAAGGCTGGAGGTTCAAACCCACCAGCTAGTCGTCAGAAGGAAGGTTGGGCAAGCTACTTCTGTAGAGATAACACCTCAGAAACCCAAGGAGGAGTCGGAATAAGTTGGATCCAACTTGATGGCAGTGAGTTTTTTTTGTTGTTGTTTGGTTTTAGTCATGCATGCTGGTCTGTTAAAATTCTGCAATTTTCAGACAGGGCCCCCTTCAGCCTTCTTCCTCAACCCTCCACACTCTTATTCTGTATCTTTTCTTTTTCATCACTTAAAAGTAATTTTTGAAAATCCACTATTGCCATGAGCAGCCAAGAGGTTGATTCTGACTTATAGTGACAACTTGTGTGCAGAGTAGAACTTCTCCGTGGGGTTTTCATGGCTGTGACTTTTTATAAAGATCACTAAGCTTGTCTTATGAGGTACCTGTGGGTGAGTTTGAACTGCCAACCTTTTGACTAAAGTTGAACATTTAACCATTTGTGCCATCTAGGGACTACATTTTTGAAGAGAAGAAATTCTTAATTTTGCTGAAGTCCAACTTATTATCATTTTTTAATTTTATGGAATTTGTATTTAGTGTTAGATCTAAGAAATTGTTTTCTTATCCAAAGTTACACATCTTTACTTCTATATTTTCTTTCAGAAATTTTATTATCTAAAATTTTGCATTTATATCTGTAATTAACTTTGAGATAATTTTTGTGTATGGTGTAAAATGAGACTGGATCAACCTTTTTGTTTTGTTTTGTTTTTAATGGATATGCAATTTTACTAGCACCATTTTTTAAAAGCTTATTCTTTCTCCATGGAATTGTGTTACTACATTTGCTTAGAATCATTTGGTCATATATAGATCTCTTTTTTGACCCTCTATTTTACTGCATTTATCTCTGTCTACCTTTCACCAATATATACTCTCATGATTGCTGTAGATTTATAGTAACTCTTGAAATCAAGTAGAGTCCTCTAACTTTATTCTTCTGTTTAAAAATAGTTTTGACTTCTAGTTCCTTTTCCTTTCCATATAAATTTTAAAAACAACTTGATTTCTGCAAGAAATTCTGCTGGGGTTTTGAAAGGAATCATGTACAATGCATAGATCACTTTCGGAAGAATTGATAGCTTATCAGTAGTGAATCTTCCAATGCATAAAAATGGTATGCCTCTCCCTTTTGGTTTTATTTGATTTTGTTTATCAGAATGTTGTAGTTTTGAGTATATAGATATTATATATCACATATCTTTATTTTATTTTAATTTAATTGTGGTGAAAAGATACATAACAAGACATTAGGCAACATAACAGCTTCCCCATTTATAGCTCAAGGATATTGATGACATTTTTCATGTTGTGCCACAATTATTGCTGTCCTTTTCCAAAATATTCTACCACCATTAGCATAAACTCAATATCTTGCAAACAAAAGTTTCCCAATTCCTCCTCCTTCTTATCCCTGGTACCACTAATAACCTTTGGTCTCACCTATTTTGGTCATGTTGCCAGAAGGGACCATTCTTGGAGAAGGATGTCATGCTTGGCAAAAAGGAGGGTCAATGAAAATGGGGAAGGCTCTCAACAAGATGGATTGACATAGTGACTGGAACTATGGGCTCAGGTATAACAGGGATCATGAGGCTGTCTCAAGACCAGGCAGTGTTTCATTCTGTTGTACATGAGCACTATGAGTTGGACACAACTTGACAACACCTAAGAACAACAACAAGATATATATTTTTCCAACCTATCTAGGAATTTAGCTTCCCCTTCTTTCCCAACCCTAGTAACCAACAAAGAAATTTCCCTTCTGTGTATAAGCCTTTCCTTGACTTTTTACAATAGTGTACTAATAAAATAATATTTGTCCTTCTGTAATTGATTTATTTCACTCAGAATAGTGTTATCCAAGTTCATCCATGTTATGTCATGTTTTACAGATTCTACATTATTCTTTAGTTTTTGCATAGTATACCATTGTATGTATGTACCAGAGTTTGGTTATTCATTCTTCAGTTGATGGACACTTAGGTTGTTTCTATCTCTTTGCTATAGTGAATAATGCTATGATGAACATGGATGTGCATATATCTGTTCTTGTCCTGCCTCTCACTTCTTTAGGATATATACCTAGGAATGGTTGGCTGATCTTTGATAAAGGACTGAAATCCATTAAATGGGGAAAGAGAGAATCTTACAAATGGTGCTGGCAAAACTGTATATCCATTTACAGAAAAATGAAACAAGACACATATCTCACACCAGACACAAAAACTAAATCCAGATGGTTCAAAGATTTAAGTGTGAAACCTAAAAGTATAATGTTCATCAAAGAAAAAATAGGGGCAAACTTAGGGGCCCTAATTTATGGCATAAATAGACTATAAAGCATAACTCAAGATGCAAAAACAGCAGAAGATAAATTTGATGATTGGCACCTTCCAAAAATTAAATTATTATGTGCATCAAAAGACTTCTCTGAAAAAGTAAAAGGAGAACCTACAGAACTGAAAAAAAAAAAAAATTGGCAATGACATATTGGACAAAGGACTTTAAAATGTGTAGAAAACTCCAACACCTCAACATCAAAAAACAGACAATCCATTTAAAATACAGGAAGAAAATATGAACAGACACTTCACCAAAGAAGATATTCAGGCAGCTAAAAAGCATATGAAGAAATGTTCATGATCGTTAGTCATTGTTGCTGTTGTTGTTATGTGCCGTAGAGTCAGAACCTACTCATAGCGATCCCTCCTTGGGTTTCCGAAGCAGGATCACTACAGAAGTAGATTGCCCAAATTTCCTTCAGAGGAGTGGCTTGTGGGTTTGAACTGCCAGCCTTCTAGAGAGAAAAATCAAAACAACCATGTGATAACCTACCATCTCACCCCAGCATTAGTAGCAAAGTTCAGCAAGACAGAAAATATAATTTTCTGTGCTGAGCTCATTTTGTTTGTAAGTCCTGTTTTCAACTCCTTCATTGCTATTGTTTTAGTATTTGGTAAAGATTTGTGCTTGTCCTTTTTTTTATTTTGATGCAAACTTTTATTATTTTTCTTGCCTTATAATGTATAGTTTTCTTCCCAAGTTTAAAACAGTCTGTTCTGTCTTGCAATTATCTTAGCTTCCTCACCATTTAGAAAATCTGTAACTACAGTACATATTCCTGCTTTTTGGTTTGTAGTTGTCCTCATTTACCAATTGATGGCTCTGGTTCCCTGTTTATAGTCTTATAAGCTTATTTTACTTTGGATACTTCTATAACTGGGTTGGTTTCTGGGTTGTGTTATCATGTATGTTAATCATTGTTTGCTGTTTGCTGTGTTGGTACTATGCCTGAAGGACACTCTTTAGCCTGTTTTGTAAGGTTGGTCTAGTTTTAACAAATTCCTTCAATTTTTGCTTACCTGGAAATCTAATTCTAATTTCTCTGTCATATTGGATAGACAATTGTGCTAGGTATATATTTCTTGTTTGGAAAATTTTTTCTTTCAGGGTTTTATATAGATCATTCCATTGCCTACTTGCTTGCATAGTTACTGCTGAGAGACCCAAGGTCAGTCTTATTGGTTGCCCTTTGTAGGTAACTTTTTGTTTTTCCCGTGCTCCTTTCAGGTTCTTTCTTTGTCTTTGGTTTGGGTGGGTTTGATGATGATATATCTTGGTGATTTTCTTTTGGGGTCTATCTTGTTTTGGGTTTGTTGAACTTCTTGAGTGAATATCTTTTCATCTTTTACCATATTATGGAAATTCTCTTCCAACCATTATTTGACCATTTTCTCTGTAGTTTTATCTGTCTGTTCCTGTTTTAGAATTCCAATTACATGTAGGTTATTTCTCTTGATGTTATCCCATGTGAATCTTAGGTTTTCTTCATTATGTTTTGATCCTTTGTCTGATCGATCCCTTAACAAATAGTATTGAGGTATTTGTCTTCCATCTCATTAATTCTGTCTTCTATTGATCCAATTCTACTCCTTTGGTCATTCACTGTGTTATCTATTTCTTAAATCTTAGTATTAATCTTCTGGATTTCTGTTTGTTGTTTTTATATTGTTTTTAGTTTTCTGTTTATTTTGTCAATTTGTTCTTGTATTGTTTTCCTAAATTGTTCTAGAATTTTGTCTATGTTTTCTCTTAATTTTGTCAATTGTGTTCCTTGATCTTATCAGTGTTTTCTTTGTCTCTCGACCCATTGAAGTTACCCAGATATAACTCTTTTGAATTCCTTATCAGGGAGTTCCAATTCTGTGTCTTCCTCAGGAATGTCTTTTCAGTTTGTATCCTGGTCCCTTGTTTCTATTACTTTATTTTACTTTTTTGTGTGGACTGTGATGGTCTGTTGTCTCCAAGACAATGCTGTGTTGTTGTATTTATATTTAATTTGGTGGTTGTATATTGGTATGATTTATGCAAGATTTTTTTTCTTCCTTTTTTTTTGATAAATCTGTGTGAGAAGGGTACTGTGCTCCTCTATTTGCTATTTGTTAGCACTTAAGCACACATCACATATTTCCTGGTGACTGTGATAGAGAATGAGAGTGTGTTTACAGATATCTGTCAGCTATTTGTAAAGAGCAATTGAGGGTGAGTGGAGCTGCTATTGGCCACCATCTATTGTTTATCAATTGCTTTAAAAGCAAGTGGTGGCCCTCACTCAGTTGGCAGTGCTGCAGGACATGACAGTATGGTTGGGTTTTGTGGGCACAGTTGCGTGATTGCTGTCTCCCACTCTGTTAGACAAAAATAAATAAATAAATAAATAAATAATAATAACACAAAAGAACAAAAACAAGATAACAAAAAATTCAAACCACATAAACAGGAACTATCACAAAAATATGCAATAAATAAGAAGAAAAATTTTCAAAATATATTTTAAAAAGATAAAATTAAGATAATAAGAATAAGAGGCAAAAAAAAAAGAAAAAGCCACAATATCTGGGGGCAAGGGGAATGAGAGAAAAGCACAAGAGAGAATAAGAGTAAAAGAACAGAGAAAACTGCAAAATGTAAAACAAGGGATGGAAAGAACAAAGAGGAAAAAGAAGAAGAAGAAGAAAGAGGAAGGAGAAGAAGAAGGAGGAGAAGGGGGAGAAGAAGGAGGAGGAGGAGGAGGAGGAGGGGGAGGAGAAAGGAACCAAGACAAAAGACAAAAGGGAAAATAATTAAGAACCAGGCATGGGAAAGACTGAAAAAATAAAAAGAAGAAGATAAAAAGAATAATTTTAAAACAAACAAACAAAAATAAAACTGTGGGTGATGGGGCATGACACCCAGATACTGCCAGGGCACATACTGGAATGGAACCCCTGCAGGTTAAGAAGGTGGGTGGAGGCAGGGGGATGGCCACATCCCTGTTTACCAAGAAGGCATAGGACATAGTGTAACAAGGGGAATATCATACTTCTCCAGTTGTCAGTCTCCCATGTGATTTCCTGTGCTGTCTTTGGTAGGCAGAGCCCACTCCCAGGTTGCAGACCAAGCAAGCACATCACTTGCACTCAAAATAGCTGTCGGCTGCTTGAAACTTCCAAAATGGCTGTGCCATCTGGACAGCCACCAGCAATTCACAGGTTCTCTTGTCCCCTTCCTCGCTGTTCTCCCTCTGGGGTGTCAGGCAGCAACAAAGTCCCTGCCTGTGCAGTCCTTGGTGAGCAGAGCTGATTTTCAGGTTGCTATCCAGAAATATTCAAAATGGCTTTGCCCTCAGGACAGCTGGCAGTCCACAGCTCCATTTGTCTCCTTACTCAGTATTTCATTGAGGTTCTTCTGCTAGTTGGTATTTAATCCGCTTCTTTATTCTCCCCTTCAAAGCTCAGGGTTCCAGGATTGTCTTATCTATCAGTTTCAATTGGTTTCTCATTGTTGCAGAGGGTCTGGGTAGCTTGTCTGCCTATTCCACCATCTTCCTGGAACTCCTATGTCACATAACTTAATACTACATAAATCTTAGTTAAACATCAATTTCTAATTGTTTATTGATAATATATAAGCATGCAATTGATTTTTGTATTTTTATGTAGTAATTTCTATCCTTGCTATACTCGCTTATTACTTAGAGTAATATATATATATATTTTTTGTAGATTCTTTGCATAATTATACATAGACAAATATGTTGATGCAAATGGACATAGTTTTATTTCTTCCCTATCAATCTGTATACAATTTGTATCATTTTCTTGCTCCATTGCAGTGGAATGAACGTGTAGAACAATGTTGAACAGTATGAATGAGAGTGAACATCCTTGGCATTTTCTTGATCTTAGAGAGAAAGATTTCACCATTCAGCATGATGTTAGCTTTAGGAATTCTATAGGTATCCTTTGACAGGTTGATTGAATTTCTCACTATTCTTTGTTTGTTGAGAGTTTCTATTAGGAATTTATATTGAATTTTGTCAAATACTATTTCTGACTTTATTTGGATGGTCACTTAGTTTTTCTTTTTTATTCAGATAATATGGTTAATTGTTCTCATTGATTTTCACTGTGAACTACTCTTGCTTTTCTAGGATTATCCTCACTTTACTGTGAGGTACCATCATTTTTTTAAAAAATCTATTGTTGGATTTATTATACTAATATATATATTTTTAACTGTGATTTTGTGAAAGTTAACAGAATATATTCTTTCTATAGAATAGTTCACACACAGCTTCATGACATTGATTACAACTCCCAGAATGTAATAGCTCTCTCCCCACTTCCTCTCTGTAGTCAACCTTTCCCTGTGTCCTTCTTTCCTATGCATTGCTGCCCTCTGAGCTATCTACCTGTGCAAATGCTGCCCTTCTGATCTCCCATGGTTAATTGTTCTAAAGAGTGCAACTCCCTAGTCTAATTGTTCAACTTGTAGGGCTGTCTATTGTTTCCTGAAATCACAGGAGTGAATTCCATTTCAGGCCTGAAAGGTATCTACCCACTACCGTTGAGTTGGATCCAACTCACAGTGACCCCCTCCATGGGTTTCTGAGACAGTATCACTATGGAAGTAAATTGGCCAACTTTCGTTCTGAGGAGTGGCTTGTGGGTTTGAACTGCCAGCCTTCTGATTAGTAGTCAAATGCCTTGGGCATTATATCACCAGAGCTCCTGAAAGGTCACTAGGGGCCATAGACTCAGAGGTTTTACCAGTATCTATCAGATCAGTACGGCAGCTGCTTTTTTTTTTTTTTTTTTTTTTAATGATTCTCAGTTTTCATCCACATTTTTCTCCCATTCTATTTAAGATCTCCTGCACTGATTCTTTTTTGAGTGGTTGATAGTGGTAGCTGAGCACTATCTGGTTTTGGTCTCATGGTCATGTAGGCTGAGGTTCACATAGTCCACTAGTCCTTTGGACTAATAATTTCTATGTGTCTATGGTTTTCTTCATTCTTTGCTCTGGATGAGAAGAGACCAATTTTTGCATCTTAGATGGCTACTTGCAAGCTTTTAAACCCAGTTGCTACTCACCAAAGTAGAATGTAGAAAAATGTTTTTGTGTACTGTTATGCCAATTGAGCTTGGTGTCCCTTGCAACCATGTTCCCAAGCCTGTGGGTGCAGTGTCTAACTTTCTCAGGGTGTTTGGCTGTAGCCAAAAAAAATTATCATAACTTTGCCCTGTTAGCTCTATTATATATGAGGAAATTCTTATGGCACACACAAATACACATGTAGAAATGTTATCTGCCAAACTTACATATGTTCATGGGTATATTCCCTTTTGCCTAGACAGACCTGATCATTTAGCCAGTCTACCTATGTATCCACCTATAGATTAATGTTTGTTATCACTTATAATTCAGTAATGTGTATACAAAAGCGTTTTATCTTTGTTTTCCATACATCTTGTGCACCTTTCTGTGTGTTTCTTGTCCTTAATGTTATTGTGTTGGTCACTTGCTTTTAGTATATTGCATTTCTCTTCACCCAAATTAGTACTTTTATCTATCTAGCAATTTTTTCTTCCATCCCTCTTAAACAACAAAGAAAGTTTTCTTCTATATATAAACCTTTCCTTAACATTTTACAATAGTAGACTGATAAGATATTTGTCCTTCTGTGATTGCCTTGTTTCACTCAAGCTAATGTCTTTCAAGTTCATATATGTTATGAGGTGTTTTGTGGGTTCTTTGTTATTCTTTTGTGTTGCATAGTATTCCATTGTGTTTATGTACCATAGTTTGGGTCCATTTCTCCATCGATGGGCACTTAAGTTGTTTCTATCTTTTTGCTATTATGAGTAATACTGCAATGAACATGGGTGTGCATGTATCTATTCGTATCCTGGCGCTCACTCCTTTAGGATATATACCTAGGAATGGGATTGCTGGATCAAATGGTATTTCTATTTCCAACTTTTTAAGAATCATCCTAACATTTTCCACAGTATTTGTATCATTTTACAGCCCACCCACAGTGTCTGAGGGTCCCAATCTCTCCAGGTCCTTGTCAGCATTTGCTATTTTCTGTCTTGTTGAACTTTTCTATTGTTGCTGGGGTGAGATGGTATCTCGTGGTTGTTTTGATTTGCATCTCTCTAATGGCTAATGGGGAGCTCTGGTGGCGTAGTGCCTAAGGCACTTGGCTGCTAACCAAAAGGTTAGAAGTTCAAACCCACCAGCCACTTCACGGAAGGAAGATTGGGCAATCTACTTCCATAGTGATACTGCCTCAGGAAACCAAGGAGGGGTCGCTATGAGTCAGAGACAACTTGTCAGCACATAACAACAATAGCGAACGATGGCTAATGATCATGAACATTTCTTCATGTGTTTGTTGGCTGCCTGAATATCTTCTTTGGTGAAATGTCTGTTCATGTCTTCTACCCATTCTTAAATTGGATTGTGTGTCTTTTTGATGTTGAGTTATTGAAGTTTTCTATAAATTTATTTTATTTTTTAATTTTATTTTAAAAGCTTGTTTTACATTCAACGTCACGTGTACATTTGGTTTCACTCCCCATTTACCATGCCCAACCCTAACCCAGTCTCCTACCCTCCCTACCCTGTAACCCTCCCCCATGCCCCTCATATTTATGCACTCCTCTTTGTCCTGAATTTCCTCAACCTGAATGTTGGTCCTCTGGTGCCCCATCGTCCATTGCTCTAAGGGATGTATTACCACAGAGTATTGGGTGTGTCATCCTGGGTTGAATGGTCTGCATGTACATCTTATTTACTATCGGGCTGATATCCAGCCCCTGGGGGTAAGTTTTACTTCAGGTGCAGAATGTATTCCAGGACCATAGTATTGGGGATCTCATCAGACTTCCTCTGACCAGTAACTCTGATCATTATTGAGTTTTTGGATTTCGTTACATGTTTTTCCTCCTACTATATCCAGGATCTCCAGATTTGATCCTTTCCTGAGTGGTTGGCATTGGTAGCTGGGCACCATCTAGTTCTTCTGTTCTCGGGGGACATCATGTCCTATGGCTGATTGCTTCCATATGCTTTTTTTTTTTTTTTTAACATTCTTCTTCATTTCCAATGCTAGAAAACTGTTAGCTGCATCTTAGATTGCTGCTTGAAAGCTTTTAAGATTTGATCCTTTCCTGAGTGGTTGGCATTGGTAGCTGGGCACCATCTAGTTCTTCTGTTCTCGGGGGACATCATGTCCTATGGCTGATTGCTTCCATATGCTTTTTTTTTTTTTTTAACATTCTTCTTCATTTCCAATGCTAGAAAACTGTTAGCTGCATCTTAGATTGCTGCTTGAAAGCTTTTAAGAACTCATTCGTTACTCACCAATGTAGGATGTGGAGCAAGGCTTTTATGTATTTTGTTGTACCAATTGAGTCTGGTGTCCCCCAGTACTACGGTTCTGAGATGGTAGATCTATTGGATCTCTCTCCCATAGTGTCTGGGTGTCTGTGAGGGATTATTCTGTGTCTGTCTTCTATTGTTTCTGCAAGGATTGCAGGTATTTTGTATCACTGGTGTCTGTGCAAGACTAGCCTCAGCTGAATCTATCCTTGGTTTAGATTATACTCCTGTTCACTGACACCCATCTGATCCTCTCAAGTGTTTATGTGTTTATCTGTAGCCTGGTATTTGATGTTAATGTTAATGCAGTATTGTGAGTGAGTGAGTGATTTTATCTTTTTGATAGCTAATAATGGTTAGTATTAGCATCTGTCATCTATTTTTATGTGCACAATTCGTTATGCTCCCATTTCCTAATGTTATCCTGGTGGTCCAGTTCCTTTCCGTATATCCCTCTCCTTACCCACGTCAGTGTGTGGGCCCCAACTAGCCTGAAATTAATCCCTCCCATTTCCTCCCTGTCCTGGTAACCTACAAATTGAGTTCCTTTTCCCAAGAAAACCCTTCTTTGTCTTTTTACAGTAATGGACTCATACAGTACTTGTCTTTCTGAAATTGACTTATTTCACTCAGCATGATGTCCTCCAGGCTCATCCATGTTGTGAGATGATTTGCATATCCCTCTTTGTTCTTTAAAGTAGCATAGTATTCCACTGTGTGCATGTACCATAATTTGGTTATCCATTCATCCACTGATGGACATGTAGGTTGTTTCCATCTTGTTGCTATAGTGAATTGTGCTACGATGAACATAGGTGTACATATGTCTGTCTGTGCACTATCTCTCACCTCTGTAAGATATATTCTTAGTAATAGAATTGCTGAGTCAAATGGTATTTCTATTTTCAGTTTTTTAAGGAAACACCAAACTGCTTGCCACAATGGTTGTACCATTTTACAATCCCACCAGCAATGCACAAGAGTTCCAATCTCTCTACAACTTTGCCAGCATTTGTTATTTTCTGACCTATTGAACTTTGGTATTATTGCTGGGGTGAGATAATATCTCATTGCTGTTTTCATTTGCATTTCTCTAATGATTAATGATCGTGAGCAGTTTCTCATGTGTTTGTTGGCTGCCTGCGTATCTTCTTTGGTGAAGTGTCTGTTCATGTCTTCTACCCTTTCTTAAATTGGATGGTCTGTCTTTTTGATGTTGAGGTGTTGCAGTTTTTTATAAATTTTAGAGACAAGTTCCTTGTCAGATATATCACTACCAAATATTTATTCTCAATCTGTAGGTTCTCTTTTTACTGTTTCTGAGAAGTCTTTTCATATACATAGAATTTAATTTTCAGAAGGTCCTAGTCATCTGGTCTGCCTTCTGCTGTTTGTGCATTTTTACTTATATTTCATAGTCTATTAATGTCATATATTAGGGCTCCTAACTTTGTCCCTAATTTTTCTTTGATGAACTTAATAATTTTATGTTTTACATTTAAGTTTTTGACCCATTTGGAGTTAGTTTTTGTGCATGGTGTGAGTTATGGATCTTGTTCTATTTTTCTGCAAATGTGTATTCAGTCTTGCGAGCACTATTTGTTAAAGAGACTCTCTCATCCTCATTTAATGGATTTTGGCCCTTTGTCAAAGATCAGCTGACCATAGTTGGATGGTTTATTTTTAATTTCACAATTTTAATCCACTGGTCTCTGTGTCTGTCACTGTGTCAATACCTGGTTGTTTTGACTACAATGCCTGTATAATACATTTTGAGATTGGAGAGTATGAAACCTCCTATTTTATTCTTCTTCTCTAGTAGTGCTTTGCTTATCTGAGGGCTCTTTCCTTCCCATGTAAAATTAGTGATTGTTTTTTCTGTGTCCATAAAGAATGTTGATAGAATCTGAATTGGGATTGCGTTGAATATATAGATTGCTGTGGTTGGTATTGACATTTTCACAATATTCCACCCTCCTATCTATGTGCATGGTATGTTTTTCCATCTATGTAGATCTATTATAGTTTCTTGAAGCAGTGTTTTGTAATGTTCTTTGTATAGGTCTTTGGTGTCCCTGGTAAGATTTATTCCCAGAAATCTATTTCCATAGTGGTACTGCCTCAGAAGCCCAAGGAGGGGTCACTATGAGTCAGATCCAACTTGATGGTAGTGAGTGAGTGAGTGACTGATTTTATCTTTTTGGTAGCTAATATAAAGGTTATTGATTTCTATTTCCAAGCTCTCTTTGCTTGTGTAGAGAAATCCAACTGATTTTTGTGTATTAATCTTGTATGCTCAGCATACCAAATTTTTAAGGAAATTTTACGTATCTATGAGAGAGTTTTTTTTTTTTTTTTTTTTTCCCCTCCTTCCTTCAATGTCTTCATCTGGTTTGAGTGTAAAGGTAATGGTGGCTCCTTTGAGCAAGTGGAGAAATGTTTCCTCCTTTTCAATTTTTTGGTAAAATTTATATAATATTGTTATCTATTCCTCAACATTTGGTAGAAATCACCAGTGTAAACATTTGTTCCTGGATTTTCTTTGTGGAAAGTTTTAAACTATGAGTTCATTTTTTAAAATGGATTTAAGGTTATTCAGGTGATTTATTTCTCTTTGAAAGAGTATCAGTATTTTGCATTTTTAGTATACTACACACTGCCAGAGAATAAACAAATCTGTCTTGGGAGACATACAGCCATAAGCAAGGATGGGGAGATTTTGCCTAACTTACATTGAACATGTTTGATATGTCCAATACAGATTTCTTTGTTCTTTTAGCAGTCCATGATATATTCAATATTCCTTGCCAACACTACAATTCAAATGCATCAATTCTTCTTCAGTCTTCCTTTTTCATTGTCAAGTTTTCACATTCTTATGAAGTGACTGAAAATACCATGGCTTGGGTTAGGTGCACCTTAGTCTATAAAGTGACATCTTTGCTCTTTAACACTTTCAAAACCTTTGCAACAGATTTACCCAGTACAATAGGTTATTTTGATCTCCTGATTGCAGCTTCTGTGGGCATTGATTGTGGATCCAAATAAAAGGAAATTCTTAACAACTTCAATCTTTTCTCCATATAGCATAGTATTTCTTATTGGTCCAGTTGTGAGGATATTGGTTGTCTTTGTTGAGATGTAATCCATACTGAGACTATAGTCTTTGATCTTCTTCAGTAAGTGCTTCAAGTCCTCCTCACTTTCAGCAAGCAAGGTAGTCTCATCTGCATGTCGTAGGTTTTTAATGAGTCTTCCTGCAATCTTGATGCTTAGTTCTTCATATGGTCCAGTTTCTCAAACTATTTGCTTAGTGTACAGATTAAATAAGGTGGTGAAAGGATACAACCCTATTACATACCTCTCCTGATTTTAAATCATGCAGTATCCCCTTGTTCTGTTTGGACTGCCTCTTGTTCTATGTACATGTTCCACATGAACATGATTAAGTGTGCTGGAATTTCCATTCTTCACAAAGATATATTATATGTAATATGTTATGATCCACAGAGTTTAACGTTTTTGCATAGTCAATAAAACACAGATAAAGATCTTTCTAGCATTCTCTTTGTCAGCCAAGGTCCATCTGACATCAAAAATGATATCCCTCATTTCACATTCTCTTCTGCCTGTTTTAAGTACTAAATTATTATTATACCACCAAGTCCCAAATTGTGCTTCATATTAGTAGTCCTATATGAAAATTAAATACCCTATTGTGAGAACATGGGCTATATAATATTTATCTTTGTAATATTCAACATATTGTCACATAGTAGTTGCTCAATAAGTGGTTACTGACTGAGTGAATTTACAAATGATAGCTGAATATTTAAGATCATTTCTAAGATTAGGTCTCAATGAACCTTCTTCCTATTTTGAATTCCTTAAAATCTAAGATGCTCAATTTATATACATAACACATTAGATATAATCAAAGAATGATTCTCTCAATATTTTCTATTTTGACAGATTCAGTGAGTGTATCTTCTTTCTAGGCAAGGAAAAATGAATGACATTTACTAAGTTGACAATAAATATTTTTAAATAAATATTGTCACTTAACTCTTATGATTCACTAGTAATACTAGGACTAATTATGCGCTCAATACATTGGACTAGAAGGCTTGATTTTAACTGAGATAAATAGTGAGATAATTTTACATGCTACATTATTCAGCTATCTTTGTTATACTACTTATTTTTCCCCCCTCTTGGAGAAACATTACACAATGAAAAATTCAGCACAACAATGATTTGGGAATATAAAAATCAAAGCTGAACACTTTGTACCCCACCCCCCCGCAAAATCTACTCAGAATCATGGGAAGAACTCAAGAAGCCACTTTTCCTAGGTAACTGGCATACTATATTTTCCTTTACTCACATACAAATACATATATTTTTACTTTCTCAATCTAGCAAAAAACTGAATATTTCTTGATACCTATTTGTCAAAGATAAAACCAAAACCAAATCAAGAATTACAAATGATAAATTTTACAAAAGTTATTGTGTTAGACTCAAATGAGTCCCCACAGGAAAGATATGTTGACATCCTAAGCCCTTGGTATCTGTGAATATAACTTTTTGTGGAAATATGGTCTTTGTAGATGTTATTGGTTAACATGAGGTCATACAGGAGCAGAGTGCATCCTAATTCCATTGAGTGAGTTTTTATAAAAGAGGAAAGCAGAGGCAAAGATAGATAGAGGAAGGATATGTGACTATAGAGGCATATCTTGGGTATCTAGGGTTGCGATAACAGAAACACCAGAAGTAGTTAGTTTTACTAAACAGAAATTTATTTTCTCATGGTTTAGAAGGATGGAAGTCTGAATTCAGGGTACTGGCTCTAGAGGAAGGTTTTCTCCTCTTTATCTCCTCTGGGGGGTGGGGATAGGGATTTTCTCCTCTTTGCTCTGGGGGGTGGGGATAGGGGATAAATATTCAGCTATCATAGGGGTGGGGGTTAGGAATGGGGGGAGATTATTTTCTGTTTCATCTTCTATTCCTAGGTTTCTTGTTGATCATGTGGCATTCATCTTTCCTTATGTGCGTGTTTGCTTTCTTGCTTTAATCTGTTTTCATACATCAAAAGAGATTGCCTTAAAACATTTTACACTGATATTGCATCATTAACATAACACAGAAAAGTCATTTGCAAGTGGGATTATAACCACAAGTACAGGGGTTAGGATTTACAGCAAGTATTTTTTTGGGAACACAAATTAATTCAGAATAAAGCAGATGAAGCTGTAAGCCAAGGAACTCCAAGGATTGCTGGAAACCATCAAAAGCTAGGAGAGAAGTATAGAACAGTTTCTCTCAGAAGGAATCAAACCAGTTGATATCCTGATTTGGACTTCCAGTCTCAAGAACTGTGATACAATTCATTTCTGTCCTTATAAACTGCCTAGTCTGTGGGTATATTTTGTTATGGCAGCATTGAGAAACTAAGGCAGGTGTGATGCACCTGTCAGGCCAGTTATTGTGTTTAGAGCTAATCCTACTGTCCAACAAGATATAATATGTTACATATCTTCTTGAAAGCATTCAGAATTTTCAGTTTTGTTTCTTAGTTTTAACTTATTATTGTTACTATTATTACCAGTAGTAGTATTTGTAGTAAACAATTATGCCTCCCTAAAAATATACTGTTGAAATCTAAAACAACTCTATCAATTAAAGCAAAAGAATTACAGTATTTGAGGTTATACATTTGCTATTGTGACAAACAAGAAGTATACCATCTCATTTGTTTCAATTGATATCTGCTAATTCTGAAGCTTTTTGTTTTTTATGTCTGCTAATTTTCTAATCCAGAACAGATGAAGATTTAAAAAGCAATTGATGATGGACTAGGAGTATACTTTCATTGGTACACTTATGAATGCATTTGAAATGCCTTTCTTAATCCTAATTTTGGGCTATTCTCAGAAGGATTAAATGGTTTCACTCTGGATTAAAGGATTAGGTAACTCATGAACTAGTGTTTCATTTTAGAAAATGAAGAAACATTCATTTAGGTTGGTTGAGCCAAGGGATGAATGACTATTTATTCTTTATAAGCCTACTTTTTCCTATTAAAGTAACTTAACAATACACTCATTTTTCCAGTCTTTTGTCTTGATCCACAGCTCATCTTTCCCACTGAATACTTAGATTTGGCTTAAGGGATATAAATATTATGCTGCAATGAGAAGCTTCACTCCTTCTGGATGGTAACAAAGTGAGACAATCATTACTGTAAACTACAAGAATTATGATGGCAAAAAAAAAAAAAAATGTAAACATAAAAGTGATGCCCCAAATAGTTTAATCTCTAGGGAAAATAAAATGCAGCAACTCATTTTCAGATATTGTTATTGTGAGTATAGGTAAAGATTACACTAATGCTAAAGTATTCAAAAAGGATATTCAGCTCTGGATTTTGTTTTCTCGGTACTCACTCTCATCATGTGACAGACTTGAAAGGTGTTCATCCTCCCTGCCCACCATTTTGTTCTTGATGAGCAGATCTTTGATATCTGGCAAAGATACTCCCTGCTGAGCTACTTACTTAGACAATGAGTTGAGCTACAGATTATCTCACTCTAACTAGATACTTGCAAAGTGAAGCTACTTGCTTTTCTCATCATACTTCTATCAGAAACTGTCCCCCAAACAATGTTTTCCATGCCAGGTTTGATTCACTCATGGCAAAAAGCTCATTGATAGTTTTAACAAACTGTTGTTGTTGTTGTTTTCTTCAAGTCAATTTCCACTCGAGGAAACCCTAGTGTGCAAAGTAGAACTGCTTCATAGCTTTTGTGAATTATCAGAAAAAATCACCAGATTGGTCTTCAAGGTACCTCTGTGTGAGTTTGAACCATCAACCTTCAGGTAGTAGTTAAGACTTAACAGTTTGCACCATTCAGGAACCCTATTAGACAAACTAGAACCTCATAAAACTACATAGTGTGTTATTTGTGATATTCATTCTAGACTCACGTGGAGTTGTTGTTGTTGTTGTTAAGTGCCGTCGAGTTGTTTCCGACTCATAGCGACCCCATGCACAGCAGAACGAAACACTGCCCGATCCGCGCCAGCCCCACAATCCATGCTATACTCGAGCCCATCATCGCAGCCACTGTGTCAATCCATCTCGTTGAAGGCCTCTCTCTCTTTCGTCGACCCTCCACCCTACCAAGCATGACATCCTTCTCCAGGGAATGGTCCCTTCTTACAACATGACCAAAATAGGTGAGACGAAGTCTGGCCATTCTTGCTTCCAAGGAGCATCCTGGCTGCACTTCCACGTGGAGTTAGAGCCCTTTATTCCTCATCCTTAGGAGCACCTCTCCCCGGAGCAGTGTGAAGCTTTAAAAATTATCCACGAATTCTCTTATCTCATGCATCCCTAGTCTTTTTCTTTTTTCCTGCCAAATTTCAACCCCAAAAGATCACCCTAGCAGCTTTATCTCTGCCAACAGAAAGCAATAAGCTAATGACTCCATTTCTTTGTTTATCCTCACATTTCTCTTGGAGAGAGAAAAAAAAATGTTGCTATTACTAACTGAAGTCACAACGAAATATTCCTTGTGTTTAATGTTTGATCAGACCCCCAAAGGCTGTTCTTCAAGAGGTAATGCAACTCCTAAGGGTTGATTTGGAGACAGACAATTTGAGTTACCTGCCTTGATCTATGACTATCTGTGTGGTCTCAAAGAAATTGCTCAATTTCTCTTTGCCTCAGTTTCCTCATCTGTAAAACAGGGACAAGACTAGTGCTTAGGACAATACCTGGTTGATACTAAATGCTATAGCGCTGCTACTTTTTTTATTTCTAAGAAAACAAAAATATCACCAATAACCCTTATTCAAAGAGACATCAATTCCAATGAATTATTTTGGATTCTAAGTAAGATCTAGTTGATCAGGAAGACTCCTGGTAATGTATCTTCTATATATAAAAAAATTTCAATATACATAAATATGCTACAACATATTTTAATTTATTTGTATGCACTTTTAAAGTTTCCTTGGACATATATATTGGAAATATATTATGGTAGTATTCTTAAAGTGTATGGATTCTATGACAGTGCCTAGTCAGTGACACCGATTTTTTTTCTTTTTGTAGATGGTGGTGTTTTTTGTTTTGTTTCGAGGAGTTAGCAGCTTCCCCAAAGTGCTACAAAGCTAATGTAAATCAACCAAATACAGTTTCATTTTCTTCTACTGGGCTAATCAAGAAAAATAGTTTGATAGAAATTGAATCATTATTTACTTTCCTGGTTTTCATTTAGTTATTACTTACTTTGTATCATATATTCTATAATATAAATAAAAATCACACATCTGCTCTATATTGTTCTAATCCCATTATTTTATGACTTTTTAAAATTTTAAACATAACAATAATCCTTTAATTACCAGGCCACAAATATTTCTTGATTATCTATGTATTGAGTACTTTCCTAGATATTGTAAGCAATACAGAAGATTTACGGACATAGTAGTTGTCTTCAAGGAACATGTAATCGAGTTGTAGTAAAGAAATTAAGTAAAGAGTGCAAAGTAGAATTATAAAATAGTACATACCTAATAACTAAACAGACAGCTTTTAAATAACAATATGTCAAGAGTAGAGAGAAGTAAATAAGAATTTTGTCAAAGGAACATTCATGGAAAATATGTAGTAAGATGTGCACTCGTAAAATAAGAAGAATTCGATTACACAAGCAAAATATGTGTTATTTAAAAGCTCATTCCATTATCAAGTTTTAATATTGGAACACCCCTTATCATAGGTAAAAAGAACTCCAGTGAGACTGTAATATTTATGGAGGCAGATCACCCATTTTTCCTTCATAGAGCTACTCCAAAACCAAAAGCAAACTTACTGCCATCGAATTGTTTATAACTCATAGTGACCTCTCCTTGGGTTTCTGAGGTGGTGTCTCTACAGAAGTAGATTGCCCAATCTTCCTTCAGAGTTTGAACCACCAGTTTTCTGGTTGGCAGTTAAATGGCTTAGGCATTTAACTTAGGAAGGTTTGAATATAGCCAACCTGTTAGCAGCTGAGTGCTTTGCCATTGTGCCATCATAGCTCCTTTCTGTGTCTACTGTATTTGCAATACATTTTCTCTGTGAATGTTTAGCAACTGGCCATAGAAAATATAGGTTCACTTTCACTTGCTTACCTTAAATACATGGACATTTAAACTTCTAGTCCTAATCATTAGTTACTTGAGGAATGAAAGACAAAGTTGTGGATATTCTTAGAATATGCCACTCCTTTAGGGAAAGGAATTATGTAATTCATTATATTCAGTGAGAATAAGAGCAAAAAGTGATTTTTCACCTCTTGGTGGTGTAGTGCCTAAGGCATTTGTCTGCTAACCAGAAGGCTAGTGGTTCAAACCCACCAGTCACTCCTCAAAAGGAAGATTGGGCAATCTACTTCTGAAGTGATACTGTCTCAGAAACCCAAGAAGGGGTCGCTATGAGTCAGATCTGACTCAACAGCAGTGAGTTTTGAGTTGAGTTCCCAACTTTTCAGAAAACTAGATGGGTATTTGTAAATATATAAAAGAATCCTCAAAACTCTCAGTATCAATGGCCTTTTGTGATAAGTGGTGGCATTTTTCATTTCAGTTACCTATATAGATTATACTTTTGCTATTAAACTGCAACTATCTTCTCATCAGGAGCTATGGTGGCAGAGTGGTTAAAGCACTCAGCTGCTAAAAGTAAGGTCAGCAGTTTGAATCCACTAGCCACTCTGTGGGAGAGAGAAGAGGCAGTCTGCTTCCATAAAGATTTACAGCCTTGGAAACCTATAGGGCAATTCTACTCTGTCTTAAAGGTTCACATATGTTAAAATTGATTTGGTGGCAGTGGTTTTTTTTTTTTTTTTTTTTTTTTGGCTTTGTTTTGTCATCTCATTAAAATTCTTTCATGTCTGCAGTGGAGTGGGTTGACTAGTGTCCTTCAAAAATTCATGTGCAACCTGAACCTCAGAATGTGACCTTATTTGGAAATTGGGTCTTTCAGATATAATTAGTTAAGGTTCTAAGATAAAATCATCCTTGATTTTGAATGGGCCTTAAACTCAATGGCTGGTTTCTTTATATGAGACAGGGAAGGAAGATCTGGATAGACACACATAGAGACGCAGGCAAAGAAAACCAGGAAAAAAAAAACCTCACTGCCATCAAATCAGATCCAACTTATAGTGACCCGTCCCTGGGTTTCCGAGTGGTATCACTATGGAAGTAGAGTGCCCAACCTTCCTTCTGAGGAGTGACTGTTGGGTTTGAACTACCAGCCTTCTGGTTAGCAGTCATGGGCCTTAGACATTACACCACCAGAGCTCCCACAGGTAAAGAAGGTCATATGAAGACTGAGGCAGAGATTATAGTGAGGCAGCTGTAAGTCCCAGGATGCTAAGGATTGCCTGGAACTACCAACAGGTAGGAGAGATACATGGAACAGATGCTCCCTCAGAGTTCCCAGGGAAAATAACAAGGTTGATACCCTGAGAAACTAATACAAAGACCAACTACATAAATCTTTGAAAAACAGTTGGATGCATTTTCAATCAAATACTATTAAAATGCTCATTCAAAGTTTTATCTTCTTTTATCCCTCATCTTTTTTTCCCATCATTTTTGACCAACTCGACAGGTCCAAGAGAAGTAATTGCCACTGTTAGTAGTTGACAAATATGATACATATTTATTCTTTCCTTTCAACATTAACCATATTATTTTCTGCTTATTTCTATGGTATCATATTTTCTTTTCTGAACAAGCGAACTATGGATATTAATTATAGAACTTAGCTTAGAAAATTCTAGTTAAACATGATAGATTTATCATGTGGGTACAAGTAACACAAAGCAAAATATAATGACACAAAATTACAGAAAAGAAAGAGGAAGAGACAAAAATTGAAAGATTTTGACAAATTTTTGGAAGTAAAAGGCAATGGAGGAATGGTATACGGGTTGGTTTTTAATACTCCATTCATATTCTCTCTGATCCTCTTACCATTTTCATGCACTCTGTACCATTGTGCCCTTCTATAACCTCTAGCCATCACCTTGATCACTGTTAGAGACCTGCCTCCAGGCAATTGAAATTCAATATGCCAACCTGTCTGGCCATTTTCATTCCTAAGGAATTTTCTGGCTGTACTTCTTCCAAGACAGATTTGTCTTCAGACTCTGTTGCTCATACTTTGGTCATGTTTTCAGGATGGACCTTCTCTTGAGAAGAATATCATACTTAATAAAATAGAAAATCAGCATAAAAAATGAAGACCTTCAGTGAAATGGATTGACACAGTGGCTGCAACAATGGGCTCAATCATAGAAATGATAGGGAGGATAGCACTGCACTGAACAGGGTTTTGTTCAGTTTTTGTTACATAGAGTTGCTTTGAGTCGGAACTGACTTGATGGCACCTAACAACTGTCTATATGAACATACTCGAGCCCCAAGAATACCATATTCAATGACTGATGGGTATGGCAGTGGAAATACAGGCAGTTCCTGAGATACAAATGTCTGACTTATGAATCAACCCTCATAAAGTCTATTATATTAAAAATTTTAGGTAAATACAATGGTTCATAATAACAAACAAGCTCTACTTTAGGAGACACATAAAACAGTATTATTACTGTATTATCTTGTTAAAGATGTGTTACTGTGAAGTTTCTCTTTAATTTTTTTATGCATAGATAACCATAAACTAGTGTATAGTATATGTTATATACTACACACTAAGACAAATATTTGACTAACTGACTTAAAGACAGACTTAGGAATGGAACTCATTCATAATCTAGGGATTGCCTATACTCCATATATCTTGCTTTCTGATTGAACCAACACTGTGTCTCTAGAGCTCCAATGTGGAACTGAACCTAAGAACTCTGGGGGAATTTGACTTGGATCACCACTTTCCCTTACTAGTCTCATATCATGCAGATCTGTCAAGGCCTTGGAAATGAATTTGAATTTTATACTAAAAGTGATTGCCTGTGAGAATCCGATAGAGGATTTTGAGCAAAAGAATAGTGTGACCTGATTTACATCACTATGAGGTGGGACTCATTCAATGTCAATGGGGTTTGCATGGGGAATAACCCAAACCAAACTCAATGCTGTAAAGCTTTTCTGTCTCTTGTTGTGTTGTTGTTGTTGTTATGTGCCGTCGAGTCGGCCCCGACTCATAGCGACCCCTCCTTGGGTTTCCGAGGCAGTATCACTACGGAAGTAGGATTGCCCAACCTTCCTTCCGAGGAGTGGCTGGTGGGTTTGAACCGCCAGCTGTCTGGTTAGCAGGCAAGTGTCTTAGCCACTATGCTACCAGAGCTTTCTGTCTCTTAGTGACCCTATAGTACAAAATTTCTGAAGATTTCCAAGGCTGTAATCCTTATTAAAGCAGATTGCCACATTCTTCTCTTATGGAACAACTGGTATATTTGAACCACTACCTTTTCAGCTAACAGCAGAGGTTTTAACCACTGCACCACTTGGGCTCCTTGGATGTAAAATAGCTGGTAATCTAGGCTACAGCCTTTGTATTTCTTTGCATACCTATAACTTTCAATGTTTTTTCTGACTCTTCCTCTCAAGATAATATTTTAAATCAGTACTGTGACTTTATCATCTCCATTTATATTTGGTACATTTAGGAGCACAGTTCTATAATTATAGGTGCATGTTTGACAGGAAACAACAACCAAAACACCTCAAAATAATTTCCTTAGTACTCAGTTACTACATGATATTGTAATGTCCTCAACTTTATGTTTCCATTGTGACTTCTAGCAACATATATTATATGTAAACATTAAAATGGCTAAAGTGTTTTTATATATTTTTGAAAAAGTTACCAAAATGGCTGAAGTATTTTAATAGCATGTGGCCAGATATGACATTTTGAAACTAATAATTTGTTGAGAAAGAGAGAAAAAAACTGAAATCTAAACCCACTACCATTGAGTTAATTCTGACTCCTAGCAATGCTATAGGACAGAGTAAAATTGCCTCCATGGGGTTTCCAAGGCTGTAAATCTTTATGGAAGCAGATTGCTACATTGTTCTCCCATGCAATGGCTTGTGGGTTTGAACCCCCAACTGTTTAGTTAACAGTGAGCAGTTAACCACAGTGTCACCAGAAAATACGAGGGAGAGGAAGCGGAAATGAATGATCAATTTGTATGCTTTATATTTTTTTAAAACTTTTGCAGGAACAAACTTGAATTATAGATCATCATTCCCCTATAATATCAGCATCTTCAGCATGTTAAGTTATCCCAGTGGTCTAATTAAATATAAGAAGAGGCAGTTTCCTACCTGAAACTCAAGCCAGTTTTCTTTTGTCTTCATTTTTTATTCCTGGTTGCCATTTTAATTTCTTTTCTCACTAGAAAAGACAAAATATTTTTAATTAAAAGAAGTATTTATCTTCTATGGGGAAGAAAGTTCTGTTTCAAAGCAGCCACCACTATATTAAATTTACCCTAGGACATATGCTAGAAATGGAAGGTGGTGTCGTAATGTGCTCGTGATCCTCTGGGAAACTTTTTTTTAACTCAAAAACCTATGAAGATCACCATAAATCCTTAAGACTGTAACCCAGAAACTGCTAATCATTGCATTCTTGCATGTTAAAGAAGATGTGCAGGATCAGCAAAGAGCTACTAATGACAAGCGTGTAGAAGATGGAAATCATGGACTGGCTGCACAAGGGAATCTTTATGTGCAGATTCTGGTTTCAAGCTTAAAAATTGTCAAGAAGCTCCAATGCCACATAATCCAAATGATGCACTGATTAAGAAAGGTCAGTATGTCTTTTGGGAAGTTGACAGTCATGATATAGTAACTCTGCAAAGCTGCAAGTCTCTGGAGTAGTATTTGTGTCTAATCTATATGGTCACAGGAAATATAACTGCCAGGAATGCCATATTCATCATCTTGAGTAGTTTTATCAGCACTACCTGATGTCACACTCCAAAGAAAAATCACCAAAAATTTGCTTGGCCATTCAATCATGTATTCATTTGTGAAATGCACTTGGGGCAAATTCTATGCCTGGTGATCAGGATATAAAGATGAAAATAAGACACTGTCCTTGCCCTCATTGTGCTAAAGAAAATAAAAGAGAGTAATGATAAAGAAAATATTACAATATAAGATGATAATTAATATCCCCAACCCATTGCCATGTAGTGCTTCCTACTTAAAATGACCCTATAGAATGGAGTAGAACTGCCCCATAGAATTTTCGAGGCTATAAATCTTTATGGAATTAAACTATCACATCTGTTTTCCTACAGAACATCTGGTGGGTTAGGACTACCAAACTTTTGGTTAGCAGCTGAGATGTTTAACCACTATGCCACCATGGCTATTTATAATTGCTATGTTGTTGTTGTTATTGTGTGCCGTCAAGTCGGCCCCGACTCATAGCGACCCCTCCTTGGGTTTCCGAGGCAGTATCACTACGGAAGTAGGATTGCCCAACCTTCCTTCCGAGGAGTGGCTGGTGGGTTTGAACTGCCAGCTGTCTGGTTAGCAGGCAAGTGTCTTAGCCACTATGCTACCAGAGCTCCCAAAAACTAAATTAGTAACATGTAAATGAAGATATTTTATAAAATATATAATAAAGGATGATTATTTATTCATGATAAATCCCCCCAAATTAAAATTATGTTTATCACATTCTCCAAATTCTTTAATAAGGACCCCATTACTAAAATTCCAGTTTCTGATTCTCTTTTGCTTTTTCTACTACAGACAGAACCCAGGTTACAAACCAGGTCTGTTCCTAACTGCATCTTTAAGAAGTTGTCAGGGCTTCGAACCAGTTCTGCCCAGTTTGGTCATGATCAAGCAAGCATCACCAGAACAGACCTGACATTTTAAAGTTACCGTGAATTAGAAAGATAGCTGGTACGGGAAAAATTTACAGTTGAAGGCTTTCTTGAAACTTAATTTCCCTCTTATAGAAGAAGAGCAAGGTATGTGTTGCGTAATGACCAAATCTCTTGCCCTTGGATTTTGAGCATAATCCAAAACAGTACCACCCCTCTCAAAGATGGCAGCACTCTACTCTCAGCTGTAGCTGACTGTGCTGCTTTGTGTTGTTTTCCTATAGTGTTGCCACTCATCCATTTCCATGCATCAGTCTCTTGAAGGGGCTTACTATTCCTCTTCTGAGTCTCCCATTCCAGGCTTTCAACCTGTAAATTTTCCTATTCCAGGTAACCTTCCAAATCCACCAAATTGTAAAATTTCAGATCTATTCCTGTTTTACTTGGTAGGCCATGACAGAACTAGTTTAAAGGGGAAGTAGGAGTTGTCCGTAGGTTGGACATTCTTAACCAGGGAACTGCTTGTATAAAACAAAAGCAAAGATTAGTTTTTCATAAACTTGCTAACCCTGCAATTATTTATTACGTACCGGTTATATGTTTGCTGTTCCTGTTAGGTGCCATCGAGTCATCTCTGACTCATAGTTACCCTATGCACAGCAGAGCAAAACATTACCTGGTCCTATGCCAGCCTCATGATCTTTGCTATACCTGACCCCATTGTTACAGCCACTGTGTCTATCCATCTCACTGAGGGCCTTCCCCTTCCTAATTGACATGCCACTCTACCAAGCATGATATCTTTCTCCAGGAAATGATTCCTTCTTGGAACATGACAAAAGTAGGTGAGATAAAGTCTGGCCATTCTTGTCCAAGGAGCACTCTGGCTGCACTTAGTCCAGGACAGATTGGTTAGTTGTTTTAGCAGATCGTGGTACTCAGCATTCTTCTCCAACACCACAACTCAAAAACACCAACTCTTCTTGAGTCTTCCTTATTCATTTTCCAGCTCTCACATGGATAAGAGGAGATTGAAAATATCAGGCCTTCGTTCAGACGCACCTTAGTCTTCAAGGAGACATCCTTGCTCCTCATCACTTGAACAAGGTCCTTCGCAGCAGATTTGCCCAATGCAATACTTTTTCTGATGTCTTGACTGCTGCTTCCATTGCTGTTGATTGTAGACCCAAGTAATATGAAATCCTTGACAGCTTCAATTTTTTTTTTTTTCCACCGTGAAGCTGTTTATTGGACCAGTTGTCAGGGTTTTTGTTTTCTTTACAAAGGTGTAATCCATACAGCAGACTGTAGTCTTCAATCTTCATCAATAATTGCTTCCAATCATTTTCACTTTCAGCAAGGAAATTTGTGTGATCTGCATATCACAGATTGTTAATGAGTCTTCCTTCAATCCTGATGCCACGTTCTTCTTCATGCAAACCAGCTTCTCAGATTATTTGCTCAGCATGAAATGTTGTAAGCAAAGTAGAAATATATTTTATGTGATATAACTTATATTCTATAAGAAAATATATATATTATTCAAATGAATACAAAGGTAAAAACAATAAAATTAGAGTTCAGTTTCCAATATGATGGACTAGGCTACTAACACCAAACTTCCAGCAACTAATCACTATGAAATCTGCACAGAATACAAACAAAAACTACATGCAGTTTCTGGAGATAGAAAAGATGCAGGCAAAGTTTGAAGGAGAGTAAAAACACAAACGAAGGGATTGGCATGGTTGACTCCCTTGTTATTGCAGTTTTAATACAAGGAAAAGTTATAGTCACTGCTTTGTACAGGGTAGCTGAAGCTCTAACAGAAAACTGTTTGTCATCTTTCTGACTTGAAGAACCATAAAAGAGTTTGGAGTGGCCATATTGTTGTTGTTGGCTGTTGAGTTGATTCCCTCCATACCGACACTACGTAACAGAGCTTAATTGTCCATAGGGTTTTCTTGGCTCTAATCTCTGTGGAACAGTTCTCCAAGTCTTTCTCCCATGGATGGGGTGTGAGGCTTTGAACTGCCAACCTTTTTGTTAGCAACTTAGCATTTAGCCATTGTGCTAATAGGGTTCCCTTTCTGAAATGGCCACAGCCACCAGAAAATGAAGGAGCAATTCTGGATAAAGAGTGATGATACAGAGAAACTCCAGATTCTGTGTGACCTAAAACCACAATGCAAACACCTTAGAAAAGATTTAAAACCAAAACATTTTAAATGAATATAATAAAATCCTCTGCTTATAACATTCATATTGTCCAGAATCAATTTTACAAAACTGACATGAGGAAAAAAGAAAAGATGACCAATTTTTCAAGAGAAAAGATAATGCCTAGAGGACAATGCTAAGATGACCCCCATGCTATTAGTTCTAGGGCATTAAAGGAGAACATATGACTATGATTGTGAGTTACAGGAATGAAATAGGTTTGTAATGAATGAAAAAATAAGACATCTGAAATGATAAGTGGGAAAAAAAAAAAAAAGGGAAACTTCAGAATGGGAAAAGTACTTTCTGTAAAAATAAATAAATAAATAAATAAATAACTGAATGGGCTCAATAGCATGTGAGAGATTCAGTGACCTTGAAGAGAGTTTAATAATATTTAATCTTAAGAACAAAGGAAAAGAAGACAAAAAAAAAAAGAACAATAGAGTCTAATATACATGTAATTGGAGTCTCAACAAGGGAGAAGAGAACAAATAGAGAAAAGTATTTGAAAAATTATTTCAACAACTAAGCAAATTTGTTGAAAGACAAGTTGGTGACTTTTAAGAAATTCAGTGATCTGAATTTGGGTTTAATATGAACAAAATCATATCCTGGCTAATCATAATAAATTAGGTAAAAACAAATAGAAGGAGAAAATTCTGAAAGTGTCAAAAAAAAAAAAAAAAAGCCAACAAATTATATCAAGGGAGAAATGATTTGAATGACTGGTCTTTGAATAACATGGGACCTAAAAAATGGTTCAGTATTTTTAAAGACCTGAAAGAAAAGTAAGAGAAAACAAAAAAACAAAAAACTGCCAACCTAGAATTCTATAACCAGAAAAAAATATGCTTAAGAATTAATATTCTCTATAAACATAGAGCCAAAAATTGGTAACAAAATGTTAAAATATTAATTCATGATGAAGTAGGGTTCATCTGAGGAATTCAAGGTTTAATGAATGAAAATCAATCGGTCTAGTTTGCCTTATTAACACAATAAATAAAATAAACATGTAATTATTTCAATAAATGCAGAAAAATTGTTGTTGTTGTGCCACTGAGTCAGCTCCAACTCAGAGCAACCATGTACAACAGAATTAAATACTGCCCAGTCCTGTGCTAGCCTCATAATCTTTGCTACATCTGAGTCCATCATGATTGCAGCCACTGTGTCAATCCATCTTTTTGAGGGTCTTCCCTTTTGCTGACCCTCCATTTTACCAAGCATGATATCCTTCTCCAGGGAATGGTCTCTTTTGACAACCTGACCAAAGTAAGTGAAACAATGTCTGGCCATTCTCACTTCCATTGGACTGCACTTCTTCTGGCACAGACTTGTTCATTCTTTTGGCTGTCCATGGTAATCTCAGTATTCTTCACTAACACTACAACTCAAAAACATCAACTCTTCTTTGGTCTTCCTTGTTCATTGTCCTGCTCTCACATGCATATAAGATGATTGAAAATACCATGGCTTGGGTTAGGCATATCTTAGTCTTCAAGGAGACACCTTTGCTCTTCAGCACTTTAAAGAGGTTTTTTGCAACAGATTTGCCCAGTGCAGTACATTGTCTGATGTCTTGACTGCTTCTTCCATTGGTGTTGATTGTGGGACCAAGTAATATGAGATCTTTAACAACTTCAATCTTTTTACCACTTATTGTGATGCTGGTTCTGGTCCAGTTGTGAAGATTTGCAGAAAAATAACTGAAGAAAAGTCAATATCTAATTCTGATAAGCACCCACAGCATATTAATAATATAATACTATTTTCTTATCATAATGAAAGTACTTATGAAAATCCTAGAGCTAGTAATTAATAGTGAAACATGGAACATTTTTCCCCTGAATTCAGGAACAAAGCATCATATTAGAGGCAGCAAGCTCAGAAAGGAAGAAGTGAAAATATTTATATCTGCAAATGACATAATATTTTAAGTAATATAGTCAAAGGACTAATTGGGGGATAAAAAAAAATATTATTACAGCATTGCCACAAAACTTAAAATACAGAGGAATAATTTTAACAAATATGCAAGATCTCTAACTGAAAATCATAACAGATCATTGAGAAAAATTAAAAAGATATAAATAAATGGAGAGATATGCACACTAATAGGTTGGAATACAAAGTATTGTTATGATGGCAGTTCTTCTCAAATTAAATGTCTAAATTAACTCAATCACAATCAAAATACTAGTAAGCATTTGTTAGAAATGGACAAGCTGATAGTAATATCTACTTGGAAAGTCAAGTACTTGGAATAACCAAACCAATTATAAGGTAGCACTTAAACTAGGTGAATTCAAGACATTATAGTTATATTGTAGTCACCAAACATCTATAGTTACACAATAGTGGAATAGTAGAGTAAGACTAGCATATAGAGTTCACAAATAGCACTGCACACATAAGGTCAATTGATTTTTTACAAAGATGCTGAGGTAATTAAAGGGGAAAGAAAAGTCTTTTCACAAATAATGATGGAATAACTGGATACCCCAAAAAGAAAAACTAATAAACACTGACTGACTTTTTCCCTCACAGAATAAACAAAAATTAACATAAAATGGATATAAGTCTAAATGTAAAACTTAAAAGTATTGAACATTTAGAGAGAAAGAGAGTTGAAAGTTCATGCGACTTTCGTGTAGGCAAAGTTTTCTCAGGGCACAAAAGCATGAACCACAAGAGAAAAACAGAAGTAAATTATATTTTATCAAAATTTTAAAATGTTGCTCTTGAAAGACATCATTAAGAAAAGACAAGTCACATCCAGAGAAAATATAACATATATAACTGATAAAGGACTTATACCCATAATACGTAAAAAATTCCTAGAACTCAATCATAGGAACATAAACACCCTGATAAGAAATAGTCAAAAGATTTGAACAAACATTTCACAAAAGAACTTATACAGTTGGCTAAGTGCATGAAACATTTGTGACATAGTTACTCAACAGGGAAGTGTAAAATAAAACTACCAGATTCTACTACATTCCAGTGAGAATGGCTAAAATTAAAAAGCTGACAATTCATATTTAAGCATGTGGAAGAGATTGAATTCTCATACACCATGCAATCACATTGCAAGGAAGATTGGGCAATCTGCTTCTGTAGAGATGTTGTTGTTGCTGTTATATGCCGTCGAATCGGCCCCGACTCATAGCGACCCCTCCTTGGGTTTCTGAGGCAGTATCACTACCGAAGTAGATTGCCCAACCTTCCTTCCATAGAGGTACTGTCTAGGAAATCCAAGGAGGGGTTGCTATGAGTTGAATCGACTTGACAGCAGTGAGTTTTTTTTTTTTTTTTAGGTTTGTGCAATCACATTGGAAAACTAAGAAACTGGGCAGTTTTAAAAATCATTAAACTTTCACCTATCGTGTGATCTAAGGTATTTATTCAATAAATGTGAAAACATACCTCAATCAAGTTGATAAAGATAGTCATTTAGATAAGTAGATGGTAGAGAGCCGTAAGTCTCAGATCCTACAGGTCAAAGTACTATACAAAAGCCACTTTTGAACATATAAGCCTAATCGGTGGAAAAAACAAAAATTTAGCTATAGAAGTTGAGCTGTGGAGATTACAGTCGTGACATTAATTGTCATTTTTCCCCAAGTAGTCATTCTTTCATTCTTCTTTAGAGTAAATATATTGGAGGATGATTTTATGGACACTAAGAATAAAGGCTAAATGTCTGGGGTCACCTTGCTATTCCGTTGCTTGTGTGAATAAATCATTACCAATTGGATGTCAACAGGATTGGGGAATGTGTGCCCTAAGACTATCTTTAAAGGTGATACAGGTTTCTTTAGCCTTTACTCCATTCTGCTTGATGAAATAGATATAATGGAGCTTTAACCACCATTTTGGACCAGGATTACTGGGTTGTTTGTTGTAAGAGAGACAGTATGCTACAGTGACAAGGTTGAAAAGATAAGAGGTATGTAACAATTTTAGTCTTTCCTTGAAAAACGTTGTGTCAAATATATCTAACACAGAATTCCCTGATTACCTTAAGCATGTAGACTGACCAGCTTTTGGCAAATTAAAACAAATAAAAAGTACATTTGAATTATAAAGTTAGTCTTGTTGCTGGAGTAATTACATGTGATTAAATCAACCAGCCTTAAGGAAATGCTAAATGCAATGGAATGCAATGTCATATAATTTAATGGTCTTAAATCTAACATAATGTAATGCAATGTAATGACCTTCCATAATATAATATAATCATTCAATCAACTGAAGGCCTTAAGAATAAAAAAGATATGTTTTCCTTCCAGACTATAAATATTTTGGCAAAATTCTTACCTCACACTTCCCATTACCTGACCTAAAGATCATGGGACGCAAGCCTGCAGGAGTTTTCAGCCTCTCATATAATCTGTGGATTTTGATCTGCCAGTCCCCCATAATTACAGGAGCCAACTACTTGAAATAAATCTTGATAAATAGAAAACTGGATATAAGATAAGGCACAAACTTCTCTCTCTTTCTTTTTCTCTGTCTAGTTATCTACCTACCTATCTATTCTATCTCTATATCTCGTTGGTTCTGTTTCTCCAGAGAACCCTCAGTAAGATGCCACTATGAAGATGCTAAAATTCTTAATCAAAGGTTAGGCATAAGATGCCTAGGAATACACAATGTCTGGAGATTAAAGGAAGAAGAAGCTCAGACAAGAAAGAGTGTCATAAAGAAGACCTCAGCTGGGGTGGATTTCTCAATAATCTTACTTGTGTTTAATAATTTGTAGTGAACAATCTCACATAGGGTTTCACCACAGCTTTTATTTAAATCTTTGTGTTCTAACAAACAACTCACAAATTACAAAAAAAAAAAATAAGAATATAAAAGAAACTATAGTTAACCTTTCTCTGGGGAACTACACTACTTCTTCAGCCATTGGACCTTTATTAGGAAAAAAAAATAGAGTATTTAAATAATTAATAAATTATGAAACAGAGAAAGGAAAAAATATAAAAAGCGGAAAAAACACATGGGGAATGTTACTGAAATCTGAATTCCAGACAAGGCCTGCCCTATGTTTTGGGATCTCTGACCAAATATATTATCTTTCTAAAATACATGAATATCCATTTTACCATGCTACAAAGATTATCAGTATTCAAAATAAAAATTCAATAGACTATGGGAAGTAAGTAGATATCATCCTTACTTAAAGTATGTAAATTTGATAATGAATGGATATTATGAGATATTTATAACAATCAGTTGAATTGTCAAAGCTTTGTTTATAAGGAGGCAAATGATTTGGAAACAAAGTGTTAGTAAGGCAGGACAGTGAAAACTAGTAGTAAAACAAAGGAGAAATAGAGAAATAAAAGTAAAAATGTAACAGAAAAATTACAGTATTTTTTTTAGAACATTTTGCATTAAAAAACATGCCTATAAATTGAAGCTTGGGAGACTCTCTTTCTTCTCTTTCCTGTGCCACATAAACCACTGCAGTTAGACACCAAAAATAGGCTAGTTATGGATCCATAGTTGAGTTTAATTATAGATCAAATATTTGAAACATATTTAGACTAAATTAGAAAATAAATAAGATGAAATTAACCATAAACAAAATTAATATATTGAAGGAAATGTTTTAGTAATAGACAATCATCTGACAAAAAAAGCAAAATAAAAAAAATAAAAA
>NW_006921689.1:6004602-6025606 GCF_000298275.1 Orycteropus afer afer | reverse complement strand
GCCCAACCTTCCTTCCAAGGAGTGGCTGGTGGCTTTGAACTGCCAGCCTCCTGGTTAGCAGTCAAGTGCCTTAGGCACTATGCTACCAGAGCTCCTTGTTTTGCATATATCTGGAGAAAAACCATCTAGTCTTCTGGTTACTACTGAGGAAAATTTGCATGGATCCCAAACAAATTAACTTAGAAAACCTAACCTATGCCCATATTTATAATGACACCTGAGGGGCATTAGGAGCCCTGGTGGTTAAGTTGTTCAGCCACTTGGCAGCTAACCAAACAGTTGGTGGTTCCAACCATTTCATGTGAGAAAGATATAGCAGTCAACTTCCATAAAAATTACAGCCTTGGAAGCCTGTGGGGCAGTTCTGCCCTGTCCTATTGGATTCACTATGAGTCAGAATTGACTTGATGGCAGTGGGTTTGGGTTTGTTTTCTCTGATGGGTATCTATCTACAAGCCTGATTTAAACACAGAGGAAACTGGAGGTAGGTGGGTGGTAGAGGAAGGAAGCCATGTTTCTCCAAAAAAGAAAACAAAGAAAGGCGATTTTGTGAAAATATTTCAACATTTACATAGAAATATGCATTTTGAACACATCTATTGTTTCAGTTGTTTCTCCAACTTGCCCAGATTTGTATTATTTCATCTGCTCTAATCTTTTCCAGCGGATGCTGCTGCAAGGATCACAATTTTTAGATTGTTGTTGTTGTTGTTATGTGCCCTTGAGTCAGAGCCGACTCATAGCGACCCCTCCTTGGGTTTCTGAGGCAGTATCACTATGGATGTTGTTGTTGTTGTTATGTGCCATCGAGTCAGCCCTGACTCATAGCGACCCCTCCTTGGGTTTCTGAGGCAGTATCACTATGGATGTTGTTGTTGTTGTTATGTGCCATCGAGTCAGCCCTGACTCATAGCGACCCCTCCTTGGGTTTCTGAGGCAGTATCACTACGGAAGTAGGATTGCCCAACCTTCCTTCCGAGGAGTGGCTGGTGGGTTTGAACCGCCAGCCGTCTGGTTAGCAGGCAAGTGTCTTAGCCACTATGCTACCAGAGCTCCCATCACTATGGAAGTAGATTGTAAAACTTTCCTTCCAAGGAGTGGGTTGGGGGTTTGAACCACCAGCTTTCTGGTTAGCAGTCGAGTACCTTAGGCACTATGTTACCAGAGCTCCTTGTTCTTAGAGTAGACATCAGAAACTCTTGTGAAGACAACCCTTGAGTATACATCTCTCTGACTTATTCTAATATGTTGTCCTGTCTAGGTAAAAAACTCATACCTTCCTTTGTTCACAGCAAATATTGCTCAGTAGGCTTTATCAGAATACTTAATGATTTCCTGGAGGGTTGTACAAGGGAATGAGGGGTTGGAAATCATAATTAGCATAGTGAAAAATACAAACAGATCCAGAATATTAAATTCAGGTTAAGAGAGTGGAAGAAGGGTTAAATAATTTCTACTTTCCTATATTTTGGACCATGCTATAAGTTGGAATAATCACTATTTGGAAAATGACTGTTAGAAATCTAATGGCCTAAGAACTATGTATCAATGATTATTTTATATGATGGAGTCTTTGCTTATTAGCAATGCCTTAGTGGTCTCAATGGATAGTTCCACTTGTCTTTCTCTGGAAAGATAGAACAGATCTCATAAGAAAGAATCACACATACTCTATGATTCTATTATTTAGGCTATATTCACAGATGTCAAACTGAAAACAAAACTTAGCATCATATTTCCCAACATGCATTTAGTATACACATTTTTAAATGTCATCCCTCAGAGAAGAAACATAGTCCATGTTGAAATCTGATAGGGGGTGCTTGGATAAGTAAAGGTAAAGAATCTCTTCACTCTAGAATTTCTCAGAGCCTTTACTATGCTAATGTTATATTAAGTCTGTATGAAGGGAATATAATACTTCCCCAAAGTATTTAGCCACTGAATAAGGACTGATGCCCATAGGCATTACTGTGAGAAATGCTGCTGTATATGCATATTTATATATTGATATACAGGCAGTCCCCTGGTTATAAGCAAGTCGTTAAATGGAATTTGTAGTAAGTTGGACAAGGTGTATATGGTTCCAATTTAGCCTTACTTCAGTGCAAGAAAAGTCTCAAGGGCTTTTTAATGATTTAAAAGTTGCACCTGCAGCAAGTGAAGATGATTATTATAAATAATTTGTTGCAAGTAGGGGTTGATTCAGTCATTTCAAAGTGAGGGCAAATTTACATAGTATTAAAGAGCAAGTAAGAATTGTCTGTAAGTTAGACGTTTGTAACCCACGTACTGTCTGTACAACAGATCTGGGTTTGAAAACCTGGCGTCTTTCCTCAAGGGACAACGCCTTTATACCACAACATTAAATCTGTAGGATGCAAGGCCCTCAGTTTGAGGACCACATGAACCTGATAGCTTTGATAAATGGTGCTTCCACCCTGACTATGTGATTGATCATGTCACAAAATCTGGTAGGATGGTCACAGACGGAATTCAAGAAAGGGATACAACAACACAGAACATGGGAACTAAAGGTGTTACCTCTAAGTTCAGACAGAAATGGTTACTTAACCCATCATCACCTTGCATTAGCTCTATGAAGGTGGATAAATAGATCCCTTAATCATCAGTTTCCACATCTTCAAAATAAGATTTTTTACAGGATTAAATACAATTTTTTTAAAAAAAGCAGCTCTGGTGGTATTTTTTTTTAATACTATCATTCCTATTTTTATTAAATTTTGTTAAAAATCTAATAATGGATCAGTTTTTCAATGTGGTCTTCAAGTTCAACTCCACGTTGGTTTCTTTAAAATGGTACCAAACTAAAACAGACACTTCAAAACTGAGATGCTTTATATATCTAAGGTGGTTGTTGTTAGATATTGCTAAGCTGGCTCCAACTCATAGTGACTCTATGTACAACAGTATGAAACACTGCTGCTCTTGTTCCATCTTCACAATCCTTGCTATGCCTAAACCCATTTTTGCAAGCACTGTGTCAATCTATCTTGTTGAGGATCTTGCCCTTTTTCTCTGACCTTCCATTTTACCAAGCATGGTTTCCTTCTCCAGGGAATGGTCCCTTCTGACAACATGACCAAAATAGGAGAGACAAGTCTTGCCATTCTTGCTTTCAAGGAGCATTCTGGTTGCACTTCTTCCAGGACAGATTTGTTTGTTCTTCTGGCAGTCCATGGTACTTTCAGAATCCTTCATAACACCACAACTCAAAAGCATCAACTCTTCCTCAGTCTTCCTTATTCATTGTCCCACTTTCACATGCATAAGAGGTGATTCAATATACTATGACTTGAGTTACGTGGACCATAGTCTTCAAAGAGACATCTTTGCTCTTTAGTACTTTGAAGAGCTCTTTTGCAGCAGATTTATCTAAAGACACTATATTAAAAACACTGTCCTAAAGAAATTAATGCTATTTTAATTCAAGTATGAAACTCGTTCTTTCTTCTCCCTTACACAGACACATGCATATTTACACAAACTTTTGTTTCTTATGTTTTGTGTGAAAGAACATTTAATTGATCTCAGTGACATCATATTAACAATTGATTTTCAGATAGTTTATACATTTTGACAGTTCCTTCAGGAATGAATTTCTCTACTAAAATGTATATCCTGAAGAACAACACCAATTCCAATCTCATCTCAGATTTTGAATTAATGAGTAAGACATTGTTCTATTGTCAGCCTGATTATTTAATGCAGTATCATGCTAATTACTTTAAAGGGCTTATATGTTATCCCTTGAAGATTTTATTCCTTAAAAACACAATGGCAGTGTCTATTTCTTAACATTATGCTGAAAACAATGATCTGGAAATAATAAGAAAATCTAAGCCCCCAGAATCCCTCAAAAATGGTAGACAGTGACAAGGAATCTTGTGAATTACAGTTACATATATTTTTTCTTAAAACAAAAAAACTTGTTGGTTATAAAACAGCAACAAATTAACTGAAAACTAAAATTAAAGTTATTCTCTCTTATTACAATAATGTGCTGAGTGTATTATAGCTATAACGCAATATTGAAATATCTGCATGATCCGATTTAAAGTTTAAACAAGCAGTTCTCCAAGCTAATTTATTCATTAAAATTATGTGGGAATTCTCTGTCCCAGTATGCATTAGAATCACCTAGGGAGCTTTTATACTATGCTAATACATGAACCCCACCCAAAGGCAATGAAAAAATTTGTAGCACCTATCATCAGTATATTTACAAGTCTTTCCAGGTGTTAGAATGTGCATAAAATATTCAAGCCACCGATCTAAACTATTGCTCCCTATAACTCAATGGCAGATAAACTTTATTTGTATTATGGGAAAATTAGAAAATCAAATGTTGGCTATTGGTCCTTTCTGTCCCCTCAAAATGAATGTACATCCTTATACAACAACCTTATACATCCAATCAAATAAATACTCATATAGACAAACACACAACTGAAGCCCATGTACCGGCTAGATGAGGTGCTTAGGCAGGCTGTGAATTTGGGTTAATGATAGTGAAACAGAAAAGATTTTCCATAAAAGTGGCACAAGTTAAAAAAAGTAACCAATGTCATGGAATGTTACGTGTAGAAATTATTGCAGTAGTGCATGTTTTGTTGAGTATGTTTTCCATCAAAAATTTTTAAAAGTTTTTACCAATAATAATAATAATAATAAAGAAATCTGGCTCTAAGGACAACACAAGTGATCTGAAGAAGATCTGCCATTGCCTTTGTAATGGGTCAAGAAGCATCATCTCAGCAATTGCTTCAGAGTTCTAAAAATCTCTAGTGCTAATGTGACATTCCTGTATAGCTGCAACTTAAACCCATTTCACCTGCTTACATGCTCAAGGCAAATGGAAATCAACTTTCACATGTTCCATGTGACCTCTTGATTATATCAAATTTCTCCCCTCCAAGTCTCAGTTTTCTTATCTGATAATGAAAAAATTGGTAAAGCATAGGGCCATAATTCAATAAACATATCCCAGATGATGCTTCTAGATCTTGTTAATATATCAATTCTGACTCAATAGATTGAGAGTAGAAATGAAAATTATCAGCAAGGGGCCAAACCTGAATGAACCGGTTTGAAGCCCTGATTTGAAAAAAGATTGTCCAGAAATGTTGAGACATTTGTTATATTTCTGTTTTTTAAAAAGTATCTCTGTTAAGGTAAATACAGTATGGGGGCTAAGTGAGGGAAAAGAAGTGTACACCATGGTGTTGCTGAGTATGTCAGCTTGTTGTTTCCTTTCATCTCAATAGATCAGATTACTTCTACATAAAAATCAATCGTGATTGTCAATTAAATATCATTTTTCATTCATATTTTTTCCATTACTTTTCCTTATTAAGTACCCATGATGTTTCCAGACTGTGTTCATGTTTAATTCAGATCCCAACATCCTGGTCCTTTTTCAATGTAGTTGAAATGTATAGCTATGTTTCTTTTAAAATACCTTAAACCAGATTTTCAGTTCTCTTTCTCTTTCTCTCTTCTTCCTCTTCAAGCCTTTAAAGGCTATGCACAATTTTTAAACTAATCTAACACTTCCAAGATGCGAAAAACACCTTGAAACGGAAACTGACAAAGTGAATCATAGTCCTCTCCCAATTAAGATCTACAGCGGCAGAGACACTCACGCATGTGATATATATACACAAACACAGCTGGGCTGAATCCTAATGCACCTTCATGCTAACTTGACTTTTAAAATTTCTCTGAGTCCCAAATTTACATGGCCTTGGCGTTTTGCGATTATGGAAAAGCATTTCTGTTATACTCTCTAGTTAAAGAATGTGTTTCCAGTACAAATATTTATTTAATTAAGAATTTACTCAAGAACTGAAGATAATGCTCTTTGAGAAAGGAAAAATAGTTTGCTTTACCCCAAAGTTTACAGTCATACATGTTTCAAGCCATCTATTATATGAATTATCTTTAATTCTTACAACAACTATAGGAGGCAGGGATTATTACCTCACTTTTACTTATGAGCTGCCAAAACTTCACCCCAGTTAAGTGTCTTGATCAAGATCACACAATGGGTAAGTAACAGAGGTGGAATTTAATTCCTGTTCTGCTAATACTCTATCTTAGTGTTCCATTATAACATACTGCTTCTTTGAGGTTAAGAGAACAAAAAGTTAACATTTTTTCTATACTTAAGATAAAATTGGAAACAGCAGTACTTGGATAAATCTTGGTACTGAAGGAAGTGTAGTATAAGAAATATTAAAAATCACTTCTCTACTGTAAAGTAGTCATAAATATGGAATAGCCATAAAAATACTAAGTGAGATTCTGTTATACTTAATTCCTGTAAATGACTTTCTAACTTCTTATATCTGTTGCTTGCATTTACATGAAGCTTGGCCTATCATTTAAAATAAAACAAATAAAAATAAATAAATAAACAAAAAGGTGTTTTTTCATCAGGGGAAAAAGAAAAAAAGAAGGGCACTGGCTGTCTTTTTTTTTAAAAAAAAAAAAAAAAAAACAGGAACTATCACTTAATTCTTTATCCTATACTTGAAACTCAGATTTTAATAGGATATTTTTAAATATCTGAAAAAAATTTAAGAGAGTGGTACTCTAATAGAGAGATCAAAATAGGCTACAAAATGACTTGAGAGATGTAATCTAATAAAATTAGCTGTTGTTGTTGTTGTTGTTGTTGTTATGTGCCGTCGAGTCGGCCCCGACTCATAGGAGACAAATTATGATTCAATTCAAATTACATGCAAGGCAAAAACAAATTGTTGCTGTGTGCCGTCAAGTCAGAATCAACTCATAGCGACCCCTCCTTAGGTTTCCGAGGCGGTATCACTACGGAAGAACATTGCCCAACCTTCCCCAATCTTCCTCCCGAGGAGTGGTTGGTGGGTTTGAACCACCAGCCTTCTGGTTAGCAGTCAAGTGCCTCTAGGCACTATGCTACCAGAGCTCTCAAATACATAAGAAGGAAAAATGATAAACTCTTGCATATTGGTGTGCTTCTTATTTTCAGCTGAAGGCATATCTAAACAACAAAATGTAAGTCTCTGGATAATAAACCAATAGGAATAATCAAATCAAATTTAATCATTTTGGTTTAATTATCTAATTTGAGTATTTCCATGAGGCAAATGAGTGATATTCACTGGATTTTTGAGATTATCCTTATTATTAAAAAATGTTCTTATTCAGTTTGTACCTCAGTGATTCTTCCAATCCCCCAAATTTTCATTTTGTGGTAACTGAAAATGATAAAAATGAGTGAATTGGATATTTAAAACCATATGAATTTTAGATCCTGTGTAAACAGTTTTAGATTAATATCCATTCCTTGCCTAAAATTTGGTAATCTACTAAAAATCAGGAAATCACATGGTTTAGCAATTTTGTTTTTATAATTATTGAATGTTTTTTAAATAATTTTTTCTTTGTTCTTTTCCCTTTTCTTGTAATAATGCTTTCATTGTCTATTACTGGTACATTAGCATATTAACATAAGTTTGGCTATGCTATTTGTAAAAAATATTAAATTTGTTGTATTCTTGGCAGACTAGGCACATGCAAAAAGGGCCTGGAGGTGGCATTGTCTGACCACCTCTAACTTCATGAGGGGGAAAGAGAGTCATCATCAGCATAAATAGTCCAAGGTTGATCCTTATGAGGCAGAGGTCAGACATGTTTCCCCCCTCCCAAACTTTCTACCAATTCTGACACCAACTGTTCCTCTTACAGCACTCTCTGCTTCTCCACTGGGTTTGCCAATTCCTTGCAATGGCCACACAGAACTCAAAGACAATACTCATGGTCATGGGGTTTATTACAGGTTACAATTCAGGATCAGAAACAAGAAATCAGGATACAGTTCTTCAATCAGGACAGCTTCTTCTTAGGTGTGCCAACAGGCAAGCTTCTCTCTTGTCTAGGCCTCTGCCCTGCTTGGGGAAATGTTACAAAGCTCTTTTAGCTCTGCTGATAGGTACCCAGTGAGGCACCTCACTCTAACAGAAAGATTCCTACCCGAGGGCACTCAGCTTTCTTGTTCTCTGGACAAGGAAGCACATAGCTCAGTTTCATACTTGTCTCTTGGTTCTTTTGGTTCTGCTGCCTCTGTTGGCACCATTTCTGTAGCTGCTTCTTTCCATCTTTGGCATCACAGCTCTGGCTCCTGGATCATGGAAGTTTTGTGCTGGAATTTTGGGTCCAAAGGATGGGTTCTATTCCTGGTTCATCTTTCATTATGGTCATGAGATCAGGGATTTCTGCCTCTGGTATGGTTCATTTTAATCCTAGCAGATGGCAAAACTGATCAATCTCCACATTAGAATTCCATACACTTATTTGCAAGGTCTGGTAGCATAGTGCCTAAGGCACTTGACTGCTAACCAGAAGGCGAGTGATTCAAACCCACCAGCCACTCCTTGGAAGGAAGGCTGGGCAATCTACTTCCATAGTGATAATGCCTTGGAAACCAAGGAGGGGTTGCTATGAGTCAGGTCCGACTCGACAGCAAATAACAACAACAACAACCCCCCACAAGGATGCCATATACCATATTTATATTATTAACAAGCAATCCAATGCCTTTGGTGGGCTTCAAGCACCTTACATTTGCATAGTCCTACCCAGTCATCTGATGGGAGTCACAAAGACCATGGCTAATGGGGCCATATGAAGTAATTCACTGCAACACAACATTGTAGGAGTGCATTAAATTACTACATTTAAGGATATCTTCTTAAATAATCCACAAAATAACTCCATTCAATCTTTTCAAAGGAATAATATAGCTTCTGGACCGCCTCAGAAGGAAGGTTGGGCAATCTACTTCTGTAGTGACACTGCTTTGGAAACCCAAGAAGGGGTCATTATGAGTCAGGTCCGACTTGACAGCACATAACAATATCAACAATAATAATTTAAAAATTTATGTGTGACCTAAGCTGTGAAAATGCAACCCACTTTAGTTCAGAGTTCTTTCCTTTATGACTCATGTCCTAAGGATTTGAAAGGGAATGGCTACCTAGAGAGAAAGAGTATTGGAAATATGCCAGTCAACTATTTTCTGTGGAATCTTAGGAAAAAGTGATGACAACAGCAGTCTGCTAAAGGACATTCTTATTTGTCTTAAACTTTATATGGTGGTAGTTAAGAGCTCTGGTGTCAGACTTTCTGGACCTGAGTTGTGACTCTATCATATATTAGATGTGTGACCGCAGGAAAGTTAATTCTTTTCTGTTAATTAGTTTCCTCCTTGGAATGATTGAGATAATAATGACACCTACATCATAACTTTGTTTTTATATCTAAATTATTTAATAGGAGGATTGGCACAGTCCCTTGCCCTTGCTAAGTGCGTAATAAATGTATGCTCATATTGTAGAAGCTATCTTTACATATTTCTGAATAGTAAATGCATAGCGTACTTTCACTTGTTATTGTAACCTGAGAAACCATTTGTAACTTCACCTAAAGAAATACTGTCTCCTCTGCTAGAATTTAAATGTGAGCAAAGACTTTTTTGTTGTTGTTGTTTTTTGGTGCCTGTTTTGTTTACTGCTGTATCCACAGGGTCTAGATTAGTGCCTGAACCATAATGGGCTGTCAGTAAATGTTTGTTAAACGAATGAATCACTGATCAACTTTCAGTTTCTCCACACCAAGGAACCCTCCACAACATTTACTAGTTTCTTTTCAACATCTACCATGGATATACTCTACCTGTGCTAGGCTTCAACATACCTTTTCCTTTTTCTTTAATCTGCTTTCTCATGCTTCCAACTCTCTAATGGATGCCTCGGACTTCTAGAAAATTCTAAAAAATTCCTCTGATATCCCACTAAAGGTGCTCCAATATGGGCAGGCCTTCATAAAGCAAAAGAATCTCTCTCTGCCAAACCCTGTCAAAATCCCTTTTCCTGGGGGATGTGAAAATAATAACAGTTCATATTTATCTAGTGTTTACCTTGCATGTAGCACTGGACTAAATGTTTTATGTATTTTAATTTAATCTTCAAAACATCTTTTAGTGACACTGATTTTATAAAACTTTTACAGATGAGGAAATTGAAATTTTTAAAAGTTAACAGACTTATTTGTTGTTAAATCTCAAGCTGTAAGAGGCAAAAAAAGGATTTTCACCAGTCTAATATTAACATCAATGCTCCTATAACCAATAACCCCCTTTTGCCTACCCTGTTTAGTGTTCAGTATTAAAGCAACTAGTAGATCCAGTGATTTCACACACATGCTAAGGTGTTAAGGGTTGGCAATAAATTATAAAAGTCTACTTTGATTAAGTGTGTTTTTTTATTGAAAATTGTTACCTGGTAACAAAAATATATTTAAATGAATGAAAGAAATTCTATTGATGAATTTCAGGCACTGTGACAGGAAAATGGAACAGATAATTTGGGACTGGAGAATTTTCCAATGTGAACAATCTAGATGTAACTTTCATCCCAGTTTCACTTTCAAATTCATTTGTATTTTAACACCTATTGAGATAAGTGGATTCTCCATATTCTTTCTGGCTCAGTGACTTTGGCAGCTACCAGAGATGGCTTTGTAGAGACTACTCAATCATGGAAGCTTGGGTATTTTGGATTCCACTGTGATAGCCCTTTCCCTGGTAATTTGTAGACAACTTTAGAGAAGTGGATGGCCTATCCATGAGATGGAGATAAAGATGGATGAATGAAATGGCCTGTGATGTACTATAATTGTAAATGGAGATAGAATCAGGAAATATTATTTGTCATTATGTTTGAACAATGAAAACAGAGAAACATGTAAACTGAGGGATTCCCAATTAATTAATCACTAAATTTTATAGTTCATGACGTTTGAGGTAGAACACCTATATAAAATAATTTGGAGTTATTCTCATAGAAGAATGATAAACTCTTCCATCTTAAGCTCCTCTCTTTTAACCTCTCCTGTATCTCCGGAGAAGAGCCCAAATGATTCTAAGTGGAGGCTAATGGCACTCCAGAACCTAGAATGAAAATGGAATGGTTGCTAAGATTCTGCCTTCTTGTAAATATTTATCGGTCTAAGCCTTGGTGGCTTATTATAGAAACAGTACTGCTGACTCTTGAGATTGTGAGGAAATGAGAAAAAAAGAAGAATCCTTGGGAGCAACTAAAATTACAGCCCAGCTCCTTCAGGAAGGTCACACAACATTTCTATCCCCAAACCAACAGAAAATATTAGTATTCTGAACCTTGGGCAAACTGCCAGGTCTCCATCCGAAGCCTCCCAAGTAAACTATGTACTTGTCAATCATTCACACAGAATCGCTTATTTGAAAATCCTCTATTGCATGACAAGGATTAAAGGAATTCTGAAAGAAACAGGAAAAACATGCTGGTTCTCCTGCAGTCAGCCTACTCCATTTGTGTCACCTGTAAATCTCACCTCTGAGTGAAAATGCCAGGAAAAATGCATTGATATAGTTTAGTCTGGGAGTGAGATGTTTGGAAAAAAAAAAATATTTAGGGGGAATGAGTACTTTGCAGATGAATTACTGACAATCCAAGGAAAGAAGTGATAAGATATCACAGGCTCCCAGGGCACTTCAAATGTGAGACCCAATAAAAGAAAAACAAATACAGAAATAAATGATAAGACCTGTTTCTGTTTTTTCTTTTCTTTCTTTTTTTTAAGGTTAACTGTGATTGTGAAGAACCCATAAATCAATGGGTGCCATGGGCCAATCAGATGGAAAGGAAGCTCCCTGAGATAGAAAAAAAAAAAATTGATCGTATAAAATTGGTAGCCTTTGCAATATAAATAAGAGTGGGAAAATTAGTTTGGTAATTTAGATCAGTCAAGAAAAGTTGCTGAATCAAAAGCCACATCCATAGTACTCACTAAATAAATTTAATGATATTCATTTTCCCAGTGTCTACCCATTTATTTGACTTTGCCCAGACATGGCCATAATAGGAATTTTGAGAAGCAGATTAATAGATTGTTGTTGTTAGGTGCCATCGAGTTGACTCTGACTCATAGAGACCATATGTACAACATAATGAAATACTACCAGGCTCTATGCCATCCTCACAATCATTGTTATGTTTGAGCTCTTTGTTGTAGCCATTGTGTCAATCCATCTCGCTGAGTTTTCCTTTTCTTTACCAAGTATGCTACCCTTTTCCAGTGACTAGTTACCAATCTAAAACTACTATATTTGGCATCATTCTAGTTTGAACTCACTAGATAACCAAACATGTATTTCCACAGTTCAAATAGTGAACATGATACCACATGCACAAGTAGTAGGAATAATATCAATCATCTAAACACTGGGGTATCTTATCTTACAATATTTGTTTACCAACAGAATTTTCTAGGAATCATGCAACTTGTGCTGTTTACTTAAATAAGGAATAAAAAGAAATCTGTGATAGAATATTAATATCCAAATAAATATAAGTAAATAATCCTGCATTTTAAAGCATATAGATCAGTAGGAAGTAATTTTTGTCATGTCCAGTAAAAATCTTATGTACACTGATAAAGCAAGAAGTTGTTTTAAGTATCTTCCTAAAATGTTTAACATATGATTGCTATTTTGGTTCTTTTTATTTTTAAAACTTAATATTTGTACCTTAAAAATAGCTATCATTACTGTTAAAAGAATACTTTCCACACTTTTTGAGTCATGACAAATGATAACATCATTGTAAAATAAATTATGTGAATAAAGAATTATGTTTTTTATATATAGAATTTATTTTATATAATGAATATATTTAGAGAATATTACTTTATTTCCTAAATTTCTGTGCAGTTTTAGCACAAGACCTGTTTATATAGATAAAAATAGACATTCTTATCTGACTGAATTCTAACATCCTCAAATTATATTTATGAAGACCTAAGTTGTTGTTGTTGATATGTGCCGTCGAGTCGGCCCCGACTCATAGCGACCCCTCCTTGGGTTTCCGAGGCAGTATCACTACGGAAGTAGGATTGCCCAACCTTCCTTCCGTAGAGGTATTGAAATATGTTCAACCTTGAGGGGAGAGGGGAAAAAACTAAAGTAAGAACCCGGAAGAGCAGTAGGTAAAAAGAAGGAGTATATAGAAACGAGAAAGAAGAGTGTTTTTCAGTGTTAGGAAGAAAGTATCCATGAAGAAGAAGAAAGTGTGATGTGAGGAGACTGTAGTGAGAATAAAGATTAGAGAGTTAAATGCAAGGCCTCAAGGGAAAAGAGCTTAATGAGTAAGAGTTTCTCTGGTTCATGTGCTCTTGGAGATTGCAGGTGAAGAAAAGAAACCAACCCTGGTGTCTTTGATGGTGAATTTTTGGGAGGCTGATAAAATTATTGCAGTTTCTCTTTAGGCATGAGTCTGATTATATGTAAAATTTTGGAAAGGACATTGTGCTGAAAAGGTTACCTCTCGACAAGCTAACATCTTGAGATGTCTAGTTCTTTATTTTTAATTAAGGTTTGTCAAAGTCAGTTTATTTTGGGAAAAGAGTCTCAAATCAATCAAGTCTCTGAGATTAATTTTTTAGTGATCAAGAATGTGGAGATTCTTGAATTGACTTGGACTTAAGTCTATGTCTCTGTCTAAACCTGTGGTGTATAATTCCTGTCTGTAACAAAAGTCAAGAGTACTATGTCCCAAGGATCTAAACTGGAAATAAGTATTTCATTCCATATTTAAAAGATACTTTTTCTGTCCTGGAAATTTTCCCCAGAAAACAAGAAGAAGGTATTTTTTATTAACCCTTTTGTGACCCATGGGACATTGCAATCTGGCAGAGTGGTTTACACCTATTGGCAGAGCTAAAAGAGTTTTGTAATCCTTGCCCAAGCAGGACAATTGCTGTGGGACATTGCAACAGCCCAAAGCTGATTCCCATGAAGTGGAAGAAGACATGCCACCACCCTCCAACCTTTTAACAAGTTCTGACACCAACCATCCCTCCTATGGCACTCACTACTTCTCTGCTTGGTTCGATAATTCATTGCAATGGCCACACAGAACTCACAGACAATACTCACTATTATGGGATTTCTTAAGGAAGCAACAGGTTTCAATTCAAGTTCAAAATGCTCAGGATACAATTCTTCAATCAGGACAGGCTCCTCTCAGCCATACCCTTAGTCCTCTTTGGCTCTTGGCCTCTTGGCCTGCTTTCTGCCCTGCTTGGGCAAGTATTGCAAAGCTCTTTTAGCTCTGCCAATAGGTGCAAACCGCTCTGCCAATAGGTGCAAACCACTCTGCCAATAGGTGCAAACCACTCTGCCAATTGGTGCAAACCGCTCTGCCAGCAAGCCTCCTGCTCAGAGGCACTCAGCTTTCTCACTCCATGTCTCAGGCCCCTTTCTGAGTTCTGCTACTGCTGCTGCCACCATCTCCCTGCCATCTCTCTGCCATCATTTCAGCACAGGAACCTGGGGTCCAAGATGTGCTTCATTCTCGGCTCTTTTCTGTCTTCATGATGGTTAGATGCTCCCTTTCCCACCTCTGTGATGGCTCATTTTAAGCCTGAGAAGATGGCAAAACTGACCAATTCTCACCTTAGGGCTCCATACATCTTATTTTCTCAGTCCCTCCCCACAACTGTGCCATGTACCTTATTTATATTATTAGCAAGTTGTCTAATCCCCTTGGTAGGCCACAAACACCCTACATCTGCATAGTTCCACCCAGTAATCTGGTAAGGGTCACAAAGACCATAGCTAGAAGTGCCATACCAAGTAATTTACTATACCATAGATGTGTATCATGCACCTATATTTTCAGACTCTCAGGTTACTTGGAAAGCTGCTATCCTAGTAGTACTTGCTCCCATCTGGCAGGGACCTGTATAACTGTGTGAATCTGAAGAAACAGGCCTCACCCCACAAATCCTACCAGCAGCATGCAATTGGGACATATTTGTCCCACATAATTGTACAAAAATCCATGTTGCTGTTAGGTGCCGCCAAGTCAACTCCAACTCATAGCAGCCCCAAAACAGAAAGAAATACTGCCCACTCCTGCATGATCCTTGATCCTTACTATGTTTGAGACCATAGTCACAGCCACTGTGTCAGTCCATCTCCCAAAGGGCCATCTCCTTTTTCATTGGCATTCCTTACCATGGTATGATAAGGTAAGGTAAGGAGTATGATATCCTTCTCCAGGGACTGGTCCCTTGTGACAAAATGACCAAGTATGTGATGTGAACTTTGACCATTCTTGATTCTATGGAGCATTCTGACTGAACTTCTTCCAAGACAGATTTGTTCATTCTTCTGGCACTATATGGTATTCTTAGTATTCTTCACCAACCCCACAGTTCAAATATATCAATTCTGTAGTCTTCCTTACTTATTACCCAACTTTCACATGCATATGAAGCAATTGAAAATACCATGGCTTGGGTCCGACAAACCTTGGTCTTCAAAGTGACATTTTTCCTCTTTAACACCATAAGATGTCTTTTGCAGCAGATTTGACCAGTGCAATATCTTGTCTGATTTCTTGACTGCTTGTTCCATGGGTGTTGATTATAGATCCAAGTAAAAAGAATCCTTGACAACTTCAATCTTATCTCTATTAAGTATGAAGTCGCTCATTGGTCCAATTGTAGTGATTTTTGTCTTCTTTACATTGAAGTGTAATCCATACTGAAGACTAATCTTCAGTCTTCATCAGTAAGTTCTTCAAATCATTTGATATTTTAGCAAGCAAGGCTGTGCCATCTGCATATTGCATATTGTTAATGAGTCTTCCTTCAATCTCAGAACTGCATTCTTCTTCATATAGTCCAGATTCTCAGATTATTTGTTCAGCATACAGATTGAATAAATATAGTGAAAGGATACAACCTTGACGCATACCTTTCCTGCTTTTAAACTATTCAGTATCCCCTTGTGCTTTTTGAATTACTGCTCTTGGTATGTACAGGTTCCTCATGACCACAATTAAGTGTTCTGGAATTCCCATTCCTCTCTATGTTATCAATAATTTGTTATGATCCACACAGTCACGTGCATTTCCATAGTTAATAAAACAGAGGTAAATATCTTTCTGCTATTCTTTGCCTTCAGCCAAGATCCATCTGACATCAGAAATGATATTTCTCATTCCACACCCTCTTATTTATCTGGCTTGAATGTATGGCAGCTCCCTGTGAATGTAATGCTGCAACAGTTTTTGAGTTATCATTAGCAAAATTTTACTTGCACGTGATATTAATTATATAGTTCAATAATTTCCACATTCTGTTGGATCACCCTTCCTTGGAAAGGTTACAAATATGGATCTCTTCCAGATCATTCGCCAGTAGCTGTCTTCCAAATAGCCTGGCATAAATGAGTAAGTACCTCCAATGCTACATCTGTTTGTTAAAAAATCTCATTGGGTATTCTATCAAATCTATTGTTGTTGTTGTTATTTGCCGTCAAGTCGGCCCCAACTCATAGCGACCCCTCCTTGGGTTTCCAAGGCAGTATCACTACAGAAGTAGGATTGCCCAACCTTCCTTCCAAGGAGTGGCTGGTGGGTTTGAACCTCCAGCCTTCTGGTTAGCAGTCAAGTGCCTTAACCACTATACTACCAGAGCTCCCAACAACTATCAAATCTATAGTACCTCATAATTTCCCCTTGATGCATCATTCCTGAATCAATTCCCACTATTTCAGCAACATTTCATTACTGAAAATACATGGTATCAACAAAAATTCAAAGCAGAAAATAATTTGGTCATGAAAGGATTATTATTTTTTCAAAAAAATTTACACTAATGACTTACACAGATGCAAAATGAACATGATTTTCCTTAATTCATTAATTAATGGAGAAATCAGCAAGCTATTACAACTGGTTCAAGAGAGCTAAAAATATCATATATATATATGGTCATATTTGAATGCTGAAATGAATTTACAAATGGATAGAAAAACTGATTAATATTCACATGATGATAATTAATTACATTCCACTGAACAAAATTTGCATTTTTATGGACAAGAATTTTTATATTATATCAACATACAAGTTGTTTCTTTTGCTACAGCTATAAAGTAGCCTAGTTAATGACAAACAAAGGCTGAGATAACCAAAATTGAGAAACTGGTCAGGACACTCACTAAATTTTAAATTCTTTCAACTTTTTTTCCTTTTTCTTTTTTCACATCTACAAGAGAGTCCTTACTTACTGTCTAGTCTGGAGTAAAAAGCAATGCAATGAGTTAAGTGTGGAAGCACAAAGAGGCGATCTTCATTTGCATATGTGAGTCACAATATGGACTTCCTAGAAGAAGTGATACATAACCAATGGATGAAGAGTAAATCCCTGGTCCAAATGAAGAAGATAGATAGAGAAAGTACAGTGTTCTGAGAAGTAAGGCTAGAGGTCAAGAGAGAATTTGCTTTCAGTCAAGATCCATCAAACATCAGCAATGATATACCTCATTCCACAATCTCTTCTGTATCCAGCTGCATTTCTAGAAGTTCCCTGTTAGTAGACAGCTGTCACCATCTTATAACTGTTTTTAGCAAAATTTTACTTACATATGATATTAATGAGATTGTTCGATAACTTCCACATTTTGTTGGATTACCTTTCTTTGCAGTGGGTACAAATATGGATCTCTTCCAGTCAGTTGGCTAGGTAGCTGTCTTCCAAATTTCTGACACAGACAAGTGCTTCCAGCACTGCATCCACTTCTTGAAACATATCAATGGATATTCTGTCAATTTCTGGAGCCTTGTTTTTTGCCAATTCCTTCAGTGCAGCTTTGACTTCTTTCTCAATACCATTGGTTCTTGATCATATGCCATCTTCTGAAACAGGTGGACATCGACCAATTCTTTTTTGTACAATGACTGTATTCCTTCCATCTTCTTTTGATGCTTCCTGCATCATTCTAAGGGAAAATATTTTTCCCATAGAATCTTTCAATATTGCAACTCAAGGCTTAAATTTTTTCTTCAATTCTTTCAGCTTGAGAACTGCTAAGTGTGTTCTTCACTTCCGGTTTTCTAACTCCAGGTCTTTTCACATTTCTTTAGATTAATTGGCTTTACCTTCATGAGCTGCACTTTGAAATCTGTTTAGCTCTTTTATCTTGTCATTTCTTCCCTTTGCTTTAGCTACTCTCCATTCAAGAGCAAGTTTCAGAATGTCTTCAGACATTATTTTGGTCTTTCTTCTTTTCCTGTCTTTTTAATGACCTTTTGCTTTTTCATGAATGATGTTCTTGATACCATTGCACAATTTGTCTGGTTTTCGGTCTTTGGTGTTCACTGTGTCAAGTCATTCTTCAGAAGGTCTCTAAATTCAGAAGGGATATAATCAAGGTCATATTTTGTCTCTTGTAGGCTTGTTTTAATTGTCTTCAGCTTTAACTGTGAGTTCTGGTGGCAGAGTGTCTAAGGCATTTGACTGCTAACCAGAAGTGTGGTGTTTCAAAGCCACCAGCCACTCCTTGGAAGGCAGACTGGGCAATCTACTTCCGTAGAGATACCACCTTGGAAACACAAGGAGGGGTTGCTATGAGTTGGGACTGACCTGATGGCAGAGTTTCAGCTTCAACTTGAACTTGCATATGAGCAATTGATGTTCTGTTCCACAGTCAGCTCCTGACCTTGTTTTGGCTGAAGATATTGAGCTTCTCCATCACCTTTTTCCAGAGATGTAGTCAATCTGATTCCTGTGTATTCCATCTGATGAGGTTCCAATTTATAGCCACTATTTATGTTGTTGAAAAAAAAGTATTTGTAATGAATAATTGTTGGTCTTGCAACATTCTATCATGTGATCTCTGGTGTCATTTCTTTTGCCAAGGCCATATTTTCCAGCTAACGCTGATTCTTCTTTCTTTCCAATTTCACATTCCAATCATAGTAACAATCAATACATCTTGAGTGCATGTTTGGTCAATTTCAGGCTGTAGAAGTTGGTAAAAAGTCTTCAATTTCCTCATTTGGTTTTAGATATTGGTGCATAAATTTGAATTATAGTAGTATTAACTGGTCTTCCTTTCAGGAGTATGGATATTATAGTATCACTGACAGACAACATTATATTTCAGAATAGATCTTGAAACATTCTTTGTGTTGATGAATGCCATGCCATTCTTCTTCAATTTGTCATTCTCAGCCCAGCAGATCATATAATTGTCTGATTCAAAATGGCCAAAACCCATCCATTTCAGCTCACAAACACCTAGGATTTCAATCTTCATGCATTCCATTTCATTTTTGACAACTTCCAATTTTCCTACATTAATACTTCAGACATTCTATATTCCAATTATTAATGGATGTTTGTAGCTGTTTTTTCTCATTTTGAATCATGCCACATCAGCAAATGGAAGTCCTGTAGATTTTACTTTTTCCACTTCTTTAAGGCTGTGCAAAAAGGGCATGAAGGTGGCATCTTCTCACCCCCTCCAACCACATGAGGGAAGACAGAATCGCCATCAAAAGCCCAAGGCTTATTCCTACAAGGCCAGACTTGCTGCCACCTTACAGCCTTTTTACCAATTCTGACACCAACTGTCCCTTCCATGGCTGTCACAACTTCTCTACTGTTTTCAATAATCCATTGCAATGACCACACAAAACTCACAGACAATACTCATGATTGTGGGGTTTATTAGGGAAGTAATAGGCTACAATTCAGGTTCAGAAATGAGCTCAGGATACAATTCTTCAGTCAGGACAGTCTCCCCTCTGCTATGCTTTCAGGCATACCTCACTGGTCCTGAGCCTTGGCCTTTGCCCTTCTCAGGCAAGTATTACAAAGCTGCTTAAACTCTGCTGATAGGTACACCTAGTTGCACTTCCCTCCTCCAGCAAGCCTCCTGATACAGGGCATTCAGCTTTCTCTCTCCAGGGCCAGAAAGCCCACCACTCTGTCTCCTGCCTCTTGGTTCCACTGCCACCATCTCTCTGCCAGGTGTCTCTCTCTGCCAGACATCTTTCTCTGCTGGGCATCTCTCTCTTTCTGCCATGAATCTCTGCCAAGGAGGTTTAGCACAGGGATCTCACATGCAAGAACACACTCCACTTCATATCCAGCTCTTCTTTCTTGAAGGCAGTGAGATCCACCCTCTGCCTCTGGGAGGGGCCATATTAAGACTGGCCTGCTGACAAAACTAACCAATCCCAATATCAGAGTTCTACATGCCTTCTTTGCTTGGTCCCACCCAAAAGTCTGGTGGGAGTTACAAAGACTATGGCTAGAAAAAGCCATACCAAGTGGACTTGCACCACAGGTGGACTCTACTTTGAGGAAGTGGTTCTTCCCCAGTCATATTTTGAGTGCCTTCCATCCTGAGGGGCTCATCTTCTGGCACTATATCAGACAATGTTTCAGGGCTATTCATAAAGTTTTCCAGTAATACATCAGACAGTGTTTCACTGTTATTCATAAAGTTTTTACTGGCCAATTCTTTGAGATGTGGATGGCCCCTTCCTTCTCCGAATTCTGTCTTAGTCTGGAAGCTCTGCTGAAACATGTTCACGATGGGTGACCCTAGTGTTATTTGATATACCAGTGGCATAGCCAGCCTCCCAGCAACACACAATCCACCATAGTATGGCAAACTGACAGCAAGTGGTGGAGGTATGGAAAAGAAAACTGTATTTCAAACTTTTCCTTTTCTTTTAAATAGTCTACTTGTTAACTGTGAACAAGTTACTTAAATCATTTCTACCTCCAATTTCTCATCTCTAAAATTCCATAATCAGTACCTAAATTATAGGTTTGGTATGAGTTTCCAGTGAGATAGCACATATAAGATGCTAAGGATGATGTCTGATACTTGGTAAATTTTCAATAAGTATTAACATATAAATCTGAGACTACCATTAAAAAGATTATTCTTTTCATCAAATAAAACAAGGGTTCAGTGACCAAATCTCATACTTGTTCGAAATGAATTTGCAAATCTTTGCAGTACTTTTCAATCTTGGAATTCCATATACATATACATATACATATACACACACACACACACACACACACA
>NW_006921689.1:5988596-6004022 GCF_000298275.1 Orycteropus afer afer | reverse complement strand
CATTCCAAGAGTGGAAAGTATTGCAAGGATTTGAAAATTCATTTCAAACAAGTATGCGACTTGTCTCTGCCCAACTGAATCTTGTTACCTAGTTGTGGATACAAGTGTGTGACATAAAGCTCTGAAAGCTATAGATGTATAATTCAGGATAAACAGGTGAAAGAAAAGCTTATAAAATATAGGACTCTCCCAAATATCTACTCTCAAGAAGAAGAAAGAAGAATCTGGTCTAAATCAACAATTTTGACACAAAAGATTTAAAATTGTGGGTTTCTGGGTTCAACTGAGTACCTTCTAATGATGGAGATACACACCTGAACTTTTAGAAAGGAATTTGATTTAAGTAACTTTTTTAACTTTGCAGATTTCTCCTCTTCTCTGGTTTTGGAGAGAGTATTATTAAAAATATAGCAGCTCGCATTCTGAGAGTTCATTCTTTTTTTTTAATTTCCTGAAACTGCTATCTGAAACTGCTCTTTTCTTCATGTCTGATCAATTTTTCTTTTTATACTGGAATATGTTCAATCCACTCCTACAGTTTCACCAGGGTGGGACACTTTCCTGAAAGGCAGCCCTGCATGCAGATCAATTTGGAGAGTTTCTAGAAGTCAGATTGTTCCAGTTCTTTGAGCATTGATGTAGACCCCTTTCACTCATCTGCTACTTAATTTGGCAACATTTCTAGTTTCAGCTGCCATTCTCTGGGATAAGGTGTCACCTGCAATATCCAATTGGATAATGCAAGTCTTCAGGCACTCATTGCTTTTCTCTCCTGTCTCTGTCACATGTTTGATAACATGGAGGTCTTGTTGGTGGTCATGTTTTGGGTCTTCCACCTAATTCTGTTGCAGGCATTTTACATGTGTTTTTTGTTTTGCTACATAGACAGTCTGACAAATTTTATGTAAAAATTTAAGAAGATCCATAAATTGTACTGCTCCTTTTCCTCCATCTTCCCAGAATTCTACATACATGTTCTCAAATATATATACTGCTAAAAACTGCTTGTCTAATTAACAGACTATTTAATTAAAAATGGATAAAATAAGTTATAATACATTCTACTTGTCCTATACAATGTGTTTTTTATGCTGGATGCTATAGGCATCTTATAGAAAGCAAATCTGATTTGCCCATGTGTTATTTTGAGAAACCCTTATGTAAAGAACTAGATCTATAATTTTGTAGCAAAGCGAAAAGGGAAGAAATCCCAATTCAACATCATGAATTGATTTTTTATGGTAATACATTATTTGCTTTTAAGTAAAAGTATGATTTTTTTCCCCTGAAGTTTTAGTAGTTACTGGTGAGAACAAAAGTACTATATATGAAAATGTAACATGTTGTTGTTGTTGTTGTTGTTGTTATTTGCCATCGAGTCGGCCTCGACTCATAGCTACCCCTCCTTGGGTTTTCGAGGCAGTATCACTACGGAAGTAGATTGCCCAACCTTCCTTCCGAGGAGTGGCTGGTGGGTTTGAACTGCCAGCCTTTTGGTTAGCAGTCCAGTGCCTTAGGCACTATGCTACCAGAGCTCCTATACTACTCAATACAATTTTCTCCAGAAGTGACAAATTTTCTGTAGGTAATAATGCCAAATTTAAGAAAAGTTTGATACCAGAAGAAATATATTGTTTCTGGAAGAATTTTCCTCATTTTCTTGATCATTGTAAATACATTTCTTATTCACTTTTCTGATATTTCCTGTATTATAATGCTTAAGCTTTCCAATCGTAAAGACAAAAAATATCCATTGAAAAAGCATTGGAATTGGTGTTAGTTTTTGGGAAAAAAAATCAAAACTCAGTGTGTTTTTTATACACTATATTTCCTCCTTTAACTTCTGTTGTTGTACAGCCACATCAAATTAATCAATAAAGTAGCATTGACTTTAATAGTATCTTGACCTCGCTACAATGAAGTGATGTTCTTGCCAAAAGAGTGTACTTTAAAAATGTTTTCCCTAATAAGAACTGCTAATTCACATCAATTCTAACTGCTTTTATACAAGTGGTAATAAAAGTGAAAAGACATATTTAATTCTCTAAATGGAAATAGCATTTGTCTAGCAAAGCCTGAAATAGACTAATTCCCTTGCAATCATGTTTTAAAGACAGAACTGGCTAAAAAAGCAAACAAATGTTTCTGAAAACAAAGCTGGGAAGGGAACCTTTATCAGAGCATGTGAGGAATTCTGTGAAATATTCATGCAATGCAACTAAATTGAGATTTTAGAAAATGGTAGTCTAGTAACACTTTATGTCATGAAATAGAAGAATTCCACTCCTGAAAAAGAAACATGAAGCCATTGTGTTATCATCAGTTCTTACCTCCTGATTCAGGGCCCAAGGTTATTATCCTTCCTGTATGAGATGGCTGCTCTATTTGAGGAGTTTGGTTAATGGCTTGAGAAACTATGGGAAGTGCCTTGCCTGAAGACCTGATCCACTGTGGGGATTCAATAACTAGTGAATACACAGCAATGATTTCTGTTTTTTCTCCTTTCTGGGCTATCAGCTGAGAATTTCCTATGTGCTCTTTATATTTGACTGTTGTAGATGAAGCCCAAAGCTTAACATCCTCTATTGGTTCCATAAAATTTGCCTTGTGACAGATATTTTTGGAGTTTTGAGTCATTTATTGAAGATTTTAGATGTAATGACAATGGTTCAGGTTATGATCACTTACTCCTTACTTCAACACTTGGCAGCCATTAGTAGCAATACTCCTTAAATTGTTAACTTCCTGCTAGCAGTCTAAGCTAGACAAATAATCAGTGATTCATGTAATTAACATATAAAGGATATTTGTGATAGCTTTCAAAATAGCAAATGGAGACAACCTAAATAATGGTATTTATTTTTAATGGACTATTATGCCAACATTTAAAATCATGTTCTCAAAGAAAGCTTAAAAGGAAAATGCAAATTTCCCCCATAACATAAAGTAAAAACATATTAAATTGAGCAGATAAATATTTATCTAAGTTTGTTTTTGTTCCAAAGAACCCAAACCAAACCTTCTGCCATGAAGCTGATTCTGACTTATGGCAAGTTGTTAGGTGCTATCTAATTGATTTCCACTCATAGGGACTCCATGTGACAGAGTAGAAGTGTCTCATAGGTTTTTCTAGTGTCACTTTGAAGAACTGACTTGATGACAGTCAAGTTGTTGTTATTTATTTATTTATTTATTTTGTAAGCCTTTATGGATGCAAATCAAACTCCAACTATTCAGTTAGCAATCAAGTCCTTAACCATTGCATCAAGGCCCCTTTCCATCTATGTTTAAGTATAGAAAAATATTCCAAGCAAAAACTGTCCCCTCTCTGTCTTTCTGTCTATTCCAAATATCAAAAAGTGAGCAGACATTTTTCTCAAAATCACATAAAAGTGAATATTACGAATATAGACTTGGGCTAAGCAACCATTAAAACAGGCTTAACATATTTCTTTGACTCATTTTGGCTCAGTGGAGAAAATATTGCTCATAATCACAATATGGTTATATGAATTATAGTTATGTATGATTCTTTACAAACAGCAAATATTGATATTCTTGTTAATATTTAAAAAATACATTGGAATGTTTTTTATTAAAATATATATTGAAATATATATATATATATATATATATATGCATATACAAGAAATAAAATGACATATTTCATTGGGAAATATGCTGCAAAACACTTCTTTAAAGTGTTGAAAAGCAAAGATGTCACTTTGAGGACTAAGGGGTAACTTCCCGAAGCCGTGGTATTATCAATTGCCTCTTATGCATGGGAAAGCTGGACAACAGATAAGGAAAACTGAAGAAGAATGGATGCCTTTGAATTTTGGTTTTGGTGAAGAATATTGAACATAGTGTGGACTGCCAGAAGAAAGAACAAATCTGTCTTGGGAGAAGTACAGCCAAAATGCTCCTTAGAAGGCAGGGCGGTGAGACTTTGTTTCACATTGGGCATGTTATCAGGAAGGACCAATTCCTGGAGAAAGATATCATGCTTGTAAAGTAGAAAAGTCAGTGAAAAAGAGGAAGACCCTCAAAGACCCTCAATGAGATGAACTGACACAGTGGCTGCAACATCGGGTTCAAATATAGGAATGATTGTGAGCATGGTACATGACTAGGCAGTTTTTCATCCTTTTGTCCTTATGACCACTATGAGTTGGAAATAACTTGAGGGCACTTAACAACAACAACAACCATACACATATGCACATATCAAAACCACAAACCAGACCTGCAGCCATCGAGCCAATTTCAATTCATAGTGATCCTATAGGAAAGAGTAGAATTGCCCCCATAGGATTTCCTGGTGAGTTAGAACTGCCAAATTTTGCAACGGGGTTCATAGTTGCTTAAACCAGGTACTTAAACAGTGCACCACCAGAAGTCATTACATGTACACACACATACACAAACAAGTAATAGTATTTCAAGTTTAACTTTTAAATAATTGTGTAACACCTTGTATCAGAACCTTTTTCTTTTTCCATTCTTCTATATTATTTGAGCTCAATTCTTGTTCAAGACAGAACTTTTGAAACATCTTCTGACCATACCAATTTAGTCATTGCTTCACCATTTTGTGATGTATTACCTGCAATAGATAATGGAAATGCTCTTCTCAATTCCCTAGATACACACTACAAATTTTCCTCTTCAGACATTTAAATTTGTAGTGCATCTATATTATTGAGATTCAACTAAATTTCCCAAATTGCTGATGGGTTGGACATATTGCAGTTTGTCATTAGGAAGCAGAGGAGTTGAATTAGGGAAAAACTATTTTTCTTTCTTTTCCTTGCAAATGTCTTTCTGATCTGCAAATATGGAGGTTTTTGTTTTTTAAATTTTATTTTAAAAATCAAGGTAAAAGATAAGCCAAAGTATTATTTTTTGTATCTTTCATGGTTGAATGTTCCACAAAAATTTTCTTACTGATGCAATTTTTTTTTGTCACAAAAATGTTCTAATTTTTCAAGTAATAGTATTCTTCAGAGCAGTTAATGGAGTCTTTTTTAAACTGGATGCTAACCAAGTAAGCATCAATTCTATTACCATATATAGGAAGTACTCTACCAAATCGCTTGAAGCTTTCTTGATATTGAATGCAAAAAGATAATGTAATAGTAAAAAAGAAATGCCTACCCTGTGATAATTGTGACAATAGCACTATGACAGATGAAGACAGATATTTCATTGTAGAACACTTAGTAGATTTCTAGTGAGAAATTAGAGAAAACAAACTAAGAAAAGATAACTTCTGTTAAAAGTCTGTACTATAAAAATAATATCCCTGTTTATTCTGTACTTATTCTCTTTGGCCATCACTATGAATTTTCAGAATGTTTTCATTGATAGGAAACAGCTCTGGGATCACTAATGGATTAAAAATCTTTTAGAATACTTGCTGACTGGACAGATGTGAAAGATCTCTCTGGGGCTTAAAAGCTAGTTCTAAAACATGTTCATATTTGGTTAATTACCAACCACTCACTGCTATGTGTTATGAGTAGAATTGTATCCTCCTGAAATATGGTTTGAAATCCTCACTCCTATACCTGATGAAAGTAAGCTCTGGTTGCTCTGTGGTTAGCAGCCCAATGCTGCTAACCAAGATGTCATTGATTCGAACCTACCAGTTGCTCCATGGGGGAAAAATGAGGTAATCTGCTCCTGAAAAGATTTATTGCATTGCTAACCCTATGGGGCAGTTATATCTTGTCCTTTAGGGTCACTTTGAGTTGGAATCAACTGGATGACACACAACAACAACAGCTACTGATACGATTTTGTTTGGATATAGGATTTTCTTTGTCATGGTAATGACACTGTATCAGTGGAGGAGTTATAAGAAACAGCATAGACATAGAAACAATACAGCACAAATAAAGGTAAAATTAGATATAAATATAGATTGATAGATGCCAAGTGAAGATTGTCAGGGAACTAAGGGATAAGAGAGCAACAGAAGTTGACAAAATGATCTCGCAGAGTGGACACAGAGAAGAGCCTTCCCATATAGTTGGTGCTATGAATTTGCACTACTAGCCTCCTAAACTTGAGACCTGTGTATTACTTCCATTTTTATTTATGCTTCCTGAGTCATTCAATATTTTCCCCATAGAATCCTTCAACATTGCAAATGGAGGCTTGAAATTTTTCTTCAGCACTTTCAGCTTGAGAAATGCTGAGTGTGTTCTTCTTTTTGGGTTTTCTAACTCCAGGTTTTTGCACATTTGTAAGACTTTGTCTGCTCAAGCCACACTTTGAAATCTGTTCAGTTCTTTTAATTCATCTTTCTTCCATTCACTTTAGCTACTTTATGTTCAAGAGCAAGTTTCATGGTCTCTTCTGACATTCATTTTGGTCTTTTCTTTCTTTTTAAGTGAACTTTTGGTTTCACCATTTATGATGTCCTTGTTGCCATCCCACAACTTGTGTAGTCTTCAGTGTTTAGTGTTCAAATCTGTCTTGAGGTAGTCTCCAAATTCAACTGGGCTATACTCAAGTTTGTATTTTGGCTCTTATGGACTTGTTTTAATTTTCTTTAGCTTCAACTTGAACTTGCGTATGATCAATTGATGTTCTGTTCCACAGTACCAAAAAGAATTTGTTGATGTTCAATCATTTCAGGAGGTTGCATATGACCAATAACCAATGGTATTGAAAGAAGTCCAAGCTGTAGTAAAGGCATTAGTGAAAAACAAGATTCAAGGAAGGAATTGATGGATTAATAAGTGAGATTTTTCAAGAAAGGATTAATAAGTGAGATTTTTCAAGAAATGAGTGCAATGCTGGAAGTGGTTACTCAATCATGCCAAGAAATTTGGAATACATCTACCTGGTCAACCTATAGGAAGAGATCCATATTTGTGCCCATTTCAAAGAAAGTTGATCCAGCTGACAGAGGGAATTTTCAAATAATATCATTATTATTGTTGTTGTGTTGTTGTTGTTATGTGCCATCGAGTCGGAGCTCTGGTAGCATAGTGGCTAAGACACTTGCCTGCTAACCAGATGGCTGGCGGTTCAAACCCACCAGCCACTCCTCGGAAGGAAGGTTGGGCAATCCTACTTCCGTAGTGATACTGCCTCGGAAACCCAAGGAGGGGTCGCTATGAGTCGGGGCTGACTCGACGGCACATAACAACAATCATTATTATACACAAATAAAATTGTGCTGAAGATAATTAAAAAAACAGTTGCATCAGTTTATTGACAGAGAAATCTACCAGAAATCAATCTGATTCATAAGACATGGAATGAGGGATATCATTATTGTTATTAGATCGACTAGGCTGAAAACAGAGAATACCAGGAAGACGTTTACCTTAATTTTTAATGGACTCTTCAAAAGCATTTGACTGTGTGGATCATGACAAATTATGGATAATATTGTGAAGAATATTATCCATAATATTCTTATGGATACTTAATTGTGTTTATAAGGAACCTGTACATAGACCAGGAAGCTATCTTTGAAACAGAATGAGATGACACTGCATGGATTAAAATCAGGAAGGGAGTAACTCAGACTTGTATCCTTTCATCATACTTATTCAATCTGAATACTGAGCAAATAATCTGAGAATCTGGACAATATGAAGAAGAATGTGGCATCAGGATCAGAGGAAGACTCATTAACAATTTGCGATATGTAGACAACACAACTCTTTCAAGTGCTGAGGAGCAAGGATGTCTCCTTGAGGACTGAGGTGCACCTGACACCAGCCATGATATTTCCAATTGCTTCGTATGAATGTGAGAGCTGGACAATGAATAAGGAAGGCCGAAGAAGATTAGATGCTTTTGAGTTGTGATGCTGGTGAAGAATGCTAAAAGTACCATGGACTGCTAAAATAACTAACAGATCTGTCCTGGAGGAAGTGCAGCTGAAATGCTCCTTGGAAGCGAGAATGACCAGACTTTGTCTCACCTACTTTAGTGATGTTGTCAGAGGGGACCATTCCCTGCAGAAGGATGTCATGCTTGGTAAGGTGGAGTGTTGACGAAAGAGTGAGAAGGCCTTCGATGAGATGGGTTGACACGGTAGCTGCGACAATGGGCTCAAGTACAGCAAGGATCATGGAGCTGGCACGGGATCAGGCAGTGTTTTGTTCTGCTGTGCATGAGGTCACTATGAGTCGGAAACGACTCAACGGCACGAAACAACAACAACAACAGGCGACACAACCTTACTTGCTGAAAGTGAAGATGACTTGAAGCACTTACTGATGAAGATTAAAGAATACAGTCTGTAGTATGGGCTATACCTCAACATAAAGAAAATGAAAATCCCCCAACTAGAGCAATAAGCAGCATGATGATAAATTGAAAGAGGATTGAAATTGTCAAGGATTTCATATTACTTAGTTCCAAAATCAACACCAATGGAAGCAGCAGTGAAGAAACCAGATGACATATTGCACTGGGCAAATCTGCTGCAAAAGACCTCTCTAAAGGAGCTCTGGTAGCATAGTGCTTAAGGCACTTGACTGCTGACCAGAAGGCTGGTGGTTCAAACCCACCAGCCACTCCTCAGAAGGAAGTTTGGGCAATCTACTTCCGTAGTGATACTGCCTCGGAAACTCAAGGAGGGGTTGCTATAAGTCGGGTCCGACTTGACGGCACATAACAACAACACAACAAAGTGCAAAGAGCAAAAAGATGTCTCTTTGAAGACGAAGGTGTGCCTAACCCCAGCCATGGTATTTTCAATCACCTCATATGCATGTGAAAGCTGGAAAATGAAGAGGGAAGGCTGAAGAAGAGTTGATGCTTTTGAATTGTGGTGTTGGCAAAGAATACTGAAAGTACCAAGGGCTGCCAGTAGAACGAACAAATCTGCCTTGGAAGTAGTGCAGCCAGAATATACCTTTTAAGTGAGAATGGCTGGATATTGTCTCACCTACTTTGGACATATTGTCAGAAGGGACCACTCTCTGGAAAAGGATATCATGTGGAGGGACAGCAAAAAAGGGGAAGGGCCTCAACAAGATGAATTGACACAGTGGTTGCAGTGATAGACTCAAGTATTGCAGGGATTGTGAGGCTGGTGCAGGACTGGGCAGTGTTTCGTTCTGTTGTACATAGGGTCACTATGAGTCAGAACCGACTCAATGGCATCTAACGGCAAGAACAATCATGCTCATGTGGAATATATACATAGACCAAGAGGCAGGCATTTGAACAGAACAAGGGAAAACTGAATGGTTTAAAGTCAAGGAAATTGTTCATTAGCATTGTAACTTTTTACCATACATATGTAATATATATGTTGAGCAAATAATTTCTGATGCTGGATTATACAAAGAAGATGTGACAACAGGTTTGGAGGAAGACTCATTAATAACCTCTAATGCACAGATGAAACAACATTGAAAGTGAAGAGGACTTGAAGCACTTACTGATGAAATCAAAGCCTAGAGCCTTCATATGGATTGTTCTTCAATATAAAGAAAATAAAAATCCTCACAACTGGACCAATAAGCAACATTGTGATAGGGAAAATATTGAAGTCATCAAGGATTTCATTTTATTTGGATCTACATGAACATTTACAGAAGCAGCAGTCACAAAATCAAATGATTGAATTGGATGAATCTGTTGCAAAAGACCTCTTTAAAGTTTTGAAGAGAAAAAATAGCACTTCAAAGACTAAAGTGAACATGACACAAACCATAGTATTTTCAATCATCTAATATTCATGTGAAAGCTGGAAAATAAATAAGGAAAACTGAAGAAGACTTGATGCCTTTGAATTATGGTGTTGGTAAATAAGGTAGAATATACCATTGACTGCTTGTTGTTGTTGTTGTTGTTTGCCGTCGAGTCGTCCCCGACTCATAGCGACCCCTCCTTGGGTTTCCGAGGCAGTATCACTACGGAAGTAGGATTGCCCAACCTTCCTTCCGAGGAGTGGCTGGTGGGTTTGAACCGCCAGCCTTCTGGTGAGCAGTCAAGTGCCTTAGGCACTATGCTACCAGAGCTCCAAGAACCAATAAATCTATTTTTGAAAAAGCGTAGCCAGAATTCTCTTTAGAATTTAGGAAAGCGAGACTTCATCTCATATACTTTTGACTTGCTAACAGCAGGGATTGGTAAATTAACAGATTGGCAAAAAAGAGAAATATCCTCAATGAAATGGATTGACACAGTGGCTGCAACAATGGGCTCAAATATAGAATTTATTATGAGAATTACACAAGTTGTACACAGGGTCATCTTGGAAGGAAGATGGGGCAATTTACTTCCGTAGTGCTGCCTTGGAAACCCAAGGAGGGGTCACTATGAGTTGGGTCTGACTTGACCGTAACAACAACAACACATAGGGTCATGATGAGTTGGAAGTGACACGAGGGCAGCTAACCACAACAACAAACTGTGAGAAAATAAATTTCTGTTCTTTAAAGCTACCTACTTGTATATTTCTGTCACAGCAGCAGTAGAAAACTAAAACACCATGTTATGCTTATGATTTTATTGAGGTTACATTCAAAGTCAGACAATTGTAGGTGTATGATTCTTGGTAAATAAACTTTACATTTTGGTGGAAGGAGTTCTGAATTGGGAATTTGGAGGTAGAATTGTTCTGGTCTACCATTCCCCTGCTAAACCACCTTGAAGCATTCAATCATTTCTTCTGGCATTTTTCAGTCTAATCTATATGGAAGAAAAACCATATAATCTCTAATGTCTCTTCAACTTTCACATTAGGAAGCTTCGATGCTTCCTAAATATTTGAAGCATCGAATACATTTCTCATCTATATATTTTTGAGAACCATCGATATACTGCTTTGGATATCCTGAGCTGAATAGAGATTCCACAGAGAACCCATTATTTAGGATATGTCTATAAATGAACAGCAATGTACTTCTGGAGAACAATTTTAGGAACTTCTGTAGTTCCCAGAAGGAGCCTAAGGCAATTGATTGCTAACTAGAAGGCTGGTGGTTCAAACCCACCAGCCACTCCTCGGAAGGAAGGTTGGGCAATCTACTTCCGTAGTGATACTACCTCGGAAACTGAAGGAGGGGTCACTATGTGTCAGGCCCAACTCGAGGGCACATAACAACAACAACAACAACAACAACAACATTGTTCCCAGAAGTGGATGGCAAGTATAATACATGTGTTCTTTAGACCATGAGCATATGTTTTCCTTTATTATGAATTATAAACCTAAAACCAAACCCACTGGTGAGTTGATTCCAACTCATAGGTACCCCCATCAGGTTTTCAAAGTTATAAATCTTTATGGAAGTAGATTGCCTCATTTTCCTCTTGTGGAGCAGCTGGTGGGTGTAAACCACCAATTTTCTGGTTAACAGCCAATGCCTTACCCAGTATATCACCAGAGCTCCTATTATGAATCATAGATACAGAATATTTTATATTTCGATATCTGCAGCATACTGCTTCATGCATAGTAGGCACTCAATACATATTCATAAATTGAACTTCTTCATTTCCCGGTTAACCCAGCATTTAGTAATTAGCTTCTACATAAAGGAGCCCTAGAGGGTGTGAGATTACTTAATTGTTATAATACTGCTTATCAGGAACTCAGTAGGTGTTCAGTAGTTCTATTGTAATGATGGATGAAGCCTATTTTTATGCAAGACTTGGCTTTACACAGCTATTTGTCATTGTTTTGATAATACCTCATTTGCATAAAATCACTTAGGGTTTAGAAACCTGAGTTCTTATTTTGTAAGATTATCCCCTTTAGAAGTACTCAGATGGTCTAGGGCAAGCATTTTGTATTTCCATCATTGGTCATCAATATCTTGTTCAATTAGAATAAAACTGTTAAAAAGCAATATAAAAGCAATGTCAATAATTTTCTCAAATAGAATGTCAGCTTTCTTCCTGATTTCCTACATGGTATCAGATTTTAGCCTTTGCTTTTCCAGCATTAGAAATGATGGGTAGAATTCATGGATAGCTGACAATGTAATTGAGGAGCTCTGGTAGCGTAGCATAAGGCACCTGATAGCTAACGAGCCACTCCTCAGAAAGATTAGGCAATCTACTTCCTGTAAGGTTGCAGGGGGGTGGGGGTGTGTGTGGGGTGGATTGGAAGCACAAAGAGCGGGATAAAGAAGTTTATTTTGCGCTCCAGGGCGAGGTTCACGGGTCTCTGAGAGGGGGCCAGAGAAGTCACGCTGCCCTGGCAGAGGGGTGTGTGTGTGTGTGTGGGGTGTGTGTGTGGAGTGGTGGTGGTGGTGGTGGTGGTGGGGTTATGTAGTTGCGTTTTCTCCCTCTCCGCGGACCTGAGTGGAAGCAGAAAGAATAAGGGGGGAACCAATCAGATGGAAGCACTTCATTAGCATAATATGGGGAAATAGGGATTTTCTATAGCCATTAAGGGAGGGGGGAGGGCCTGTGCTAGTTCTAGGAACAAAGGGCTATCTGCATCTGGGTTGGACATGGACTGCGGTTAGGTTCTTTCCTGATTGGCCAGTTTGTAATTTCTTCTTGCTTAATCTTTTACCCGCCTGAGTGGCACCAGGTTCCGCCTTTCGCTTTCGTGGTGATCCTGCCTCGGAAACGCAACGAGGTGTCGCTGTGAGTCAGGTAAGTAGAATGTGTATATCTAGAACTCATATAAAAATATATTAAGGCATTAAAAAAAAAAAAAAAAATACTGACTTAAATGCCACCAGTAATACAGTGATTTTCTGTACTAATGAAATGGTCATTTATTCATATACCATAGCAGACATGGAATCTATTCTTACTGAATATTTGCATATTTAGTAGCTTTGGCCTTTGGGTCAGAAATATCTGCAACAGTTCTTGATTCTGCCAAACACATTTCTCCTTAAATTTCACCAGCTATATGGCTTGCAAGGAAAGTTGAATTTGAATCAAACAGTGAAAAGTAATATCAGATAAAGAACTAAATATGTTTATTCACTCTGAAGTTTAGTCTGACTTCATTGATCACTGATATTATTTAGTTATATATATATATATATATATATATATATATATTTATTTATTTATTTATTTATTGTGCTTTAGGCGCAAGTTTACAGAGTAGAGTTTGTTTTACATTCAACATTTTGTGTACATTTGTTTTCACTCCCTAATTACTATCTCCAAGCCTAACCCACTCTTCTCCTCTCCCTTCCCAATACGTCCCTCCCAGTGCCGCTCATAGTTATACACTACCGTATGTCCTGCATTTCCTCCGTGAGTATGTTGTCCGCTGGTGCCCTGTGGTCCATCGCTTCAAGGGATGTATCTCCATACAGTATGTAGGTACGTCACCCTGGGTTGAGTGGTCTGTGTATATATCTTACTTACTATTGGGCTGAGATCCAGCCCCTGGGAGTAATTACTGCTTTATTCTAGGTCCAAAGTGTATCCCAGGGCCATAGTATTGGGGGTCTCACCAGACTACCTCCTACCAGTAATTCTGGTTATTATTGTGTTTTTGGACCTTGTTCCTCGTTTTTCCACCCACTCTATCCAGGATCTCCAGTTTTGATCCTTTCCCCAGTAGTTGGCATTGGTAGCCAAGAACCATCTAGTTATTCTGGCCTCGCTCACAGTCCATCATGTCCTAGGGCTGATTGCTTCCAAATGCCCTTGGATTTTTGCACTCTTCTTCACTTTTGACGATAGGAGGCCATTAGCTGCATCTTAGATGGCCGTTTGAAAGCTTTTAAGGACCCAGTCACTGCTCACCAAAGTAGGTTGTGGAACAAGATTTTTATGTATTTTGTTGTGCCAATTGAGTCTGATGTCCCCCAATACTATGGTCATGAGCTGGCAGATCCATTGGATCTCTCTCCCACAGTGTCTGGCTGTCTGAAAGGGATTGCTCTATGTCTGTCTTCTGTTGTTTCTGTAAAGATTGTGGATATTTTGTATCATTGATATCTGTGCAAGGTTAGCCTCAGCTGAATCTATCCTTGGTCTAGAGTATAATCCTGTTCACTGATCCCCATCTGGTCTTCTCAGATGTTTATGCATTTATGTGTAGTCTGGTGTACGCTGTTAATGGTAATGAAGTATTGTGGATATACTGGTATTAGCCTCTGTTGTCTATATCTTACGTGCACAATTTGGTGTCCTCCCTTTCACTAATGTTCTCATGGTCGTCACATACTCTTTCTATACCATCCCTCCCCTTACCCACGTCAGCATGTGGTCCCAAACTAGCCCCAAATTATTCCCTCCCCTCCTATCCCCACCCTTTTTTTTTATAGCTATGAGTTTCTACTTTATAGAAAGTTTGAGTGATAGAAAACTAATGTACATCAATAGAATGTTGTTAATTAATAAGTTAATAGGTCAATCCCTTACTGATACCTTCATTCTTAACCTGTGTTTAACTATAATGAGTTCTCTCAGCGAGGGCCTCTTAAGAAATTAAAACCTTTCTGTTGAGCCAAGCTAAATAATACTTTTCTGATGTTCTCCCAGGGCTAATTGTTTAAAAATACCGTTTACATGCTATAAGCCCTTGAAACAGATTGAAATATCAGCTAAATAAACAAATCATTGTGTTGAGAGCAGCAGGGTCAAAACATAACCTGCTAATTTGTTGATTAGTGATAAATATTAGGTTATGAAGGGATATTAACTAGGACACATACATATGAATTTATGGGTAAAATAACTCACTAGAGACAGCATCCATTTAAATGTATGAGCATCACAATAATTCTCCCATATCATTAGAATTCACTAAGTAATGATGAATATATATTAACTCAATTTAAAATAAATTTAAAAGCACCTGTTAAATTAAGTGTTTCAAATAAAATGTTTCAGAACCCATGAACAAACTACATTTGAATGGGTTTATTTCATGATTTTGAGACTTGGAAGTACATTATATTGATGAAAATAATGCATCTAAAGTAATGCAAATATTTTGTACTTATGTAGTATAGTGTAAGCATACCAAAGAGTAAGTGCAGCAACCATAAATAATAGAGACTTGTAGAGTAAGTGACAACCACAGAGACTTTGAAAGATATTAGCTACTGACAATGCAAAAATGGAGGAAGAAAAAAAAATTGAGGAAGAAAACAGTTGGGAAAATGAGAAAGCAGTCTCACACACAACCTTCTCATTCCCACCTGAGCTGCCTCATCAGAAGCCTCAGGCTTACATTTAGTGATTAAGGAGGCTGGGAACTGAGTTTCTCTCTCTCCAAGTTTGTTTTCTTTATTGGGGAAACTTCCTCCCAGTTCTGAGTACAAAGAAAATTATCTCTCTGCTCTGCTTATGCACACAAATCACATACCAAAAAACAAAAAAACAACCAAACTCACTGCCATTGAGTGGACTCCAACTCATAAGGACCCCTCATTGAGTTTCTGAGGCGATATCTCTATGGAAGTAGATTGCCCAATCTTCCTTCCGAGGAGTAGCATCTAGCAAAACTCA
>NW_006921689.1:5954628-5984811 GCF_000298275.1 Orycteropus afer afer | reverse complement strand
GTGGGTTTGAACTGACAGCCTTCTGGTTATCAGTCAAAGGCCTCAGGCGCTATGAAATTCAATTTAAACAAGTAATTGCAAATGTGATGATTGTGATGAAAGAGAAACATATCATATTCAGGTGACTATCAAAAGCATTTGCTGAAGTATTTTTGTTAAGGTTTGCAGAAGATGCAAAAATTTAATAGCTTCTTGAATGATTAGAAGCATATACGCATTTGTGCATGTTTGCGTTAGTATTAAAAAGTGCTACACATCAGAAAAGACCAAAGAGATATCCCCACATAAACTGAAATATGGGGAAAATCATTCCCTTTATTATTATAATTTTAATATATTGTGAAAACGTAAAAGTCTCTTCAGAGTGAAAATGAGCTGAGCTGTTTTAAAATGTGCATCAATTGTAGGAATCTGAAGACATAGTACTAGTTAGGATAATGTTAAATATTTCCATAAATAATTGAAATTTTTAGCAAGGTGATAGGAAAGTCTTATTTTAAAAAATGGATTTAGTCATTAGAGTTATGGTATATTTTTATGTGTATATTATTTTTTTGAGAAATAAAAATAGTAATTGACAGCTACTAAACTATATTGACTATATTGTTTTGCTTTTCTTTAATTTCAGAAGCACCTTAAAACCGAGATGTATCACCATCATTTAAGCATGTAGGGATTTCCAGGTAAGGCAATAAAACTTAGACATATTTGAGGATATGACAACAGTTGAAAGCAAACCATTTGCTATTTAGTTTTGCACAGTGCACCTCTTGGGTGGCTTTCAAGAATGATGCTTGATGATGATGGAATATTTACTTATATTCAACTATGATATTGTTCTGGTCAGAGAATGTGGTTTGGGAAAAAAGAAATCAGCCACAAAATCTGCAAAATGTAGCACTGTAATGGCTTACAGATAAGTTTTCAGACTTAAAAGAGTAATTGCCTCTTACAATGTATGGCATTAATACATGTCAGAACTTGGTGTGTTTAAAAGATTTTCCAAGTGTTCCTTTCTATTTTCTATAATTTCTCTATTACATTTCTTCTAACCCACATTTGCAGAGGCAAATGCCAAAATAAAATTATGATAATATTAATGAAAACTATAGAGCCATAATTGAGAGCAAACTTCTACTATTTGCAGGCTCAACTAAAACAAATATTACGTAGAGTAAAAATGAAATTTCATACTACGTACCTACAACTTGGGAGCTCTGGTAGCATAGTGCCTAAGGCACTTGACTGCTAACCAGGAGGCTGGTGGTTCAAAGCCACCAGCCACTCCTCAGCGGGAAGGTTGGGCAATCTACTTCCATAGTGATACTGCCTGAGAAATCCAAGGTGGGGTTGCTATGAGTTGGGTGCAACTCGGCACATAACAACAGCAACCTATAACTTCTTTATAAGATAGAGCAGGCAACCATGCAAGTGACTGGAATGTAATACAAAAAATATTGCTGTAGACACATTACTTTAAAATGGAATTAGATTGTCATAAATAGAGAAGGAAAAATAATGTGCAAAATAGAAATCATTCTTTTGCTCCACTCAAATAGGGATTACAGGGCAATTTCAGGTAAGAGGATTTCCTGTTTTATTCAACTTGAGGTCATTTTATATACTTTGTGTTCTTTTACCTCTTTTTGTTTTTCCCCTTCTGTATTTACTCAGACAAGGTCAACAGACTCCCATTTATTTTGAGGAACCAACCTTCTGCATTGTTAAACTCCTTCCTATGCCATTTGTGAGATATTATCTTCCTTTCTTCTTCTTGCTTGTTGTGTTTATGCTTCCAGATAACAGAAAGATTATTTCTTCCACCTCTCCTATGAGTCAGCAAGCTGGGATCAGTCAATTGATATAGTATTATTTTTGACTTCCTAAATACATGCCTAATCTCTTCGTTATTTACTGTATGATTCAAACATGAAAAGTATTTCCTGACCAAGGCGCAAATAATTGACTGTGTTATGTAGCAATATTAAATATAGTATTTTGCTACTGCTAGTATTTTGTCCCTGTTAAGTATTGAAACATTGCAGAAAATAAGAAATTCCTATTGGCGTCCACACCTTGAAATAGTTTAATGAAAGAGTCAGAATTAGATAATTAATTGATCTATAAATGAGAAGAAATCTGAAGAAAATTAAAAGTTTTGATAGAACAGAGCACTGTACATATTAAAAAGCAACAACAACAAAAACAACAACAAAAATCCTCCCTGCCTTCCAGTTGATTCCAACTCATAACCATTTCTCCTTGGGTTCCCAAGGTGGTATCTCTACGGAAGCAGATTGCCCAATCTTCCTTCTGAGGAGTGGCTGATAGGTTTGCACCACCAGCCTTTACATGTGAAACATAAAAGATGAAAATTGAATTTTCAATAAAGAAAATATTCCGGAAATAAGTATCATATTTAAGAGATAGCACCATGTGTCCAACTGACATTATTACCAGTGGTGTATAAAGTATTTGTTTTCTAAATAAATACATTCAAAGATAATTTTTTTTCAGATTCTCCCTTGACTCTAAATATTCCAAATATTGAACAGCCATTGTAATTTATACCCATTTGTATTTTTTATACTATTTAGTAATGTGTAGGTGCTGAGGATAAATGAATTGATTGGCAAGATGGCATATTCTGTGGTACCCGGTAGGACACTTCTGTCAGGTTTTAAAAACATGCATTTTTTTTTTCCTTTCCAAAAACTGTATCCCCTTTGGCTTATAGTCAGGAATTTTATTGTTGATGCATCTTTATGATATATGGTATGAATCCCAAACACTATTTGCTACTATTTTAGGATAGCTAAAGGAGAACAGATCCCTGGTAATGCAAATGGTTTGTGCTTTATGACTAACCTAATGGTTGGTGGTTTGAATGCACCCACTGCTGCCACAGAAGAAAGGCCTGGCAATCTGCTCCTGCAAAGGTTATAGCAAAGAAAACCTTACGGAGTAGTTCTACTCTGTAACACATAGGGAGGACATGAGTAATAATCAACTTGATGGAAATGATTTTTTTTTTTTTTTTTTGAAAAGCAGGCATGTTGAAGAACAACATATATTTATTTTTAAGAAGTAATTTCCAGATAAAAGCTTACTTGATACATCAAACAATGCAGAAATTTGTTAATAACCCAGCCTATCTTAATCTTAATTATTTCAACTACAGACTGTCCTTTCACAAACAGACCTTTGAACATGGCATTTCTCTATTTAAATCCTCTCATAACAAGCCATTTCTTCAAACTAAAATCCACATTCATAACATAAGTGTTGGTGTATTTCAGGCTTATACCTTCAACCATTTTCCAAGTTACTCTTTGTTTATTTTTTCCTGTGCAATTACATTCACTTACATAACTTTAGTTAACACTCATCCACATCTCCTCCCTCTACTTATTTTTAGAACTCAGCCCTATCAATCTAATACCTGCTAATATAGTCCCATAACATTTAATTTCACATATCTATAACTAACGTAACTACCTGCAAATCTAGCTATTGCTAATTTAATTGAATTCCACTAACACTTCAGTTTTATTCAGTAGTATTATGGTCATGCTATAATAAAACTCGTATGAAAATCTCAGTGGCTTAAAAAAATGCAGCATATATTTCTTAATCACAGAAATCTGTGTAGCTTGATTGGGGATTTTGCATTGAGGACCCAGGAGTAGACACTATCTCATAGCTTGCTAGTCAAAGTGTGAAAGGGAAATAAAGAGTGTAGAAAATCACACTTTGCTTTCACTTGGAAGCAGACATGTAATTTCTTCTCGAATCTCATTAAATAAAGCAAGTCATGGCAAGACTTCCCAAGGGCAGCTTTCATGTTGCTGGAAGAATACATATATTTTGGGATACAATAACATTCTTCTTGTAAGCTATAAATAAATCTTTTTACTTCTTCACTAGATTTAATCTTTCAAATCCTATTTTTATGGATTGAATTGCATCCCCTAAAAACATATATTGTAAATCCTAAACCCCATACCTATGGTTGCTGAAAGTGATTAAGACTTAAAGCACTTACTAATGAAGATCAAAGACTACAATCTTTAGTATGGAGTCCACCTCATCATAAAGAGAATAAAAATGTTCACAACTGGACCAATGAGCAACAACATGATAAATGGAGAAAATATTGAAATTGCCATGGATTTCATTTGACTAGGAGCATAGTCAACGGCTGTGGACACTGCAGTCAAAAATTAAAATGACATATTGGGCAAATTTTCTGCAAAAGACATCTTTAAAGTATTAAAAAGCAAAGACATAATTTTGAGGATTAAAGTGATCCTGACTAAAGCATAGATGTTATCAATCTCCTCAGATGCATGCAAATGCTGAACAATGAATAAGGAAGATGGAAGAAGTGATGCATTTGAATTATTGTGTTGGCAGTGAATATTGAATATACTTTGGCTTGCCAGAAGAATGAGTAAATCAGTCTTGGAAGAAGTACAGCTAAAATGCTACTTAGAAAGCAAGGATGGCAAGACTTCATCTCATGTACTTTTGGAATGTTTTCAGGAGGGAACAGTCCTTAGACAAGGACACCATTCTTGGTGCAATAAATCCACTGCCATATCAAAGGCCTTTGAGTTAAATCTGACTCGTAGCACAGAGTCGAACCAGCCCCATAGGGTTTCCAAGGCTGTAAATCTTTACTGAAGCAGACTGCCTTATTTTTCTGTTGTGGAGCAGCTGGTGGGTTCAAATAGATAACCTTTTGGCTAGCAGCTAAATGTGCTATCCACTACATTAGTGCAGTAAAGCTTCATTGAAAAAGAGGAAAACCCTCAATGAGATGGATTGACACAGTGACTGCAACAATAGGCTTTAACATAGCAATGGTTGTGACAGTGGCACAGGACTAGACAGTTTTTTGTTATGTTGAATATATGGTCACTATGGGTTGGAGTTGACTTGATGGCACCTGACAACAACGCAACAACCACAACAACATACCTGTGATTATAATCCCATTTTGGAATGGATTTTCTTTATTATGTTAATGTGGTAGGATTAATATAGAGTGTGTTTTAAATCAATCTCTTTGGAGATACAAAAGGGATTAAACAAACAAGTGATCAAGCAGGGAGGAGGGAAGAGTGACGTCAAGCCACATGAAGATCACCTAGGAGCAGGAGTTCGTTAGAGACAAGGACCTTCTTTAGGAGCCAGGAGAGAAAGCCATCCGCTAGAGCCAGCACCCTGAATTCAGACTTCTAGCCTCTAAGCTGTGAGAAAATAAAGTTTTTTGTTACAGCCACACACTTATGGTATTTCCATTATAGCAGCACTAGGTCACCAAGATATAATTTATCACCATATCTTTTTAATCAGAGTTACTAAATATCTGTCAATTTTTTAAAAAATATCTTGAATCCAACTGTTGCTACCTTATATTCAGATCTCATCCTCCTTTCCCTAGATTATTACATTTTTTTTTATCTCACTGACTGTAATCTCCACATATCCTAGTACATTACCCATACTGTCTCAGTGGATGTGCTAAAATGTGTGTTTAATTTTATGTCTCTTATTCTTAACATTCTTTTGAATATTTCTTAATATTTTTTTGAAGAAAGAAAAGAGTCATTAAAAAGACATAAAAGGAAGAAAAGACCAAAATGGATGTTAGAAAAGACTCTGACACTTGCTCTTAAACAGAGAGTAGCTAAAGTGAATAGAAGAAATGGTGAAATAAAAGAGCTGAACAGAAGATTTCAAAGGGTGGCTCAAGAAGACCAAGTAAAGTATTATAATGAAATGTGCAAAGACCAAATGAGAAGAACGCACTCAACATTTCTCAAGCTGAGAGAACTTGAAGAAAAAATTCAAGCCTCGAGTTACAATATTGAAGGATTCTAAGGGAAGAAGACGATGGAAGCAATACAGAGTCACTGTATCAAAAAGAACTAGTCACCCATTTTAGCAAGTAGCATATGATTAAGAACCAATGGTATTGAAGGAAGGAGTCCAAGCTGCATCGAAGGGACTGGTGAACAACAAGTCTCCAGGAATTGACAGAGTACCCATTGAGATGTTTCTACAAATGGATGCAGTGCTGCAGGTCCTCACTCATTCCAAGAAGTTTGGAATACAGCTACCTCGTCCACAGCCTTAGTTCTTTAGCACTGCTGTGACAGAAAGACCACACATAGATGGCATTGTCAAACAGAAATGTATTCTCTTTTCTAAATGTATTAAGTTTAGGAAGCTAGAGGTCTGAATTCAGAATGCAGACTCTAGGGGAAAACTAGTCTAGAAGTCCACGTTTAGAGTGCTTGCTCTAAAGGCTGGCTGGAGGCTCTTCAACCTTGGGGTTTAGCTCTTCCTTCCAGGCCCACTAGAGTAAGCTAGAAGCTTCTCCTGACTCATGTATGTGAGGCTGCAGAGGCTCATGAATCCAAGATCAGTAGGCAAAATGGCAAATCGTTGGTTCACAGGCTGTGAAGATAACAGTTCCAAGACTGGAATGCAAAAATTCCAAGATTGGCAGGCAACATGTCAGGCTATTTGTTCAAGTCCAGGGACTGGAGATGATGATGGGCCAAATTCAGGGTTTAAAATGCAGAACAAGCTAAATACTTTTCCTAAAGCTTCTCCATATATATTTGAAATAGGCCACACCTCCCCTTTAATGAATTGATATCCTTCTCCATGAAGTGATCCCTTTTGAATAATTCTTCGAAGCAAGAATGGCCAGACTTTGTCTCAAGTTTTTATGGTATGATTTTGAGTGGCTTGGAAGCTGCAAGTATTTTTTTTGCACATGATGAGATTGAACATTGTGCATTCAACTCCATGGTAACATCTGCTATGAGCAACTAACTCATTGAAGGGTATTATGCTTGTTAAAGCAGACTGGTGGCAAAAGAGGGGATGATGACCTTCAAGGAGATGGATTGAACAAAGGCTGAGATGATAGGCTCAAGTCTAGCAAAATTGTGAGGATGGTGCAGGACTGAGCAGTTTCATTCTGTTGTGCATAGGATCACTACCAGTTATAGCCAACTAGAGGGCAGCTAACAACAACAACATTCTTGACATTCTTCAGTACTAAGCAGTTCTGGTGGCTTAGTGCCTATGGCATTTGACTGCTAACCAGAAGCTGGCAGTTCAAACCCACCAGCCACTCCTCAGAAGGAAGGTGGGGCAATCTACTTCCATAGCGATACTGGTTTGGAAACCCAAAGAGGTGTCCCTATAAGTTGGATCCAACTCAATGGCAGTGTTTATTTATTTTTTTATTTATTTTAATAGATTTATTCCATTTTGTAGGTTAAATTGCTAACTTCTTTGCATAGAATACAGGTGCTGCATTGTCAGATCCTGGTATGCTTTTCCATTCTCATCTCACAATCCTCTTCTCTAACTTATCTTATGCTTTTGACATAATGCCCTGCTTGTTATTTTCCCCAAGGAAATAATTCTTTCTCATATTGCTGACAATTGTAATACTCTATTTTCCAAAATGCTCTTCTTCTCAAACTCCTATTTCTCTGTTAAGATTAATTTCAAACATAAGCCCCTTATCAAGACTTCCTTGGCTCTTCCTTTCAAATGGCAGAATTAATTTTCTGAGCTTCTGTGTTCACACACTAGAGTATGTCATACACAGCTCTATTAATCCATTTATCAAGCTATATTCAACTTTGTATGTATTTTCGAATTCCTGAAGTTCTAAGACTTCACCTTATTCAAATGTGTATTCTCAGCAACTATCATAGTCAATAAATATTTATGGAATTTAATGATATTTTTATTGTTCCTACTATGGTGGGCTCTATTTCCAAATGTTTCCTAAAATGTTTAAATAGATTATCTTAGGTTAAAAAAAATAGGAGAGATCATAGAAAGTCAATTATTTTCAAAATTCTTATTTGAACTATTATTCAAATTACTCCTCATTAAATGGTTTTAAGAATTTTTTTTCAAAAATACTACTACAAAAGCAACATTATGAACATTTATAATATGAATAATCTAGTTATATACTTAATATGCATATTTTAATGTTAAATCTGCTAATTTGTATTTGATTACAGTACTTTAGAGAGTATCATGATCATTTGGCTTTTTAGTTGGTAGTCTTCTGCTGCCCAAATTAATGTTATTTATAGCACAAAAAAATTAGCACATTTTATAACTGTTTTATATATTTTACAGCAATGATATAGATATCAAAACTCGAAGTATAAGAGAAGTTCCCTGTATAGTTGATGGACAAGTGATAGCAAATTCCAGCAACTATACAACATACAAGAGTAAACCAAAGAATGCTTTGTTTGAAATCATCAATACCATGAATAATGTTGTTGTTAGGTGCTGTCAAGTTGTCTCCAACTCATGGTGACCCTATGTGCAGCAGAACGAAACACAGCCCAGTCCTCTGCCAGCTCCATGATCCTTGGTATACTTGAGCCCATGGCCGATGCCACCCCATCAGTCCATCTGTTGAGGGCCTTCCCCTCTTTCGTCCACACTCTCTATCTCACCAACCATGACATCCTTCTCCAGGGAATGGTCCATTATGACAACATGACCAAAGCAGGTGAGATGAAGGCTGGCCATTCTCGCTTCCAAGGAGCATTCCAGTTGTACTTCCTCCAGGACAAACCTCCTAGTTCTTTCAGCAGTCCACAGTAATTTCAGCATTTTTGGCCAACACCACAGCTCAAAAGCATCAACTCTTCTTTGGTCTTTCTTATTCGTTGTCCAGCTCTCACATGCCTATTAGGTGATTGAAAATACCATGGCTTGTATCAGGTGCACCTGACCAGTCCTCAAGGAAACATTTTTGCTCTTTAGCACTTGAAAGAGGTTCTTTGCAGCTGATTTGCCCAGTGCTATATGTTATCTGATGTCCTGACTGCTGCTTCCATTGGTGTCGATTGTAGAACCAAGAAATGTGAAGTCTTAGATAACTTCAATCTTTTCTCCATTTATCATGATGCTGTTTATTGGTCTCGTTGTGAGTTTTGTTTTCTTTATATTGAGATGTAATCCATACTGCAGACTGTATTTGTCAGTCTTCATCAGTAAGTGCTTCAAGTCATTCTCACTTTCAGCAAACAAAGTTGTGTTTGTCAGGGTATCGCAGGTTGTTAATAATTCTTCCTCCAATCCTGATGCCATGTTCTTCATGTAGTCCAGCTTCTTGGGTTATTTGCTCAGCATACAGATTGAATAAGTATTGTGAAAGGATACAATCCTGACACACTCCCTTCTTGATTTTAAACCATGCAGTGTCCCCTTGTTCTGTTCGAACAACCATGAATAACAAAGCCTGATAAAGAATTTTCCTAGGAATAAAATGACAAAAAGGCAATGCTTATTATCAAGGAGTTTTCTGTCTAGCAAGGAAAACAAATATGTATAACAATGTCATCTATTGAAAAAAGTAAGTACAAATGTAGAGACAGTTACTATTTTTATAGTCTGTGTTAAATGTATTAATATTTTCAACAGCCAGGGGAATTTCATGTTATTAATCCATTTAATATGTGAGGAAAATCAGAGAGGAATAGTAACTTGCCTGGTGTTTCACAGCTGGTCAGGAGAGGTAATAATTCCAAATCTATGTGTCTGCTGAGGCCATGTTCTATGCTGCTCTGCTTTCCTGCCATTTATGCAATGGTACCCTCCTACTTCCATGTTACATGCTTTCTACATTCAAATACTTTAAAATACAGTGAGGAGGCACCATCTAGTTCTTCTGGTCTTGGGGTCATGGACTAATTGTTTTCAGATGCCTTTGATTTTCATATTTCTTTGATTCAGATTAGAGAAAACCATTAGTTGCACCTTAGATGGATGCACAAAACCTTTTAAGATCTCATCGGTACTCACCAAAGCAGGTTGTGGAACAAGATTTTTATGTACTATTTGTGCCAATTAAGTATGATGTCCCCTGAGCCTATGGTCCCGAGTCATCAGCCCTGGTGATTTTTTCTCTAAAGGTGTTTGGTTATCTCTGAGAGGTTATGCCAACTCTGTCTTCTGTTGCTTCTGTAATGTGCATGGTTAACTTTGTAGCACAAGTGCATATGTAAGATTATCTTTAGCCAGATCTATCCTTGCTCTAGGGTATATTCCTGTTCACCAACCCCCTGCTGATCTTCTCACCTATCTATGCATTTATCTGTAGCCTGGTGTTTGGTGTTAGTGGTAATGCAGTCTTATGCATATATTAGTATTTGCCTCTGTTGTATAACTTATATACATGATTCAGTGTCCTTCCTTTCCCCAATGTCATCATGCTGGTACAGGTTCTTTCCATACCATCCCTCCCCTCACCTAAATCAGCACGTGACCCCCAACTCATTGGAAAGTTTCCCTCGCCTTCCCTCCCATTCCCAGTAACCAACAAAGTTGAGTTTCCTTCCCTGAGTAAACCTTACCTTGACTTTTTTACAATAATGGTTTCATACAATATTTGTCCTTCTGCAGTTGACTTCTTTCACTCAGCATAATGGCCTACAAATTCATCCACACTGTGAGACGATTCATGTATTCTTCATTATTCTTTAATGTTGCATAGTATTCCATAGTATGAATACCATAGTTTGGTTATCCATTCATCTACTGATGGGCATTTAGGTTGTTTCCATCTCTTCAGTAGAGGGAATTTTGAGCGATGAACATGGGTGTGCATGTGTCTGTTTGTGTCCTGTCTCTTATCTCTTTAAGATATATTCCTAGTAATGGAATTGTTGCATCAAATGGTATTTTTATTTTCAAGTTTTTAAGGACATGCCATGCCATTCTGCAGTCCCACCACCAGTGTATAAGTGTTCCAGTCTCTCTGCAACCTCGCCACCATTTGTTATTTTCTGTCTAGTTGAACTTTGCTGTTATTGCTGGGATGATATGATATCTCATTGTTGTTTTGATTTGCATGTCTCTAAACATTAATGATTGTGAGCATTTCCTCATGTGTTTGTTGGCTGCCTGTATATCTTCTTTAGTGAAGTGTCTGTTCACATCTGTTGCCCATTTTTGAATTGAGTTGTTTGTCTTTTTGGTGTTGAGGGGTTGCAGTTTTCCATTAATTTTGGAGGTAAGTCCTTTGTCAGAAATGTTGTATTTTTCCCAATCTGTAGGTTTTCTTTTACCCTTTTGGAGAAGTCTTTTGATGTACATAACAATTTAATTTTTAAAAGGTCCCAGTCATCTAGCTTCTCTTCTACTGTCTACACATTTTGGATTATGCTTGATAGTCTATTTATACTATAGATTAGGATCCCTAGATTTGCTCCTATATATCTTTGATGAGCATTATGGTTTTGGGTTTTATATTTGAGTCTTTGATCCAACTTTGTTTTTGTGTATGGGGTGATATATGGGTCTTTTTTCATTTTTTTGCAAGCAGATATCCAATTTTGCCAGCACCATTTGTTAAAGAGGCTGTCTTTCCTCTATTGAATGGGTTTGGGTCCTTTGTCAAAGATCAACTGTCGAGGAATGAGTCAATTTCTGGGTTTTTGATTCCATTCCACTGATCTATCTGTCTATCTTTGTGCCAGTACCACACTGTTTTAACTACTGTGGCTGTGTAGTAGGTTTTGAGGCCTGGGATTGTGAGACCTACCACTTTGTTCTTCTTCTTGCAGCCTCTTTCCTTTCCATATGAAATTAATAATTGTTTTTTCTATATCTTTAAAAAATGTTGATGGTATCTGGATTGGGATTGCATTGAATGTGTAGATTGCTTTAGGTAACATTGACATTTTCACAGTATTCAGTCTTCTTACCTATGAACAGGCAAGTTCTTCCATTTATGTAGATCCCTTGTAGCATCTTATAGTAGTGTTTTATAGCTTTCTTTGTATAGATCTTTTGTGTCTCTGGCAACATTTATTCTCAAATATTTTGTCTTTCTGGTAGCTATTGTAAATGATATTGTTTTCCTTATTTCTTTTTCAGAGGCTGCTTGCTTGATGTAGAGAAATCCAACTGATTTTTGTATGTTGACTTTATATCCTGCCACTTTGCTGGAACTTTCTTTTAGGTCCAGTAATTTTTTTTTTTTTGTTATTGTTGTTGTTGAGTATCTTGTGTTTTCTATGTATAGGATCATGCCATCTGCAAGTAGAGACAGCTTTACTTCCTCTTTGCTAATCTGGATGCTTTTTTTTTTTTTTTTTCTCTTTCTTGCCTTATTGCCCTGGGAAGGACTTTCAACACAATGTCAAATAGAAGCGGTGATAGAGGACATTTTGTTTGGACCCTGTTTGCAAGGGGAATTCTTTGAATTTTCTCTGTAATCAATAATGTTGGCTAGTGATCCTTCATAGAGTGGGAGGAAAAATGTGGAAATGTGGAACAAAATTCATAAACACAAAAATGACCAGAATCACTGGTCAGAAAGAATATGGTGGACCTCTATGATAATGGCCCCGGGTTGCACTTTGGGCCTGGAAATGGACTCACTCCCATGGATTGGCTCTTAGCCCAGTAGTAGAAAGACCTACATGCAGAATACTTATCCCAAGATGATGCACCCACCTGTTCTAGGGAGATGCACCCCTTAGAGCAATCAGCCATGAGATACCAGAGGGCAACATTCACACAGAAGGATAGCTGGACAGATGAGAGTTCACAGTTAAGAAGGGCACAGGGAGGGGGTAGTCACAGGGATGGGAGGGGAGGAGAGTTTGTTACCATTGGGGGTGGTGATCGGGGTGTGAAATTGACTGTACATGAACTGTTGAATGTAAAACAAATTTTCTCTGCAAATTTATACCCAAAGAACAATAAAACTAAAAAAAAAAAAAGTGAGGATGCTTTAATTAAATACTTGTAGCACCAAGAATGTTAGTTGGCATTGTTTACACATTGACATCTTTGGTACCCAGTTTTCAGTCTCGTATTTATTTTTTATTCTTTCTTTCTTTTTTTTTTTTTGATACCTTTAAAAAATACCTCTTTAAAGAAGAAAGAAAGAAAGAAATTAGAAACTGCTGCATTTTTATAAATGTACCTAGGTTTTTGGCAATGAATCCTCTATATATTGATTGGTTATGTCATTAACTGTGTTATCATACCAGAAGGATACCCTTACCAAATATTGCTGTCCCTGATATTCTAACATCTACCAATTTTTTTCTTTCTATTAAGTATTTCTATTTAGTTGCATCTGTTTACTTGTATTTTTTTGCATTGTTTTCCAATTTCAAAGTGCACACATGGTTCTAGCTTAAGTAGCCCATGAGATATTTAAATCCTTGATGGAAATGATCCCCTTTCAGAGACAGAAGGAAAAATCATTGAGTATCTACACTAACAGTGGTTCTAGAAGTGTTGTTGACAATATATAGAAATGGGAAGACTCAAAAATGGCAAAGAAGTATTCAGGTATTTTTCTTCAATCTCATTAATTCTGTCTTCCATTGATTCAATTCTACTATTTTGCCCTTTCAATGTGTGATCTATTTCTAAATATTTAGTATTAACCTTCTTGATTTCTATCTGTAGATTTTGTATCATTTCTAATTTTTCATTTATTTTGTTATTTTGTTCTTTTTTTCCTCCGAAATTGTTCTAGGGTTTTGTCTCTGTTTTCCTTAATTTTGTTAGTGTTTTCCTTGATCGGTCTCTCAATCCTTTGAAGATACCTAAGTATGATACTTTTGAATTCCTTATCAGGGAATTCCAATGCTGATTCTTCCTCAGGGATGTGCTGTGGGTCTGTATCCTGCTCCTTTGTTTCTACCACTTTATCTTGTTTTTTTTGTGTGGACTATTGTGGTCTGCTGTCTCCAAGACATTGTGACATTGTTGTTTTTAGATCTCCATTAACTGTTTGTGAAGAGCAGTTAGGGGTGAGTCAGCTTCTTTTGGTGGTCATTTATCATTGGCCAGTTGGTGAAGGAAGTGGTGGCCCTCACTGAGTAAGTGAAGCTGCAGGAGGTGTGGGTGTGGTTGCATGGTATGGGCATGGTTGCTGTTTCCCACTCAGTTAGACAAAACAGTGATCAAAAAAGTAAAAGCAAGTGGGCAGAAAACACACTGCATAACCACACCAGAACAATCACCAAAAAAAAAAGAAAAGAAACGAACAAAACAATAATAATAAAAAACACCCTGCAATATCTAGGGAGGGGCAATTAGAGAAAAGAGGTTGAGTAGGAGAATACGGGGGAAAATGCAAAAAGAAAAATGAGGACTGGGGAGTGCCACAAAAAAGAAAAAATGGGGATCAGGAACACATAAGAGAGAAAAAGCTGAAAACTAGAACCTGGGAAGGGAAGAATAAATAATAATAATAATAAAAGACCAAATAATAATAATAATAATTTTGAAACAGACAAAAACAAACTAAAAAAGGGAAAAAAAAATGTCTGGATAAGGTATGGCAGGACACCCAGGCTCTGTTGGAGCACCCAGACTGGGGATGGACTTCCTGCTGACCCAGAAGGAAGGTCAGAGTGAGGGATGGGCACACCTCCGTTAGTCAAGAGGGTGTGGGGTATAAGAGTAACAGAGGGAATATCCCACCTTTCCAGTCGTTCATGTCCAGAATATCCTTGTGGTCCCCAGCAAGTGAAGCCTATTCTTAAGTCCCTGGAATCTGAGAGAATGATACTGCTTTAAATATCCAAAATGATCAAACCACCAAGCCATGTTTTTTTCAATAGCCTCAAGTGCATGTGAAAGCTAGACAATGAATAAGGAAGACTTAAGAAGAATTGATGCCTTTGAATTTTGTTGGTGAAAAATACTGAAAATACCCTTGATTTCCAGAAGAATAAACAAAATCTGTCCTGGAAGAAGTACAGCTGCAATGTTCCTTGGAAGCAAGAATGGCCAGACTTTATCTGACTTACTTTGGTCATGTTGCCATAAGGGACCAGTCTCTGGAGAAGGATACCATCCTTAGTTAAAACAGATGGTCAGGGAAAAAGAGGAAGACTGTCAACAAGATAGACTGACTCAGTGGTTGCCACGATGGGATCAAGCAAAGCAAGAATTGTGAGGATAACAAAGGACCCAGCAGTGTTTTGTTCTGTTGTATATAGAGTCACTAGGTGTCGGAACCACTCGAGGGCACCTAAAAACAACAAAAACAAGATGTGGTATTTAAAACACTTTAAGAAAAGATCTTAAAATTTCTATGGTGGAATATTTACTCTGTTTTATTAATAAGTAGTCAATTGTTCATTAGAAGAATTGATTCATATAATTAATAATTTCATGACGATTAGATTTATAAGGGTGATGAAATTTGGTAATTAGAGTTGCAGACTGACCCTCTCTTTTTAATTTTTATTCTTTTGGCTCAAACTTACTGCTTATAGAGAACCAAAGTTACCACAAATTTCAGAAATAATAGTTACATAATGGAACTATTTAAAATTTAATGAAAAATACTTTCTCACTATTAAAGTTTGATTTGCTAATCTGGAAAACCATATTCCAAAGTTTCTAACTTTATTTAGTTTATAGTGATTTTGAGCATCATAAAGATGTCTAAGATCACTCTATTAACTTGCTATTCTCTGATGGATGATGTAGTTTCTCTGTGGACATATATGGATGATCATTACCATACTTATTTTATGATCTGTGATCAGTTAAATCATATCATTATTTCACTTCCTTATACCAAGAGAAGAGAAATTTCTTTGAATATAAAAATAAAAAAAAAGTAGCAAACTAAATGTATTCAGTAAAAATTTGCATCCAAAAGATTTAGATTTTCTCAAGAGAAACACAATTGTCCTTTACAATTTCCAAAGTAATTTTATATCCATTATCTTATTTGATCTTTACTAAATCTCAATTGAATAGCTATTGCCATCATTATACCAATTTTGCAAATGAGAAAACTGAGCCTTAGAGAGGTTAAGTATCTTTTGGAACATATGGATTTAAATATTCATCCTTGCAACAGATATTTATTGAGCAGCCACCATATGCCGGGCGTGCTCTGAGCACTAAAGACGCAGATACAAACAAACATGAAGTCCCTAACCTAATGGAGTTTGCATTATAGTAGGAAAGACAAGCAGTAACCAACTACATAAATAAACATGTAGCATCAAATATTTGTAAAGATAATGAAGGAAAGGGAATTTGGGAAACACAATAGAGTATGATGTGGGTGAGGATATTATTTTAGATATATAGGACAAATTTCATAAGAAATATTTGAGCAAAGACACTAATTAAATGATACAGATATGAACATTTGGTAGAAAAGTAATTCTATCAAAAAGAAAAACAAGAGGACAAAATGCTGAATTTGGTACATAAATTAACTTGTTGTGGGTGAATCATGAAAGTCTTATAAGTTGTAGAAATGTGTCTCATCTATGTTAAATAGAAAGCCACTAGAGACATTTTATCAGTGATACAATTTATATTTTTAAAACTTCATTTTGGTTCTAAGGAGGCCAGAATATAACCCAGGAAATTGATGGAGTGTCTAATGCAAAAGATGGTGACATAGACTAGGATGTTACAGATGGAGTAGGTGAGAAATGGTCTGATTTGGAATATAGGAGAGAATAGAATCAATAGGAATTTCTGATTAAGTTGGCTATGAAGAGACAGAGAGAAAAGAGAATGAATCAAAGTTTGGAGTTTACAGATAAAGAAGAATGGTAATGAGCAAAGTTGGCAGCGGAAATCTAGCCTTAGCTATGAACAGAGTAAGATTAAAATATCTATTAAATATTCACGTTAAGTTGGCCAAATGAATCTGAAATTCAGAGGAATAATCAGGGCTTAGGATATTATTAGGACCAGGAAGTGTTTCATTCTGTTGTACCTAGGGTCGCTACGAGTGGGAGCCAACTTGACTGCACATAACAACAACAAGATATTATTTTAGAAGACTGCCGTATTTATGTAAAGGTATGAAACCTGGATGAGAATGGCAAGGAAGTAAGCATAGTTAGTTAAGAGAATGGACCCAAGGGCTCAATTCTGGAAACCATTCTGATGGCATAGTGCCTAAAGCATTTGACTGCTAACCAGAAGGCTGGTGGTTCAAACCCATCAGCCACTCCTCAGAAAGAAGGTTGGGCAATCTCTTTCCATAGTGATACTTCCTCAGAAACTCAAGGAGGAGTCGCTATGAGTTGGATCTGACTCCACCACAGTGAGTTTGATTTTGTTTAAAATGATATTTAAAAGTTTGGAGTAGAGGAGTTTCCAATAAGAAAAGGTAGGAAATGTGGCCTTTAATGCGTAAGAAAAGGAACAAGCATTTGAAATACACGATGAGCATAAGGGCACAGGGACTGACTCAACAGACCAGGAACATCCATTAACATCTGGTGCTTTCATACTCATGATTAGAAAGCTGATGAACAGTCAAATTGTCCCATATCATTCCATGTCCTGGCTGAGAATTAATAGTGATTGGCAGGGACTGCATTAAAAATTAATTGTACTTTCATATGCTCTTTTCATTATTCAGATTTTCCTCAAATTGCTAAACAAAATATACTACTCAATGCACACCAGATCTTCAGAACATATTTTTCTACATACTAATACTAGTGTTAATAAGACAACTCTAAATTTGATTTGAAAAGTTATTTACTTTAAAAATGGTTGTGATTCTTTTCCATACTAGAATTTATAAAATTTTTCCATACTAGAATTTAAAAAAAAAAATAACTTATTTTTTAAAAAAACACCTGATGCAGGTGGGAAAGGCTTCCAAGCAAACTCAATGAAAGAATTTAATTTAAAAAGTTGTTCTTGATACTATATTCCATTCATAGTAAGAGCCTTAAAGTTGTCTCTAGTCTTAATAAGTGATTTAATTTCTAGAAATGTACCTTAATGAAATAATCATAAATAGAGAATAAAAATATAAACCTAGCTATTACAAATGCACTATATTTAAAGTATTGAAAGCAAAAATTGGGGGGAAAGGTAAAGAAGAAAAACAGATATTTGAGTAAAATAAATTATGTTATGGTCAAAGAATGGACTGTTACATAGTCATCACACACATGCTCTCTGAATATTTTATAATATGATAAAATGTTAAGAATTTTTTAAGCTTGAAAATATGACACAAAATGATATGTGAGAGAATAATACAGAACACATTTTTAAGGGTGGGTGCCAAAGAGTAATTGTGATTAATTATTGACTTTGGGAACAGACAATTGCTAACTTTATTTTAAATGTCTTCTACTTTACATTCTGTCTATGACTATACACAAGTCATTATACATTAATGTTCAAAACAGATTCTGTGAAACAGCATGTTCTGTAATTTGGATGTTTTGTGAACATGCCTAAATTGTGAGCAATTACCAAAGCAAAAAACCAAACTCACTGCGATTGGGTTGATTTGACTCATAGCGACTTGCCCTTGGGTTTCCAAGGAGGTATCACTACAGAAGGAAGTAGACTGCCCAATCTTCCTGCCAAGGAGCTGTTGGTAGGCTTGAGCCGCTAGCCTTCTGATTAGCAGTCAAATGTCTTAGGCACTATGCTACCAGAGCTCCCCAAATTGTGAGCAATAGCAGTCACTGATTGTCCAGTGCTGTGGTAATAACTTTTTGTTTCATTTCCAAATGGATACTACTTTGCCTCTTGTGGCTGCTGTCACTAGCACTGCTTTTGCTGCATGTGAGAACCATGATGCACTTCAAGGTAATATTTTTGGAAGAAAATTAAACAGAGATAAGGCTAAAATATTAAAAAGACGTGATACATGATATTGGATGCTACTTCCAATGAGTGAAAGCATAAACTGTTATACATTTAAACATTTTATTTGTAAGCAGAAAAAGTTCACATTGAAACAATGATAGAAAGTACAATGTAGTACATAAATAAGCCATCAACATAGGAATTTGTTATCAAGGCATTTGTATATTATAGGTTATAAATGTTGTTGTTAGGTAATACTGAATTGGTTCCAACTCATAGAGACCCTATATACAACAGAACTAAACACTGCCTGGTCCTTAGGTAATATTGAATTGGTTCCAACTCATAGAGACCCTGTATACAACAGAACTAAACACTGCCTGGTCCTGTGTCCTTCTCACAATCATTGTTATGTTTGAGCCCATTGTTGCAGCCATTGTGTCAATGCATCATGTTGAGGGTCTTCCTCTTTTTTTGCTGACTCTCTACAAAGATGTACATGATGTACCAAGGGACTGGTCCTTCCTGGAAAATATGTCCAAATTATATAAGATGAAGTCTGGCCATTCTTACTTCTACTACTTCTGACTATACTTTTCCCAAGATAGATTTGTTCATTCTTCTGGCAGTATGCATATATAATAGTCTTCACCAACACTGTAATTCAAATGCATCAATTATTCTTTGGTATTTCTTATTCATTGTCCATATTTTGCATGCATATGAGGCAACTGAAGATACCAAGACTTGGGTTAGGTGCACCTTAGTCCTCGAAGTGAGATCATTTATTTTTAATGCTTTGAAGAGGTCTTTTCAAGCAGATTTGCCCAATGCAACACATTATTTGATTTCTTGACTGCTGCTTCCATGGGTGTTGATTGTGTATACAAATGAAATTAAATTTTTGTCAAATTCAGTCTTTTCTCTGTTTATCATGATATTGTTTATTGTACCAGTTGTGAGGATTTTTATTTTCCTTATATTGAGGTAAAATCCACACTGAATCCTGTAGTGTTTGATCATCAGTAAGGGTTCCATGTACTCCTTGCTTTCAGCAAGCAAGGTTGTGTTATTTGCATATCACAGTTTGTTAATGAGTCTTTCTCCAATCCTGGTGCCACATTCTTCTTCATACAGTCCAGTTTCTCAGATTATTTGCTCTGTGTACATATTGAATAAGTATGGTAAAAAAAAAAAATCATCCATAATGCACAGCTTTCCTTATTTTAAACTATGCAATATACCCTTGTTCTGTTCCAACAACTGCCTCCTGATTACGTAAAGTTTCCACTTGTGTGCAATGAAATATTCTGGAATTCCCCTTCTTTGGAATGTTATCTATAAATTTTTTTATGATCCACACTGTTGAATGCTTTTGCATAGTCAGTAACACACAAGAAAACAACTTTAAGGTATTTGTATATATATGTATTCTGATATTTATTTATATGTACTTTACCCTTATATGACTGACAGTGCAATTACTTTGTATACAAGAGACATAAGATATACGTGTTGCATGTGGGAAGCAATTGTCTTTGCTATGTCCCATTCTATGATTGGAATTTTTGAACTCTGTTACAACCTTTTGGGACCAGAGTCATATACGCATCAGACATTTCTGAATAGATGTTATGTGACACATGATGGTATATTCATTTTAAATCTCAATTTAAGAGAAAATGAAATTGGAAATACAAGTACTAGTGACATATATATGATATGTTTATGTGTGTGAGTGTGTGTATGTGTGTTTGTGTGTGTGTGCTCAGGGGTCCTAGCTGGCACAAATGGTTTGTACTTGACTGCTAACCTAAATGTTATTAGTTCAAACCCACCTACAGGTACCATGGAAGAAAACACCTGGTAATCTGCTCCCATTAAGATTACAACCATGGGTATCAACCTGATATCAACTAACAACATCATGTATAAGTTACCATTTTAATGCCTGTAAAGCCTATGATTCTATGCCCCCCTCAACCACCCATTTTTCTGTAACACTTAATGTGTACAGAGAAAATGATTAAGAAAATAAATTAAAATTCCACACAGATGGCCTCATCTTATTGCTCAAATGTTGAATATACCTTCTCCCAAATTGCTGATGTGATCTTTGTTTCCTGTGTTCCTGTATGCCTTCCTTGGCTATAGGTTGACAACTAGAAAATCAGAGGGTAGGTCTCTTTTAGTTTTCTAGTGCTCCAATATCAGAAATGTCAAAGTGGGTGACTTTAATACATACATATTTATTTATTTATTTATTATTTATTATTGATTTTTACTGTTTAGGAGGCTAGAAGTCTGAATTCAGAATGCCAACTGTAGGGAAAGGCTTTTTCTCTCTGGAGAAACTTTCTTGTCTTGTCTGAGGTTCTACTCCTTGGTGATTATGGCTTGCCATGTGTCTTCCCCCATCTCTGGTTCTTGCATGTTTAACTTTTTTTATATCTCAAAGGAGATTGATTGATTTAAGGCATACCATACAGGAATCTTGTCTAAGTGGCATAATAAGAGAAGCCATTCTCAAATGGGATTATTTCAAGCATAGAGGATAAGATTTACAAAACTTATTTTTGGGGAATAAGATTCAGACCATAACAAGGCCTAATGGCAAATGCATGATGACAACATTCAGTATAAGCCAAACTTAAGAGTAATTAAGTAGACTACAGCCCAAGAAAATGAAATACTAATTTTTCAAAATTATTCCCCTTCATTCTGAAGGACAGTTTAAGCAGACCACTGAGAAGAGAAAGACGAAAGACTGCAAAGTGGTTTGTTTTAGTTTTTACTATTTGGAAATAATAGGTTTTAATAGCAAACCTCACAAATTTTGATTTTAGACTGATAACATGCCCAATCCAAACAATCTTTCAAACAATTTCACACAAATACCTTTTCTTAAATTGTTGTTTGTTGTTATTATGTGTCGTCTAGTTGGACCTGACTCATCGCGACCCCTCCTTGGGTTTCCGAGGCAGTATCACTACAGAAGTAGATTGCGCCATCTTCCTTCCGAGGAGTGGCTCGTGGGTTTCAACCACCAGCCTTCTGATTAGCAGTCAAGTGCCTTAGACACTATGCTACCAGAGCTCCTTTCCTTAGGAACTCTAATTTTTTTTTATTAGAATGCTTTCACTTGGGAGAGGCTCAATTTTAAGGCCAGAGCACAAAGTAGGCAGGCATGGGGCTCAGAGCTGCTTTTGCTTGGAGGCAGCTCAATTTTAAGGCTGGGGCTGGAGGTAGGTGGGCTCAGAGGTGGGGGTTTTTCACTTGGGGGCAGCTCAATTTTAAGGCTGGGGCTGGAGGTAGGTGGGCTCAGAGGTGGGGGTTTTTCACTTGGGGGCAGCTCAATTTTAAGGCTGGAGCCCAAGATAGGGGGGCACAGGGCTCACGGCTGCTTTTGCTTGTGGGCAGCTCAGTTTTAAGGCTGGGGCTGAGGTAGGCATTAGCAAGGATTGGGACAGCTTTCACTTTGGGGTAGCTCAATTTTAAGTCTGGGCTCCAAGGTAGGTGGGTGCAGAGGGTAAGAAACAATAAAAGGAGACAGAGATATACTTGTCTGTCAGTTTTTCATCCTGTGGTGGCTTACATGTTGCTGTGAGACTAGAGGCTATGCCATAGGTATTGCAAAAGGCCAGCAGGGTTAGCCATGGTGGACAGGTTTCAGCAGAGCTTCCGGGCTGATACAAACTTGGAAGAAGGAACAGGCCATCCACTTCTCAAACAAATAGCCAGTGAAAACCTTATGAATGGCAGTGAAATATTGTGTGATATAGTGCTGGAAGATGAGCCCCTCAGATCAGAAGGCACTAAAAATTTGACTGGGGACAAGCTGACTCCTCAAAGTGGAAAAGACCGTAATGATATGGATAGATTAATGTTTTCGGGACTTCCATTGGCTGATGTAGCATAACTCAAAATGAGTATAAACAGATGTAATCATCCATTAATAATTGGAACATGGAATGTACGAAGAATGAATCTAGGGATCTTGGAAGTTGTCAAAAATGAAATGGAATGCAATATCATAGACAACTCTGAGCTGAAATGGACTGGTTTTGGCCATTTTGAATCAGACCACCATATGATCTACTATGTCAGGAACAAGAAATTGAAGAGGAATGGTGTGGCATTCATTGCCACAAAGAGTGTTTCAGGATCTGTTCTGAAGTACAACACTGTCAGTGATAGGATAGTATCCATCTGGCTACAAGGAAGACCAGTTAATACTACTATTGTTCAAATCTATGCACCAACAACCAAAGCCAAAGATGAGGAAATTGAAGATTTCTACCAACTTTTGCAGTCTGAAATTAACCGAACATGCAATCAAGATGTGTTGATTATTACTGGTGACTGGAATGCAAAAGTTGGAAACAAAGAGGAGTTACTGGTAGTTAGAAAATATGGCCTTGGTGATAGAAATAATGCTGGAGATTGCATGATAGAATTTTGCAAGGCCAATGACTTATTCAATGCAAATACTTTTTTTCAACAACATTAGCAATGTCTATACATGTGGTCTTTACCAGATGGAATACACAGGAATCAGATTGACTACATTTTGTGGCAAGAGGTGAGAGAGAAGGTCAACATCTTCAGGCAAAGCATGGCCAGGAGCTGACCATGGAAGAGACTAAAACTGCTCATGTGCACATTCAGGTTGAAATGGAAGACCATTAAAACAAGTCCATGAGCACCAAAATATGACCTTGATAATATCTCTCTTGAATTTAGAGACCATCTAAAGAATACATTTGATACATTGAACACCAATGACTGAAAACCAGAAGAATTGTGGGATGATATCAAGAACATTATCCATGAAGAAAGCAAAACCAAACCAAACTCACTGCCATTGAGTCGGATCTGACTCATAGTGACCCCTTCTTGGGTTTCAAAGGCAGTATCACTGCAGAAGTAGATTGCCCAACTTTCCTTCCAAGGAGGGGCTGGTGAGTTTGAACCCTCCATCTTCTGGTTAGCACTCAAGTACCTTAGGCACTACACCACTAGTGCTCCCTGAAGAAAACAAAAGGTCATTAAGAAGTCAGGAAAGGAAGAAAATACCAAAATGGATGTGAGAGAGACTCTGAAACTTGCCCTTGAATGGAGAGTAGCTAAAGCAAATGGAAGAAATGGCAAGATAAAAGAGGTGAACAGAAGCTTTCAAAGAGCAGCTCAAGAAGAGAAAGTCAATTATTAAAATGAAATGTTCAAAGACCTGGAGTTAGACAACCAAAAGGGAAGAATATGCTCTGCATTTCTCAAACTGAAAGAACTGAAGAAAAAAATCAAGCCACAAGTTGCAATATTGAAAGATTCTATGGGCAAAATATTGAATGATGCAAGAAACATAAAAAGAAGATAGAAGGAATGAATACACAGAATCACTGTACCAAATAGAATTCATCCATTTCAGGAGGTGGCATATGATAAAGAACCAATGGTATTGAAGAAAAAAGTCAAAGCTGCACTCAAGGAAATGGCTAAAAACAAGGCTCCAGGAATTGACAGAGTACCCATGGAGATGTTTCAACAAATGGATGCCTCGCTGGAGGAACTCACTCAGCTATGCCAAGAGATTTAGGAGACAGCTACCTGGCCAACTTACTGGAAGAGATTCATATTTGTACCCATTCCAAATAAAGGTGATCCCACATAATGTGGAAATATTGAATATCATTAATATTGCAAGCAAGTAAAATCTTACTGAAGATAATTCAAAAAATGGTTGTAGCAATATATTGAGAGAGCTTCCAGAAATGTAAGCTGGTTTCAGAATAGGGTGTGGAATGAGGGATATAATTGCTTATGTCAGATGAATCTTAGCTCAAAGCAAATAATAACAGAAAGGTGTTTACTTATGTTTTATTGACTATGCAAAAGCATTCAATTGTTTGGATCATGACAAATTATGGATAACATTGAGAAAAATGGGAATTCCAGAGCACTTGATTGTACTCATGAGGAACCTGTATATAGATCAGGTTGCTGTCATTTGAACAGAACAAGGGGATACTGCATGGTTTAAAATCAAGGTAGTGTGTCAAGGTTCTATCCTTACACCTTGCTTATTCAATGTGTATGCTGAGCAACTAATCCAAGAAGCTGGATTATATGAAGAAGAACATGGCATTAGGATTGGAGAAAGACTCATTAACAACTTATGATAGGCAGATGACACAACTTTGCTTGCTAAAAGGGAGGATAACTGGAAGCACTAACTGAGGAAGATTAAATACTACACTCTGCAGTATAGATTAGACCTCAATATAAAGAAAACAAAAATTCTCACAACTGATCCTGTAAGCAATATTATGATAAATGAAGAAGAGATTGAAGTGGTAAAGGCTTCACATTGCTTGGTTCTACAATTGATGCCAATGGAAGCAGCAGTCAGGACATCAGATTATGTATAGCACCGGGCAAGTTGGCTGCAAAAGACCTCTTTCAAGTGCTGGGGTGCAAAGATGTCTCCTTGAGGACTAAGTCACCTTGTATGCATGTGAGAGGTGGACAAAAAATAAGGAAGACCAAAGAAGAATTGATGCTCTTGAGTTATGGTACTGTGAAAGAATGCTGAAAGTACCATGTACTGCTAAAAGAACTAACAAATCTGTCCTGGAGGAAGTGCGGCCAGAATGCTCTTTGGAAACGAGAATGGCCACACTTCGTCTCACCTGCATTGGTCATGTTATCAGAAGGGACCATTCCCTGGAGAAGGATGCCACGCTTGGTAAAGTGGAGGGTCAACAAAAATGGGAAAGACTGTCAGTGAGATGGATTGACACAGTGGCTGCAACGATGGGCTCAGGTATAGCAAAGGTCATGAGACTGGCACAGGACCGGGCAGTGTTTCCATCTGCTGTGCATAAGGTTACGATTAGTGGGATATGACTCAACAGCATCTAGCAACAACAAATCAATATTTACAATTTATGTTTCTTGACATGTATTTGTGTCTTTGTTACTTTCAAGTTTGAGTCTTAGGACCTAAGTCAATTATTTACAAAGGATACTATGTATTAATTTAAAATAAGGACATAAAGATAAATAGATATTAAAAAAACCCAAATGCAGAAGAAAGACAAATAGACTTTATGTTTTTCTTTAAATCTAGAATTCATGAGCATATGCAAATTTTGTTATGTATTTCCAAAATGATAAATGGATGTATTTTTGCTTTTAAGAAGTAAGTACAAATCTATCAAGATACATTTTTCATAATTTCATTCTTTCACATTTGTGATGCTATAAAACACAAGATAATGTGAAATACTCAAAATAGCATACAATTTCTTTATAATTTAATTTATACAAAATTAATAAGCAGTACAGCAGTTATAAGATCAATATAGCATTTAAGATATATTTGAATAGAGCATTTCATAAAAACAAGTTAGCACAAACTGAATTATTACTTTTAAACATTTGTTTCTACCTAATTATTCTATTAAATTTCACATAAAATGTAAATTCCTAAAATTTCACATCATGCATTTAAATATCTAACATTTGCAATATTTTTACTTGCTCTTACTGTAGGAGCTTATTTTTTGATAGGATCTAAAGGCTCAAGAAATCCTCTACACATATGAGATATTAAAAAACAAAACAAACAAAAAATGCTGTTGAGCCATTTCCCACTCATGGTGACCCTTCCTTGGGTTTCCAAGGTAGTATCTCTATGGAAGTAGGTCACCCAATCTTCCTTCTGAGGAGTGGCTGGTGGGTTTGAATAGCCAGACTTCTGGTTAGCAGTCAAATGCCTTAGGCACTACACCACAAGAAATTAAAAAATATAAAGAAAGGCTATTATACCTTGACCTAGATTATTTTATATAAATAAATTTGTATTTTTTATTTCATAGTAAGGCAAGTGTAATAAAAAAAATATAATTGTAACTATATTAACGCAAATGTGAATTAGTTTTATCAAAGAAATACATCATAGAGGAAGATTAAATGACAGAAGGACAATTAGAGGAGAAAATAGTATATATATATATATATATATATATATATGTGTGTGTGTGTGTGTGTGTGTGTGTATATATATAACGAACTTCATAGATAGTGAGTGAAAAAAATAGATTTGGGGAACAGAAATACCCAGTAAAACATATTATAGACAGTCCCTCACTTACCAATGAAATCTATTCCTCACTGTATCTAAGAATTTGTAGTAAGTTGGATTAGGTGCTTATGGTTCTTATTTGCCTTACTTCAGTGCAAGAAAAGACCCAAGGCTGTTTCAGTGGTTTAAAAGTTGCATATGCAGCAAGTGAAGGTAATTGTGAGGAAGAATTTATTGTGAGGGGGAGTTGGTTCAATAGTTTCAAAGTGAGGGCAAAATTACATAACAACCAGGGACTTCCTGTAACTTCCCTCTATTTCCCCTCTTCCTTGAAGAATGAGGAAGTATTTTTTAACTAAGAATCAGATGAACATGAAGCCTGTGGACATGAGAAAACTGAAAATCTGAAGCTAGGAGAGTATCAAAGACTAGTTGGCAAGTGTGTCATGAAATAGACCTGAAATACCTACTGCCCTAGCTTGCTTTGCACATTTATTCCTGTCCATAACTCAACTACCAGTACTGAAATCACCTTTCTTGATCATATGAGTCTAAACCATATGGTTGAACCAATCATAGCCCCAATGACTGTGCACTTGATCCACATAGGGACAATTTGAGTCTTTGCTGCAAGCTTTTCTGTTTGGTCGTGACAGAAAAATTTCTTTTCCTTTGGATAGCTCTGCTGGAATGACTGAGAGGTGCCTGTGGCTCTTTCAACCTAAAAAATGATTTACTTGTAAAAGAAAAAGAAATCTATTGCTGAGAAATAGAAAGATAGCTATAAAGAGAAAGAAGAGCCCTGATTGTGTTTAAGTCCTAGATTTCAGACCCTCAAGTTGCCGACTTTTCATGTCCATGCTTTCCACATGCTGTTGAAAATATATGTAGGCCATGAATTATTAATGGCCTCAAAACTTAAACTATGTTTAGCTTTGGAATGTTGTTGTTTGTTGTTAGGTGCTGTGCAGCAGACTCAGACTTACACTCACAGTGACCCTAAGGACAACAGAATGAAACACTGCCTGGTCATGTGCCATCCTCACAGTCCTTGCAATACCTGAGCCCATCGTGGCAGCCATCTTGTTGAAGATCTTCCACTCTTTCACTGACTCTCCACTTTACCAAGCATGATATCCTTCTCTAAGGAAAGGTCTCTTCTGAAAACATGACCAAAGTAGGTGAGACAAAGTCTGGCCATTCTCACTACCAAGGAACATTCCAGCTGCACTTCCTCCAGGACAGATAGTTCATTTTTCTTGCAATCCATGCTATTTTATGTATTCCCTACCCCTATCACAATTCAAAGGCATCAACTCTTCTTTGGTCCTCCTTATTCATTGTCCAGCTTTCACACACATATGAGGCTATTGAAAATACCTTGGCTTAAATTAGGCACATTTTAGTCTTCTAAGTGATATCTTTGCTCTTCAATATTGTAAAGAGGTTTTGTGCAGCAGATATGCCCAGTGCAATCTTGCTTACAGTTTCCATGGGTGTTGATTGTGGAACCAAGTAAAACAAAATCTTTAATAACTTCAATCTTTTCTCCATTTATAGTGGCACTGCTTTTGGTCCAGTTGTGAGGATTTTTGCTTTCTTTATTTAAGGTGTAATTCATACTGCAAACTGTAGTCTTTAATCTTTATCAGTAAGTACTTCAAATCATCTTCACTTTCAGCAAGCAAGGTTGTGTCATCTGCATATTGCAGGATGTAAATGAGTCTTCTGAAGGAATAATATTGTGAAGCCATATTGTTCTTCATGTAGTCCAGTTTCTCAGATTATTTGCTAGCATACAAATTGAGTAAGTATGGTGAAAGGAAATAACTCTGATGCACACCCTTCCTGATTTTAAACCATGCAGTATCCCCTGGTTCTGATCAAAGGATAGCCTCTTGGTCTAGGTACAGGTTCCTCATTAGCATATAAAGTGTTCTGGCATTTGCATTCTTTGCAATGTTATGCATAATTTATTAATGATTCACACAGTTGAATGCTTTCACATAGTCAATACAACACAGGTAAACATCTTTCTGGTATTCTTTGCTTTCAGCCAAGATCCATCTGATATCAGCAATGATATACTTCATCCCACACCCTCTTCTGAATTCAGCTTGTGTTTCTGGATGGTCCCTCCCAATATACTGCTTCAACCTTTTCTGAATTGCCTTCAGCAAAATTTTACTTGTGTGTGATATTAATGTTATTGTTTGATAATTCCCGCAATGTTCAGTAGAATTCGCCAATGAAACTGTCTGAAACTGTCTGGGTCAGGGGTTTTTGTTGTTGTTGTTTGGTATGTTCTTCCTTTTATGTAGATCTCTTATGGTTTCTTGGAGTAGTGATTTGTAGCTTTCTTTGTGTTCCTAGTGAGATTTATTCCCAAGTATTTTATTTTATTGGTACCTATTGTAAATGGTATTGATTTCCTTATTTCTTTGTCAGCAATCTCTTTGCTGGTGTAGAGGAACCCAACGGATTTTTGGATGTTGATCTTATATCCTTCCACATTGCTAAATCTCTCAATTAGTTCAAGTAGTTTTTTTTGCTGAGTGTCTTGGGTTTTCTAGGTGTAGTATCATATCGTCAGCAAATAGGCATAGTTTGACTTCTTCCTTACCAATTTGTCCTGGCTAGGACTTCCAATACAATGCTGAATAGAAGTGGGGATAGAGGACATTCTTGTCTGGTTTCTGTTTGTAAGAGGAATGGGCTCAGTTTATCTCCATTGAGAATAAACTTGGCTGTTGGTTTTGCGTACATACCTTTTATTATGTTGAGGAATTTCCATTCTATTCCTATTTTGCTGAGAGTTTTTATCAGGAATGGGTGTTGGATTGTTTCAAATCCCTGCTCTGCATCAATTGATATGACCATGTGTTTCTTTTCCTTTGTTTTATTTATGTGATGGATAATGTTGAATGTTTTTCTAATGTTGAATCATCCTTGAATACATGATATGAACCTCACTTGGTCATAAAGTATTATTTTTTTATATGTTGTTGGGGTCTATTGGCTAGGATTTTGTTGAAGATTTTTGTATCTATATTCATGAGGGATATTGGTCTGTACCTTTCCTTTTTAGTAAAGTGTTTGCCTGGTTTTGGTATCAAGGTTATGCTTGTTTCATAAAATGAATTTGGGAGGATTCTATCATTTTCTGTGTTCTGGAATACTTTGAGTAGGATTGGTGTCAGTTCTTCCCTAAATGTTCAGTAGAATTCACCAGCGAAACTGTCTAGGTCGGGGTTTTGTTTGCTTGTTTGTTCGTTTTGTGCTTTGCTTATCTGAGGTCTCTTTCCTTTCCATATAAAGTTAGTGATTGGTTTTTCCATATCCCTAAAGAATGTTGATGGGATCTGGATTGGGGTTGCATTGAATATATGGATTGCTTTGGGTAGAACTGACATTTTCACAATGTTCAATCTTCCTATCCATGAGCATGA
>NW_006921689.1:5936431-5937586 GCF_000298275.1 Orycteropus afer afer | reverse complement strand
GTAGGGAAGGAGAATATAAATGAAGAAAAAAATGGGAAAAATGCAAAGAGAAAAATAAGGAATGAGGTTAATCACAAGAATAAAGGGGGAAAAAACCCAAAAAAACTTAAATTTGGAAAAAAAAATTTCAACCAGGCACAAGGAAAAGAAAAAATCCAAAAACTAGGACTTGGTGGGGAAGATTGAGAATAATAATAAAAAGGACAAAAGTATTAATAATATTAGTTGTTTTAAAACAGATAAATACAAGCAAACTAACCACCAGAAAAAAGAAAGGGAAAAATAAAAAAAGAGAAAACAAACAAAAAAAAATTGATGGACTTCTGGGCAGGGCTCCTACGCTCCATCTGAACACACAGACTGTGATGGAGTTCTTGTAGGCCCAGAAGGTAGGTCGGAGTTGGTATGGCCACACCTCTGTTCACCAAGCGGGTGTAGAGTATAAGAGTAACAAGAAGAATGTTGTACCTTTTCAGTCTTTCAGTCCCCCAGTGTCCTTGTGGTTGCTGGAAAGAAGAACGTGTTCTTAAGCCCCAGGAACCTACGAGAGTGCTGTTTCTTTATATATCCAAAATAGTCAAGCCGCTTGTTAAACCTTCAAAGTGGAGGTGCTCTCTGGACTGGCAAAAGTCCACAGTTAGCCCACCTTTCTCTTTACCTTCTCCATTTGTTCCCCACCCACCATTCACAGTTCTCTGTGCAGTCCCTGCCTAGCAGAGTGATTATTAGGTTAATTTTTAGGTCCTACCATCTCTCGGAAATCTCCAAGCTGTCTGTGCCATCAGGATCACTCAGGATCGCTGGCAGACCGCAGCTCTGTATGTCTCATTTTTTGTTATTTTCACGCAAATTCTTCTGCTAGTTGGGGTTAAGTCCAGTTCTATATCCTTCCCTTCAAGACTCAGGGTTCCAAGATTATCTTCTGTGTCTATGTTAATTGGTTTCCCTTTTCTTTGTTGAAGAGTGTCTGTGCAGTCTTTTTGCCTAGTCCGCCATCTTGGTTGGGTTTTTGTTGTTGTTGGTAATTTTATCTATGAGCTATTCAATTTCTTATTTTGTTATCAGTTTAAATTTTTCTAAATTTAAATTTTTGTTATGGGTCTGTTAAATTTCAGCTTCTGTTAGCTTAGGTAAGTTGTATGTTTCTAGAAATCT
>NW_006921689.1:5928313-5936196 GCF_000298275.1 Orycteropus afer afer | reverse complement strand
TGCATTTATTGCTATAAATTGCCTCTGATCACTGCTTTAGCTGTGTTCCAAATATTTTGGTATGTAGTGTTTTCATTCTTGTTTGATTTAAGGAAGTTTTTAAATTTATTTTTTATTTCTTCTGTTACCCAGTTATTTTCAAGGAAGTTGTTATTCAATTTCCATATGTTTGCTCTTTATCAATTCACCTTCCTGTTCTTGATTTCTAATTTTATAGCACTGTGATGTGAGAAAATGCTTTGCAGTATATCACTGTTTTTAAATTTATTGAGGCTTGCTTTGTGGCATAGCATATGGTCTATCCTGGAGAATGTTCCATGTGCGCTGAAAAAGAATGTGTATTGTGCTATTGTTGGGTGAAGTGTTCTGTAGATGTCCATAAGGTAAAGTCCTTGAATTGTACTGTTTAGCTCTTCTGTGTTTTTGTTGAATTTCTTTCCAGTTGTTCTATCTTTCATTGAAAGTCGTGTATTAAAGTCTCTTACTATGACTGTGGAGTCATCTATTTCTCTTTTTCAGTTCTGTTAGTCTGGCTTATGTATTTCAGGGCTCTTTTATTGGATGCATAGATATTTATTGTTGTTATGTCCTCTTGTCCACTCTATCTTTTAATCATTAAATAATGTCCTTCCTTGTCTCGTATGGTGGTTTTTGTCTTAAAATTACTTTTGTCAAGAATTAATATTGCCACTCCTGCTGTTTTTTGGTTGCCTTTTGCTTGATACATCTTTTTCCAACCTTTGATTTTTAGTCTATTTTTGTCTTTCTCTCTAATGTATGTCTCTTCTAGACAGTATATTTATGAGTTATATTTTCTTATTCAGTCTATTACTCCCTGTCTCTTGCCTGGTGCATTTAATCCATTGAAACTCAATGTAAATATCAATGAGTATGACTTGGTTGCTGTCATTTTGTTATGTGCTTTATCATTGTGTTGCTGATTTCTTTGTTCCATAATATTTTTTGTGTTGATCTCATTTTGTTTATGAATCGTGTTATCACTTACTTCATTGCTATTATTTTAGTATTTGCTAAATATTTTGCTTGTCCTCTTTTTCATTTTCATGTGAAGGCTTAGCATTTTTCTTTGAGCTTACCCAGAGATTCATAATTTTCTTCGTAGTCCATTCCACCTTGCAGTTCTCTTGACTTCCCTACTATTTAAAAGTTATGTAACTATACAACTTTTCCCCTCTTTTTAGTTTATAGTTGTCCCATTTGTCCATTGATGTCTCTGCTTCCCTGTTTACAATCTTTTGGGCTTATTTACTTTTGATACTTCCATAACTGGGTTTGTTTCTGGGTTATGTCATTGTGTATGTTAATGGTTGGTTGTTATTTGCTGTTGTTGGTTCTCTGTTCACAGGACTCCCTTTAGCATCTCTTGTAAGGTTGGTCTGGTTGTAACAAATTCCCTTATTTTCTACTTATCTGGAAATGTCCTAATTTCACCATCATATTTGAGAGACAGTTTTGTTAGGTATATAATTCTTGGTTGGAAATGTTTTTCTTTCAGGGTTTTATATATACCATCCCATTGTCTTCTCACTTGCATGGTTTCTGCTGAGAAAGCTAAGCTTAGTCTTATTGGTTGCCCCTTGTAGGTAACTTTTTGTTTTTCCCATGCTGCTTTCAGGATTCTTTCTTTGTCTTTGTTTTTGGTGAGTTTGATGAAGATATATCTTGGTGATTTTCTTTTGCAGTCTATCCTGCTTGGGGTTTGTTGGACATCTTGAATGTATATAGTCTCATCTTTCATCATACCAGGGAAATTATTTTCCAATAAAACTTCAACAATTTTCTCTGTGGTTTTATTTGTCTCTTCCTGTTCTGGAATTCTGATTACATGTAGGTTATTCCTTTGACTATATCACACATGAAACTTAGGGTTTCTTTGTTTTGATCTTTTTTTTCTGACTGATCTCTTTTCAAAGAAGTATTCAGGTATTTGTTTTCAATCTCACTAATTCTGTCTTTCATTGATTCAGTTCTAATCTTTTGCCATTCTTTTTATTTCTGAAAATTTAGTATTACTCTTCTGGATTTCTATCTGTAGATTTTGTATCATTTCTAATTTTTCACTTATTTTGTTCTTGTATTGTCTTTCCAAATTGTTCTAGTGCCTAATCCACTTCCTTTCAAAGCTCAGGGCTCTGAGATTATCTTCTGTATCTCTGTCAATTAGTTTCTCTTTTCTTTGTTGAAGAGGGCCTCTGTAGCTTGTCTGGCTATTCTGCCATCTTACTGGAAGTTTCTCCTTTCCTGTATTTTTAATGATAGTGTGCTTTCTTCATGTATGATGTTCCTGTGTCATCCCACCACTCACCTGGTCTTCATTCATTGGAACTCAATGCATCAAATCTGTTCTTCAAATAGTCTCTAAATTCAGATGCATTATAATCTAGGTCCTATTTTTCTCTCATGGACTTGTTTTAATTTTCTTCAGCTTCAAGTTGAACTTGCATATGAGCAATTTATAGTCTGTTCCAGTCAGCCTCTGGCCTTGTTTTGTTTTATGTTATTGAGTTTCTCCATTGCCTTTCTATAGATGTAGTCAATCTAATTTCTGTGTATTCCATCTGGCAAGGTCTGTGTGTACAGCCACCATTTCTGTTACTGGAAAAGGTATTTGCAATGAGTAAGTCATTGGTTTTATAAAATTCTATCATGCAATCTCTGGCATCACTTATCATCATGACCACACTTTACAACTACCAGTGATTCTTCTTTGTTTCAAACTTTCACTTCCCAATCACCAGTAATAATAAATACATCTTAATTGCATGTTTTGTCAGTTTCAGACTGCAGAAGTTGGTAAATATCTTCAATTTCTTCATCTTTGACTTTTCTTGTTGGTGTGTAAATTTGAATAATAATATTAACTGGTCTTCCTTGTAGGTGTATGGATATTATCCTATCAATGACAACATTGTATTTCAGGATAGATCTTGAAACAATCTTTGCGATGATGAATGTGATGCCATTCCTCTTTAATTCGTCTTTCATGCATAGTAAATCATATGATTGTGTGATTCATAATTACCTATTCCTGTCCATTTTAGTTCACTAATGCCTAGGATGGGAGCTCTGGTAGCGTAGTACCTATGTTACTTGATTGCTAACCAGAAGGCTGGCAGTTCAAATCTACCAGCTACACTTCAGAAGGAAGGTTGAGCAATCTACTTCCGTAGTATACTGCCTCAGAAACCAAAGGAGGGATCGCTATGAAGTTGGATCCAACTTGATGGCACATAACAACAACAATGACAATAATGCCTAAGATATCAATCTTTATGCATTCTATTTCACTTTTGACAACTTCCAATTTTTCTAGATTCATACTTCGTACATTTCACATTGTGCTTTTTAATGGATGTTTGTAGCCATTTGTTTCCATTTTGAGTCATGCCCCATCAGCAAAGGTAGGTTCCAAGAGCTTTATTCCATCCAAGTCATTAAGATTCACTCTACTTTGCGGAGGCAGCTCTTCCGCATTTATGTTTTGAGTGTCTTCTGACCTGAAGAGTTCATCTTCCAGCACTATATCATACAATGTTTCAGGACTATAAATAAAGTTTTCCTGTAATATATCAGAAAATGTTTCATAGCTAGCCATAAGGTTTTCACTGGTCAATTCTTGGAAAAATGGATGGCCTCTTTCCTCTTCCAAGTCTATCTTACTCTGGAAACTCTGTCGAAAGCTATTCACCATGTGTGACCCTGCTCATAATTGAAATACTGGTGGCATAGCTTCCAGCCTCACAGCAACACTAAGCCACCACAGTATGACAAACTGACAGATGAGTAGCTTTGGAGCAGGGGCTGAAGTAGGCAGTTTAAGAAAGACTGAATATTCTTATATTGTTAAAACAGTTAAGGAAAAATAAATTAATTACTAAAAAGTAAGAAAGGACACATAAAAATAAGAAAAAGTTTTTCTTCTGGATTTATCCCTGGTATTTATTACCTGAATATTTGGTTTTAATATTATCATATCAGTCCAAGTAAAGCCATGGTTAATATTCTAATTATGTTCTACATAGCTGTACTTAAAATAGTTGACATCCTTTATGCAAGTATATTGTGCAATGGTCATGGCTCTGCTTAGACTTTCCTTTTATCTTCAATATAAAAGGAGCTTTTGTTTAAAGCTGTACATAAACTCTAAAAGCACTTTACTTTGATTAGCAAAAACATGAAACAAGGAATAGGATTTATTTCTAAGCACTACTAAGAAGGATTTAGTTACAGTGACTCTGGGAGAATACATGAATATACCCCTACTCCTCACTTATTGTTATCTGACATTTCTCATTTATATCAATAATAAATAATCTAATATCTGACTATTTTACACATTAACAATATCCTTCTACCAGTAACAAATGATGAGGTGCTAAGCAACAGCAGTGTTGGCTGTGATGGTTAAGGTTATGTGTCAAATTGGCAAGACCATGATTCTCAGTGGTTTGGCAGTTAAGTAATATTGTAGTCATGTTCTACTTTGTGATGTGATGTAGTTATCCTCTATTTTCACACACACTGATTTTCTCATAATAACTGGTCTTTGGAACCTAATCATGTCAACAAGTGATGAGTAGGTATATAAGGAAACCATTGACTGTATATATACTTAATTAGGGTAGTGTCTAAGTTGCCAATTGCTAATGGTTATTTTCCTTTGAGAAAGACAATTAGAGAGGTCCAAATGTAATTCCTACATAATACAATGAGAAGGCACATTAAAATACTGAAAAATTATCACAAAAATAATTTTAAGTGCTACTACTTTTTTTTGAGCATTATCATATAATCTGTTATTATATTTCTGTAATGTGTGATTTGTCCCATCAAAGCAGATAAAATAACATCATTAGTGGAAGCAAACATGAAAACAAAGCAATTCTTTTCCACTATGTAAGAGATACTATTGAAAATCTAACAGGAAATGTGGTAGTTATGGTGGTTGTCAACTTGTCTAGACCTGGATGAATGGCTAGGCAGTTGGATGTAGTTATCCCCATGGTGAGATTGGCAATAAATTCTACAGTGGAATCTACTAGAGCAGCTGAGTAGCTGCTTTTGGGATGTCAACTGCTTCCAGTATACAAGAAGCAGCTTTGAGGAAGGTCTCCAGTTTATTGGTGTGCTCGACCACTGCATGTAGCCAAATCATTGTTCAACAGCCTGCCATGCCCTGCAGATGTTGGGACTTTTCACTGGACTTGAATTAGTGGCCTGCCATGTTGTTTGGTGATATCAGGACTGTGCTTTTTCACTTATCAACCTTGGGTTTGTCAGCCTCAGCAGTCAGCTGCTGCTTGAGTGAAGAAAAGCCTCTAGTTTCAGTGGGCCAGGAACAAGTGGCAGAGTTGAAGACCAAGGTCAAGGGGCTTTCACCCAGCCCCTAGAGCCTGGTACTTAGAACTCAGACTTCTAACCTCCAAAAATTGTAAGAATAAACTCCTGTTTGTTAAAGCCATGCCATTTGTGGTATATTCTTGTTAGATCAGCACTAGGTAACCAAAGAAGGAAATAAATAAAATTGCCACAATAAAGAAGTCATCATTTCTGAAAAAAATCTCCAGCATATGTCTATTACTTTTCCTTTTAACACTGATCTACACTTCTTCCAGCTACAGTGCTTGGAGCCATTTACTTTATACAGTTGTTCTAATTACATCTATCAAATGTGATGCATGTTTAATTGGATTTTAATAGGACCATATCTCCTTGTTCAATGGAAAGTTTAACAGGAGAGTAATTTATTGCTGATAAGGTATAGGGTCTTCAGTTCCTCTTACAAAATAAGAATTGGAAATACATTTGAAATCTAATGTGTTAGGTGAGGTACCTGTTCTGAAAGCAAATCTCTATAAATCAAAGTGGGTGATTATTTTGAACATGTTCTGAATGAGTTGAGAACAGATATTACAATGTTTAATAGCCCTATATATGAAAAATGTGGCTCAAAAAAGTGCTGCCTAAAATTGTCTTCAAGTTAATTAGACACTGGGTGCACAATTTTCATAATAATATTATGACAGCAGGTACAATTCCTGATTGAGGAAAGTATAAACCAATAACAAATTAATTACGTGAAAACATGAAGAAGCCAGATGACCAAAAGTTGTAGTATTTATCAAAGGAATAACACTGACAGGAAAAGAAGGTGTAGAATTTTAAAATGATAGTTGCAAGGCAATGAAATTTATTACCACATGGCATTATTTTTCCCCCCATTTCATGATGTTCTAGAGATTTTTAGATATTATTTCTGATACGAATGTATTACCAAGGTGGCGAAATAGGCAGAAAGACTACATAGACCCTCTTCAAAAAGAAAAGGGAAACCAATTAACACAGATACAGAAGATAATCCTGGACCCTAAGCCTTGAAAGGAAAGATACCAAAGTGGACTAAACTCCAACTAATATAAAATTTTGCATGAAAACACCAGAAAAAGGAGACATATGAAGCTGTAGTCTGGCAGCAATCCTGACAGTACAGAGAGCTTGGATATTGCCGAGTGGTGGTGAGAGATAAGAATTAAGCTAAAAATCAGCCTTGCAAGCCAGGGACTGCACAGAAGACTTCTCTGGTGGCTGGTGAATAAAAGGGGAAGCAGCAAAGAGGAAGGTGGGCTGAACTGTGGACTTTTATCTGTCCAGAGGGCACAGCCATTTTGAATGATTACAAGCAGCTTAACCATTTTGGATATTTAAAGTGACAGCATTCTCCCAGATTCCAGATACTCAAGAACAGGCTTCACTTGCCAGGATCCCCAAGGACACTCCAGACCCGGATGACTGGAAAGGTGCAACATTCCCCTTGTTACTCTTATACCCCACACCCTCTTGATGAATGGAGGTGCAGCCATCACTCACTCCCACCCACTTTTGGGACAGCAAGAATTCCATCCCAGTCTGTGTGTTCAGACAGAGCCTGGGTGCCCTGTCCCACCCTTCCCTGATTTTTCCCCCCATTTTTTAGTTTGTTTGTTTTAAAATTACTACTATTATTATTACTTTTGTACTTTTTACTATTATTTTTATTCTTCCCCATTTTCAGCTTTTTTTCTTTCCCCTGTTCCTGGTTGCAATTTTTAAAATTTTTTTCTTTCTTTCCCATAGCTAAACCCATTCCTTATTTTTTTTTTCTTTTCTGGTTTTCCAAGGTTTTTTTCCTTCATTATTCTCCTTCTCTATCTTTTTACTCTTGTTGCCCTCTCCCCAGATATTGCAGATTTTTCCCCCTTTTTTTCTTTTTTTTTTTTTTGGTTACTGTTCCTGTGTGATTACATGGTGTGTATTTTGCCCATTTGCTTTTACTTTTGTGATTGTATTCAATTGTTATTTCTGTCTAACTGAGTGGAAGACAGCAACAGTCCCCAGACAACACAGCTATGCCCACATTTCCTGCAACTTCACTTACTGAGTGAGAGCCACCACTTCTTTCTTCACCAACAGGCCAATGATAAAAAACCATGAAGAAGAGCCTGATTTACCCTTGGCTGCTCTTCACAAATAATTAACAGATATCTAAATACAAAAATGTCATGATGTCTCAGAGACAGCAGACCATCACAGTCCACACAAAGATAAAGTGGTAGAAACAAATAAGCAGGATAAACCCAGAACATATCTCTGAGGAAGAAGATGCATTGGAAATCTGTGATAAGGAATTCAAAAGAATTTATATACTTAGGTATCTTCAAAGGATTGAGAGACAGACAAAGGAAAAAATCACAGAATTTTGGAAGAAAATACAAGAACAAAATAACAAAATAAATGAAAAATTAGAAATTATTCTAAATCTACAGATAGAAATCCAGAAGATTAATACTAAATTGTCAGAAATAGATAGCACATGGAAAAGGCAA
>NW_006921689.1:5914705-5924363 GCF_000298275.1 Orycteropus afer afer | reverse complement strand
ATATATATTGTCAATGACATATCTGACAAGGCATTCATCTCTAGAATTTATAGAAATCCCCAAAACCTCAATAACAAAAAGACAAATAATCCAATTAAGAAATGGACAGAAGACAGGAATAGACACTTTACCAAGGTTGATATTCAGGCAGCCAACAAACATATTAAGAAATACTCATGATCATTAGCTATTAGACATGCAAATCAAAAGAACAATGAGGTACCATCTTGTTCCAGCACTAGTAGCAAAGTTCAGCAAGACAGAAAATAACAATGCTGGAGAGGATGTGGAGAGATTGGGACTCTCATACACTGCTGGTGGGACTGTAAAATGCTACAACCACTGTTGAAAGCTGTACAACAATTTCTTAAAAAGTTGGAATTAGAAATAGCATTTGATTCAGCCATTCCATTACTAGGTATATATCCTAAAGTGAGAACCATGACAAGAACAGACATATGCATACATACAGCACTATTTACAATAGCCAAAAGATGGAAACAACCTAGGTGTCCATCAACTGAAGAATGGATAACCAAACTTTGGTACATGCACACAATGGAATACTATGCAACCCTAAAGAATAATGTAGAATCTGAAAAACACTGTATAGCATGGATGAACTTGGAGGACATTATGTTGAGTGAAATAAGTCAATCACAGAAGGACAAATATTGTATTAGTCCGTATTGTAAAAGTCAAGGAAAAGTTCATCTATATAAGGAAATTTTATTTTTTCATTACCAGGGGTCGGAGGGGAGTGTAGGGAACACTGTTAGATAGGTAGAGATAAGTATTGATTTGGGTGAAGAGAAGGGCAATGTACCAAATTTGAGTGTTCAACATGGTGGTATTATGGAAGATGAAGACATAGAGAGGTGTATGGGAGGTACAGAAAACAAAGATGAACCCTTTTGCACATACTGAGTCATCAGTGAAGGCAAACATGGGTATACTGGTAGATAGATTGGCAGACAGGCTGAACTATTAGGTATGTCTATGAAGCGGGGAGTGTACCCAATACCATGTGTAGGGTTGGCAGACAATGGTCCTATAAGTGTATTTGTATGATCTGAATTCCCAAGTGTATAGTAGAGTTGACAAGGGACAAGGTTGTAGTCACTTCTTGGTCACAGCCAGCTTCGCAGAGGGATCGAGTAGTACCCAGAAGTACCGAGTAGTGAACCTGTGGGCTTGGGACCATAATCACAAGGGCCATCAAGCTCAATTGGCATATCATACTACACAAAACAGTGTTCTAACTCTTTTGGCAAGTAGTGACTGGGATCTTAAAAGCTTGCAAGCAGCCATCTAGATGCAACAGTGGGTCTCTCCTCATCCAGAGCAAAGAAGAATGAAAAAAATCAAAGATTCATGGAATGAATTAGTCCTAGTGACTGGTACACCATGTGCCCCACAGCCTATACAACTATGAGACCAGAAGAACTAGATGGTGCCCGACTACCACTGTCAACTACTCAGAGGGGGATCTGTGTAGGAGATCCTGGATAGAAAGGGAGAACAATGTGGAATAAAACTGAAAATCATTTGGAAAAAAAAAAAAAGGCTGGGGGGAATGACCAGATTTGCTGGTCTGATGGAGCTTGGTGGAACCACTGAGACTATGCCATCTAGCTGCCCCTGAGGTCTGGAATTGAACCCACACCTGTGGTTTCCAGCTAAACAAAAGACAGGCATATGAGTTGAACATTTACCTGAGGTAGATACACTCTTTGGAGAGAATAATCATGGGAGAAAGAAGGACTGTTTATACACATGGAGACTGCTCAGGGGGCAGGAGTGCGTGGAGGGATGGACACAGTGAAGAGGTAACTATAGGGAGGAAGTGGGAGGGGAGCTGTTGCATTGTGATAAATTGTAGTCAATATCATGAAACACAATCTATGTGAACTGCTGTATGGAAAGTGAATTTACTCTGTAAATTTTCACCCAAATCTGGGGCCACTGAGATTATGGCCCCCAGATGCCCTTCAGGCCTAGAATTGAACCCACACCTGTGGCTTCTAGCCAAACAACAGACAGGCATAGGAGGTGAACATTTACTTGAGGTAGATACACTTCTTGGAGAGAATAGTCATGGGAGAAAGAAGGGCTGTTTATGCACAGGGAGACACCTCAGGGGGCAGGGGTAGATGGAGGGATGGACACAGGTAAGTGGTGACTGTCGGGAGAAAGTGGGAGGGGAGCTGTTGCATTGTGGTGAATTGTGGTCAATGTCATGAGACAAAGTGTATGTGAACTGCTGTATGGAAAGTGAATTTTCTCTGTAAATTTTCATCCAAATCACAATTAAAAAAAAAAAAGAAGAATAAGGAAAAAAATTTTTTCACCTGAATCGCAATTAATAAAACAGAAAAAATGTATTACCAGTACCAGTTGCCATCAAGTTCATTCTGACTTAAGGAAATCCTTTGTGTGTCAGAGTAGAACTGTGATGATACGTAGGGTTTTAGAAAGCTGATTTGTTGGAAATTAATTGCCAGGATTTTTTTCTAAAAAGACTCTGGATGAACTCAAACATTTTACTTTTCAATTAGAAACTGGGTGAGTTAACTGACCACACCACTCAGGGACTGTAAGAGCATATTCGAAGGTATTTAGCCATATCAATGCAGCATGGTGCTTTGTGTAGCTGAAACTTAATCATAATCCTTACTCAAATGCTTCTCTACCTCCAGTGAATTAGTTTCCATTATGCTAGAGATGACACAACAAAGAGTAGGTGTTAATCCTTGCATTGTCAGAATAGTACTCTGAATGTTTGAATAATAATTTGAGCATGTCTGAGAAGCAAAGACACTACAGAAAACAAAGAGCAATATAACTTCACTGATAATGCTCCTTTATTGTTATTATTGAATATACATATACATCCTTTAACATGTATTAAATAGGAAAATCATTTTCATCCTTTCAAAATTTAGGATAATGGAAGGTGACTAAAAATGAGGCACATTTAAGTAAGTTGAAATAATTTGAAAATTTCAGTACAATCACAGAGCATTATATATGTCTATTTGTTACTAACACTTTGTTGCTTTTACTATTATTCCATAAAATATATAAAGGTACGTTGAAAATACCTCATTCATTCTTACCAAGCTGCTGTGCTTAAATGTATGGAGGAAGGAAAGAATAGCGGATTCAATCATGAAAACAAAATTCATTACATGAAGTACTGGTGCAGGTAAACTAAGAAAAAAGTAGGACTTAAGAGAAAATTAACAAGACTTTAAAACGATATTAAAACAAAAAAACAAAAAACAAACAAAAAAAAAAAAAAAAAACCCTCTAGGTTATAAAGCAACAGAATGAGTCCAGCTTTGAGTAGTTAGATTCTGATTAGAAAGACATTAATAGATTCTTCATATATCAACGCTGCCTAGACCATTGCACCTTGAATTGTCATGATTTGAAGACCGAAAAAGTATGAGCATCTGACATTCATCTTGTCTCTTGGCCTCTATGTCTAGGGCATGGATGGCATGAGCTAATTTCTTTAAAATTCTGTAGCAAGAGCATAAATCAAGGAGATACATGGTAAAATGTGAAAAAAAAAAAAAAAAAAAAATAAGAATGGTCCTTGCCCTTAATTAGAACAGGTATTTCTTTCAGTGGATGAATATATACATAAAACATAACTCTACAAGAGAGCATATGAAAATGTCAGTTGAATTTAGATCTACTTTTAAGCTCTGTGGGGAACAGATTTCTAGCCAACTTCTATAGTCTTAATCTTCATACTGAATAGTTTTCACTGTGTTACCATTCACCTTCAGGTGCTTATGATGTCTGTACACTCCCAACATCTCCAGTGAAACCTATTTATTCCCATCTGTTCACAAACCTCTCCAGAATTCATTTCTTCTATAGAGCTGTGCATGATATGGTAAATATGTTTGACATTTGAAGTCAGAAGCTTTGGATTTTGACTCTGGCTCTGCCAATTACTAGCTAAGTGATTTTGAAAACTTTTACTCAATAAGTATAGACTTGCTATCCAAACCTATAAGATATGGTTTATAAAGGCACTTACTTCTGTGTTGTTGTGTTAAATGAGGTAAAGCATTCAAAGCACTTCGTATACTGCCTGGCTCATAGTAAGTGCCCAGGTCTTACTTCTAATAAGTTACTTACTTATTAATTGAGGGCTGGCAGTGGTGGTGATGGTGGATATATAGTCATACATCTATAGGCTTTTGCTTTAAACATCACCCTGGGGCAGTGTACACCTAGCATCTTTAATAGCTTCACCCTTTTTATAACTATGGATTTTATTCAGTAGACCTAGTGTTACAGAATTGCTGATTGTACATTCATGCTGGGATGGCTTGAGAACAGAAAAAAAATAATCACACATTCTTAACATTTCATTTTTTATTTTACTAATTAGCATATAAAATTTATATAAAAATAGCAAGATGTTATTAAACAACACAATTCTTAAAGTCTTAGTATCAATTTTTGTGGAGCTTTCTTTAAATAAAATGGGATTTTTGCATTTAGGGATTTGAACATATGCTTTGAAGCCAAATATCCTAGTCTCAAAATTTATCCTGGCCACTTACTAGCCATGTAATCTTGGCCAAAGTAATTAACCTCTTTGCATCTCAGTTTACTCACCTTTAAAATGGAGATATTGATATAATACATTTCTTAAGGTGTTATGCTGTGGGTATTTCCTGTCAAATCAGCTCTGACTCATGGAGACCTTATGTATAAATGAATGAAATGATGTCCATCCTTCTCCATCATCAGAGAGTTGGCATGTTTGAGTTCATTGTTATGAATATTGTCTCAATACATCTCATTGAGTGTTTCCTTCATTTTTGTAGACCTGTTACTTTACCAATCATGATGTCCTTTTCTAGCAATTTTTCCTGATGATGTGTCTTTCCTGATGATGTGTCCAAAGTAAGCAAGCTGAGGTCTCATTATTCTTGCTTTTAATAAATATTCTGATTATATTCCTTCTAAGAATAGTTTATTTTTCCTGAAATTAAGACTACACTGGATATTTATCACCAATACCACAATTTGAATGCATTAATTCCTCTTCTGTTTTCCTTTTTCAGTGTTGAGATTGTGCATGCATATGAGGCAAGTAAAAAGATCATGGCTTTGGTTAAGAGCAATTTAGTCAGAAAAGTGACACATTTGCTTTAAAGAAGTATTTTGCAGCAGATTCGCTCAATGCCGTACATCCTTTGACATTTTGACTGCTGATTCCATGGACATTAGATGCTGAATCAAGTAGAATGAAGTCATTGACAACTTTAATTCCTTTGTTTATCATAATGTTGTTTATCAATCCAATTATGAGGATTTTTGTTTTCTTTATGTTCAGGTATAATCCATACTGACGTCTGTAGTCTCTGACCTTCATCAGTTAGTACTTCAAGTCATTCTCATTTTCAGCAAGCAAGCTTGTATCATTTTCATATCACAGGTCTTTAAAGAGTCTTCCTGCAATCCTGAAGTTGTATTCTTATTTATATAGTTCTCTTTGTGAGATTATTTTTTCAGTATGCAGATTGAATAAATAAGGGGAAAAGATAAACCCTACTGCAAAAGTTTTCCAATTCTGAGCCATTAAAACAGTATAATACAAAACAAAACCCACAGTTGTTGAGTTGATTCTGACTCATAAAGACCTATAGGACAGAGTAAAAATGCCCCATAGGATTTTCAAGGCTGTAATCATTATGGAAGCAGACTGCCACATCTTTCTCACACGGAGCCACTGGTGGGTTTGAATCACAAACTTTTAAGTTTGCAACCAAGCACCTAACCACAGTGCCACCAGAACTCCTTAAAGTATTACAGTGTGAACATGAGATTATGGTTGTTAAGTACTTATCATAGTCTTTTGCACATAGTAGGTGCACAATAAATATTTGCTTTTATGGATATAATTATTCACAATCCTAGTGAATTCTTGCACCACTCATCTGTCAGTTTGTTGTACTGTGGTGGTTTGCATGTTGCTGTCAGGTTGGAGGCTATGCCACCATTATTTCAAATACCAGCAGAATCTCATATGGTAGACAAGTTTCAGTGGAACTTCCAAATTGAGGCAGACTTGGAAGAAGGAAGAAGCCCTCCATTTCTCAAAAAATTGACCATTGAAAATCTTGTGAATAGTACACAAGATATGTGTACTATTCTAGTAATACTATAATGTATTACTAGAAAGCCTTATGAATAGCCCTGAAACTTGTCCAGTATAGTGGAGGGAGAAGAGGCCCTCAGATCAGAAGGCACTCAAAATATGACTGTGGAAAAGCTCCCTCTCAAAGTAAAGTTGACTTTAATGACATGGATAGAGTAAACTTTTTGGGACCTCCAGTTGCTGATGTGGCATGACTTAAAAAGGGAAAAAACAGCTGCAGATATCCATTAATAATTGGAACATGGAATGTACAAAGTATGAATCTGGAAAAATTTTGTCAAAAATGAAATAGAAAGCATAAAGATCAATATCCTAGGCAATAATGAGCTGAAATGGCCTGGATATAGACATTTTGAATCACACAATCATATGATTTACTATGCCAGGAACAAAAAATTGAATAAGACTGGTGTAGCATTTGTCATCACAAAGAATGTTTCAAGATCTATCCTGAAGTACAATGCTGTCAGTGATAAGATAATATACATATGCCTACAAGGAAGACCAGTTAATACTACTATTATTCAATTTCTGCACCAACCACCAAAGCCATAGATGAGCAAATTGAAGATTTTTACCAACATCTGCAGTGTGAAATTGACCAAACATGCAATCGAAATATTTTGATTATTACTGGTGATTAGAATACAAAATTCGAAAACAAAGATGAATCATCAGAAGTTGGAAATATGGACTCAGTGACAGAAATGACACTGGAGATGGCACAACAAAAGTTTGCAAGACCAATGACATTCATTGCAAATACCTTTTTTCAAAAACACAAATAGTGACTGTACATGTGTACTTCACCAGATGGAATACACAAGAATATGATCAACTACATTTGTGCAAAGAAGTGATAGAGAAGCTGAAAATCTTCAAGCAAAACAAGGCCAGGAGCTGACTGTAGCACAGATCATCAACTGCTCATATGCAAGTTCAAGCTGAAGCTGAAGAAAATGAAAACAAGTCCACGAGAGCCAAAATATGACCTTGATTATATCACACTTGAAATTAGAGTCCATCCAAAGAATAGATTAGATGCATTGAACATCAATGACCAAACCAAATGAATCATGGTAGAACATCAAGAACATCATATAGGAAGAAAGCAAAAGGTCATTTAAGACAAGAAAGGAAGAGAAGACCAAAATGGATGTCAGAAGAGACTGTGAAACTTGCTGTTGAATGGAGAGTAGCTGAAGTAAATGGAAGAAATGACAAGATAAAAGAGCAGCTCAAGAAGACAAATCAATTATTATAATGAAATCTCCAAAGACCTAGAATAAAAAAACCAAAAGTGAAGAACACACTCAGCATTTCTCAAGCTGAAAGAACTAAAGAAAAAGTTCAATCCTTGAATGGCAATAATGAAAGACTCTATGGGCAAAATAATGAATTACATAAGAAACATCAAAAGAAGATGGAAGGAACACACAGAATCACTGTACCAAAGAGAACTGGTCGTTCATCCATTTCAAGAGGTGGCATATGATCAAGAACCAATGGTATTGAAGGAAGAAGTGGAAGCTGCACTGAAGGAATTGCCAAAAAACAAGGCACCAGGAATTGACAGTATGCCTATTGAGATGGATCAACAAAAGGATGCTGCATTGGAGACCCTTACTTGTCTATGCCAAGGCATTGGAAGACAGCTACCTGGACAACTGACTGGAAGAGATCCATATTTGTACCCATTCCAAAGAAAGGTGATCATACAGAATATGGAAATTATTGAACAATATCATTTATATCACACACAAGTACAATTTTGCTACAGATAATTCAGAAACAGTTGCAGCAGTGTACTGATGGAGAACTTCCAGAAATGCAAGCTAGATACAGAACAGGATGTGGGATGAAGCTGGAGGTTTTTCCCAACTCACACAGATGCAGGGGCTGAAGGGATGAAGAATATCATTGCTGATAGCAGATGTATGTTGGCTGAAAACAAAGAATACCAGGAAGGTGTTTACTTGCATTTTATTGACTATGCAAAGGAATTCAACTGTGTGGATCATACTGAGTTATGGATAACATGGAGAAGAATGGGAATTCCATAACACTTAATTGTGCTCAGGAGCAACCTGTACATAGACCAGGAGGCTGCTGTTCAAACAGAACGAGGAGATATTACATAGTTTAAAATCAGGAAAGGAGTGCACCAGGGATGTACCCTTTCACCATACTTATTCAATTTGTAGTCTAAGCAAATAATTTGAGAAGCTGGACTATATGAAGAAAAACACAACAGCAGGTTTGGAGGAAGATTCTAACAACTGCAGCATACAGATGACACAACTTTGCTTGCTGAAATTTAAGATGACTTGATGCACTTACTGATGATGATTAAAGACTACCATCTTCAGTATAGATGATATGTCAACATAATGAAAATGAAAATCGTCACAACTGAACCAATAAGCAGCATCATCATAAATGGAGAGAAGATTGAAGTCAAAGATTTCATATTATTTGGTTCCACACCAACACCAATGGAGACTGCAGTCAAGAAATCAGATGATGTATTGCAGAGGGCAAATCTGCTGGAAAAGACCTCTTTAAAGTCCTGAAGAGCAAAGATGTCTCCTTGAAGAGTAAGGTGCACCTAACCCAAGCCATGGTGTTTTCAATCATCTCATATACATGGGAAAGCATGACAGTGAATAAAGAAGACAGAAGAAGAGTTGATGCTTTTCAAATGCTTTGTTACTGATGTTACTGAAAGTACCATGGACTGCCAGAAGAACTAACAAATCTGCCCAGAAAGAAGTGCAGCTAGAATGCTCCTTGAAAACAAGAATGGCCAGATTTCATCTCACCTCCTTTGGTCATGTTGTCAGAAGGGACCATTCCCTGGAGAAGGATATCATGCTTGCTAGAGTGCAAAGTTAGTATGTTAGGCTGGGTTCTCTAAAGAAGTAAAACCAGTGAAGCTTAAACATATATGTAGAGAGAGAAATTTATCTTAGGAAAATGGCTCACATACTTACAGAAGCTGGCAAGTCCCAAGTTCTTTAATCAAATGTCAAGCTGGAGGTTTTTCCCAACTCACACAGCTGCAGGGGCTGACGAGCTCAAGGTTGACAAGCAGTATACTGGCTGTTGACTCCAACAAATGATGAATCCAAGATCTCCAGGCTGAATGATGGATTGTTCACTCATGGAGAGTTGTAGTTAACAAAATAGAATCCAGACCACAGAAGAATGTCTCTTTTTTTGGAAAGTCAATAGATATACTGGGAGCAGGCCACACCCCTAAGGAAACTCCCTTTCAACAGATTTCCTGCTAAAAACATAATCATCTAATCCCATCATGGGAATAACCACATCACAACAGCTTAAACCACACATAATTACAGTCCAGCCAAGTTGAAACACAGCTCCAACTATCACATTCCACCCCTTGTCAACTGGGCAGTTGTACACATCTTGTTGTTGTTGTTGTTAAGTGCCGTCGAGTCG
>NW_006921689.1:5910989-5912686 GCF_000298275.1 Orycteropus afer afer | reverse complement strand
CTCCATTATGTAAAGCCAATCCAATTTCCCCTTGGTAATCAGGATCTATCACACTAGATAGTACAGTAATGCCCTTCTTTGTTGATCCAGAGGCAAGAGGAAGCCTAAATGTCCGGGTGGCATTCTTAATTTCTAGTTCAAAGCAATCAATATTGTGTCTCCAGGTGGGAGTGTTCCTCCCTTTGGGACTAAGATTTCCAGAGCCCCAGAGCATAGGGTAGCAGGGACAGGAAGCAAAGTTTTTGAGTGAGTCACTAGGGGTAATAGTGAGTGGCACCACTCCTGTTTCCACTCCTTCGTTCCTGGACTCGTGAATCCTGGCTATTGGAGAAACAGAATCATATATTGGACTCTGGTTTAGAGCATATACAGCCTCCTGGAGAACATTGCCCCAACCCTTCAAGGTATTTCCACCTAGCTGGTACTGTATTTGTGTTTTAAAGAAGCCATTCTGTCTGAGTCAAGCCAGCTGCTTCAGGATGATGGGGAACATGGTAAGACCAGTGAATTCCATGAGCATAAGGCCATTGCCACACATCATGTGCTGTGAAATGAGTCCCTTGATCTGAGGCAATGCTGTGTGGGATACCATGATAGTGGATAAGGCATTCTGTAAGTTCACGGATGGTAGTTTTAGCAGAAGCATTGCATGCAGGGAAGGCAAATCTATATCCAGAATAAGTATCTATTCCAGTAACAACAAAACACTGTCCTTTCCATGATGGAAGTGGTCCAATGTAATCAACGTGCCACCAGGTTGCTGGCTGATCACCCTGAGGAATGGTTCCATATCGTGGACCCAGTGTTGGTCTCTGCTGTTAGCAGATTGGGCACTCAGCAGTGGCGGTTGCCAAATCAGCCTTGGTAAGTGGGAGTCCATGTTGCTGAGCCCATGCATTACCTCCATCCCTGCCACCATGGCCACATTGTTCATGAGCCCATTGAGCAATGACAGGAGTAGCTGGGGAAAACCGACTGCTGGTTTCCACTGAAAGTGTCATTCTATCCACCTGATTGTTAAAGTCCTCCTCTGCCAATGTGATCTTTTGGTGGGCATTCACATGGGACACAAATACCTTTTATTCCTTTGGCCCATTCAGAGAGATCTATCCACATACGTCTTCCTCATACATCCTTATCACCAATCTTCCAATCATGCTCCTTTGAAGTCCCAGACCATTCAGCTAAGCCATTAGCCACAGCCCATGAATCCATATATAATCAAACATGTGGCCATTTCTTATTCCATGGAAAGTGAACATAATATGCATGGCTCAAAGTTCTGCCCATTGGGAGGATTTCCCTTCACTATTGTCCTTCAAGAAACAGCTGCAGTGCCACTGCTGTCCACTTTCGAGTGGTGCCTGCATATCGCGCACAACCATCTGTAAACCAGGCATGATTTTTCTCTTCCTCAGTCAACTGATCATAAGGAACTACCCATGAGGCCATAGGTGCAGAGTGGGAGGCGGAAGGTAATGTGACTGGAGTGGAGACCATAGGCATTTGGGCCATTTCTTCATGCAACTTACTTGTGATTTCAGGTCGTGCTCAAGCCTGATCTCTGATATACCACTTCCATTTAATGATGGAGTGCTGCTGTGCGCGTCCAACTTTATGACTCTGTGGGTCAGACAACACCCAGTTCATGATGGGCAGCTCAGGCCTCATGGTGACTTGGTGGCCCATGGTTAGGC
>NW_006921689.1:5910014-5910738 GCF_000298275.1 Orycteropus afer afer | reverse complement strand
CACCAGATGTTGTGCCTCCTTTTTAGTTGTGGGGGAAGCCAGATACAATAACTTATCTTTCACTTTAGTAGGAATATCTCAACATGCCCCACACCACTGGATCCCTAGAAATATCACTGAGGTGGCAGGTGCCTGAATTTTTTTGGGTTAATTTCTCAACCTCTAGTATACATATGTTTCACCAATAAGTCTAGAGTCATCGATACTTCTTTACTAGGTCTGATCAGCATAATGCCATCAATATAATGGACCAGTGTGATGTCTTGTGGAAATAAAAGGTGATCAAAATCCCCACGGACTAAATTATGACATAGTGCCGGACAGTTGATATACCCCTGAGGAAGGACTGTAAAAGTATACTGTCGGCCTTGCCAGCTGAGGGCAAACTGCTTCTGATGTTTTTTTGAAATTGGTATTGAGAAAAAGGCATTGGCCAGATCAATACCTGCATACCAAGTACCAGGAGATTATTAATTTGCTCAAACAATAAAACCACATCAGGAACAGCAGCTGCAATTGGAGTCACCACCTGATTAAGCTTATGACAATCTACTGTCTTTCTTCAAGACCCATCTGTTTTTTGAACAGGCCAAATAGGTCAATTACATGGGGAGGTGGTGAGAATCGCCAGCCCTGCATCCTTCAAGTCCTTGATGGGACAGTAATTTCTGCAACCTGTCCAGAGATGCGGTACTGCTTTTGCTTTACTATTTTTGTAGGTAGA
>NW_006921689.1:5907709-5909678 GCF_000298275.1 Orycteropus afer afer | reverse complement strand
CATATGTCCCCCCTCTGACTGGTGGGCCAAATGATGCTTTGGGTCTCTTGGAATTAGTGTCCATTCAGAGCCATTGTCCAGTAATCCCTGAAAAGTCTGATTATTTCCTTTTCTCCAATGAACAGTCATTCTTGTAAAAGGCCTCAGATCCATCCGTGGAAGGCTAGGAGAAAGATTAGCGTTATAAATTTTTGGCAATGTAGTGAGGTCCTTCCTCAAGAGGGCCTGGCCTCCCCTTCATTCAAGGGGTTGTGGGTCTCTAAACTGACAAGTCTGGGAATTGAGAGGCTGTGACTCTCTATTCCGGTGATTCAATCTAGGTTGCTGTTCATGTGACCTAGATTTCCTCTGTCTATACAGATCAAGTAAATATTTAGTAGGCTTGCCATGTATTTCACTACTAGGAACACCATGAGCAAGTAGCCAATGCCATAATTCCACACAAGTCAGAGTATTCTGATTTCTGTTCTGACTATGCTGTCCATTATGGTAACCATGCCCACCTTGCCTTTGTCAATTAACTGCTGCCACTTGGCCCCTACTACCATAAGGTCCAATCAGCCCCATCCTAGTTAAGTGTCTTAGTTCAATTAGGGAAGTTCTGTCTGTCACATCTGGCTTACATAAACTAGCAATCACAGCAGTCTTCAAGGATGCTGGCGCTTCCTTCCCAAATTTGTTCCTCACCTTACTGGTGAAAGGCAAGTCCTCTGTGCTCTCCATTTCTGTCTCTAGAGGTCTAATCTGCTAAATCCATTATAACATTCTAACTTCCCTAATCCTCTGGATACCTTCTTCTACATTATACCAAGGCAGGTCTGGTACTTCAGCTTGACGTAGGGTAAGCCACCACATAATCTGTGCTTCAGTAAGCCAACCAAATAAACTATTAGATACTTTCTTAACCTCTCAAGCTGAAACATTGAATGAAGAATCCTTACTTAGTGGGCCTAAATCAATAAACTCAGACTGATCCAATGTTACATTACTTGCACCATTATCCCACACCCTCAGTAGCCATTCCTCATACATATTCTCCAGGTTTCTGTCCATACATGTTAGCAAAATCGAGTAGGACTTTTCGGGTATAGCGTACCACCTCCTCAGTCACACTTTCTATTTCACCTATTGGTGCTCCCTTGAACTTAACTTTAGTTATGGGTCAAGCAGCAACAATGGGTGGTTGAGGCAGTTCCTGCAGCATTTAGGAATGTCTTCCATGGCCTCTGCCTCAAGCAATGACCCAGAAGGACCTGTTTGGCTAATCTCATCAAACTGAGGTAGAGGGGATAATGGTTTTACAGTAATCCCTTCAGATGGGAGGGATTCAACACAATTTCCAGGCTCCATATCCTGATCTTCCTATCTGTCCATATGTCCCCATTCCAGGCTTCAGGATCCCATTTTTTCCCAATCAATGCCCTCACTTTAATGTCAGACACCGTTCTGGGTTGGCAATTTAATTGGTGTTGTAATTCAGCCACCCTTACAATGATACTCTCGGTTTGTTTTTTGGAAATATTAGCTCTGTTACTAGAAGATATAAGGCATTCTTCAGAGCACAACTGGAAGCATTGAGGTCTTTTATGCAGCGCTTAAACCGAGACTCAGCAGCTCTGAGCTCATCTCACTCTTTCAACACTTTGTGTAGTGTAAATAGGACCGACCAACCAGCTTCCTTATACTCCTCATGCTGACAAAATTGCAGAAAAGTATCAAATGTCCGATCACCCAGAGCATCACTTCTCACAAGTACTTGATCTATTGGTGGTGCTATTTCATGTATTAATGTTGCCACCTCATGCCAAGGATTACCAGGGCCCTCTTTACTCACAGAGGCAGGGTCACTAGTATCTTTAAGTTTAATCAAACTGGAGAACCAAATTAGGAAGCTCATCTTTAGGATTTTGTCTCTCTAGAACCACTACCGGTACCAAATGTGTTACACTGTGTTCTCTAGAGAAACAAA
>NW_006921689.1:5901932-5907140 GCF_000298275.1 Orycteropus afer afer | reverse complement strand
AGGCCACACCCCTAGGGAAACTCCCTTTCAACAGATTGCCTGCTCAAAACATAATCATCTGATCCCATCATGGAAATAACCACATCACAACAGCTTAAAGCACACAGAATTGTGGTCCAGCCAAGTTGACACACAGCTCCAACTATCTCAATGACACACTAACACACATACAACCAAAACACATTAACCCTGTTTACATTTCATAGTTCATAAAAGAAGGAAACAGAAATATCTGATGCACATACATAGTGAAGAAGTATAACAATCACAGTCCTTTTTTCTGCAACTGATATTCAGAATTCCCTTCTTCCACCACCCATTCTTTATTTCCTGTGGCCTTAGCAAGCACCTCAGCTGGTTGTGGTTCTTGGCCTGGTGGGGTGACCCAAACCTTCATTTCTGAAGGGTCTGGGCCATTAGTAGTCATATCAGAATTGAGTGGCTGTAGTTTTCCATTGAGTTTAATCACAGGGCATAGTAGTACTAAGAGACATCCTAAAGAATCTCCTGTATTCCAGACATATTCTTCTTTACCTCCATTATGTAATGTCAATCCAATTTCCCCTAGGTAATCAGGATCTATCACACCAGAAAGTACAGTAACACCCTTCTTTGTCTGTTGATCCAGAGGCATGAGACCGGGTGGCATTCTTAACTTCCAGTCCAATGCAATAAGTATTGTATCTCCAGGTGGAAGTGTTCCTCCCTTTGGAAATAAGATCTCTAGACCCATGGAGCATAGGGTAGCAAGGACAGGAAGGAAAATATTTTTGAGTAGGTCACTAGGGGTAATGGAGTGTGGTGCCTCTCCCATTTCCACCTCTTGGTTCCTCGACTCATGAATCCTAGCTACTGGAGAAACAGCGCTGTATAGTGGACATTGGTTTAGAGCATATATAGCTTCCCAGGGAACATTGCCCCAACCCTTCAAGGTATTGCCACCTAGCTGGTACTGCAATTTTGCTTTTAGTAGGTTATTTCATCATTCTATCAAGCTACCAGTTTCAGGATGATGAGCAATATGGTAAGACCAGTGAATTCCATGAGCATAGGCCCATTGCTGCATTTCATTTGCTTTGAAGTGAGTCCCTTTATCTGAAGCAATGTTGTGTGCGATAATATGATGGTGGATAGGGCATTTGTAAGTCCACACATGGTAGTTTTGTCAGACGCACTGTGTGCAAGAAAAGTGAATCCATATCCAGAATAAGTATCTATTCCAGTAAGAACAAAACCCTGTCCTTTCCATGATGGAAGTGGTCTAATGTAATCAACCTGCCACCATTCCCCAAGGAATGGTTCCATATTGAAGACTCAGTGTTGGTCTCTGTTTTTGGCAGAGTGGGCACTCAGCAGTGGCAGTAGCCAAATCATCCTTGCTAAGTGGATGACCATGTTGCTGAGCCCATGCATAACTCCATCTTTGACACCATGATCACTTTGTTCATGAGCCCATTGAGCAATAACAGGAGTAGCTGTGCAAAAAGGATGGCTGGTTTCCACTGAACATGTCATCCTATCCATCTGATTGTTAAAATCCTCCTCTGCTGACGTTACCTTTTGGTAGACATTCACATGAGACACAAATATCTTTACTTCTTTTTCCACTTGGAGAGATCTATCCATATACTTGTTTTCCATACATCCTTGTCACCAATTTTCCAATCATGCTCCTTCCAAGTCTTAGACCATCCAGCCAAGCCATTGGCCATAGGCCATGAATCCATGTCCATTCGTACATCTGGCCATTTCTTGTTCCATGAAGAGTGAACAGCAAGATGCAGTGTTCAAAGTTCTGCCCATGGGGAGGATTTCCCTTCACCACTGTCCTTCAGGGAATTTCTAGAAAGGGGCTGCAGTGCTGTTGCTGTCCACTTTCAAATGGTGCCTGCATATTGCCAGAACCTTCTGTAAACCAGGCACAAGTTTTCTCTTCCTCAGTCAACTGATCATAAGGAACTACTCATGAGGCCATAGGTGCAGACTGGGAAAGGGAAGGTAATGTGACTGGAGTGGATACCATAGACATTTGGAACACTTCCTCATGAAATTTACTTGTGCCTTCAGGTCCTGATAAAGTCCAATCTCTTATATACCACTTCCATTTAATGATGAAGTGCTGCTGTTCACATCCAACATCCATGGGTCAGACAATACCCAGTTCATGATGGGCATCTTAGGCCTCATGGTGATTTGGTGGTCCATGGATAGGTGTTCAGTCTCTTCTAAAGCCCAGTAACAAGCCAAAAGCTATTTTTCAAAAGAAGAATAGTTATCTTCAGAGGATAGAAGGGCTTTTCTCCAAAATCCCATAGGTTTGCATTGAGATTCACCAATAGGGACTTGCCAAAGACTCCAAATAGCAGCTCTGTCTCCCACAGACACTTCAAGCACCATTGGATCAGCAGAGTATATACCCCAAGTGGCAGAGCAGCTTGCACGGCAGCTTGAGCCTGTTGCAGAGCCTTCTGCTTTTCAGAGCCCCAATCAAAACTAGCAGCTCTCTGAGTCACTTGATAAAAAGGCTAAAGCAACATACCCAAATGAGGGATATGTTGCCTCCAAAATCCAAAGAGGCCCCCCAGATATTGTGCCTCCTTTTTAGATGTGGGAGAAGCCACATACAATAACTTGTCCTTCACTTTAGTAGGAATATCTCAATATGCCACACACCACACACTAAATTTTGTTGGGTTAATACCCCATCCTCTAGTATGCAGGTGGAAGCTCTGGTAGCATAGTGCATAAGGCATTTGACTCCTAACCAGAAGGCTGGTGGTTCGAGCCCACCAGCTACTCTTCAGAAGAAAGATTGGGCAATCTACTTCTGTAGTGATATTGCCTCAGAAATCCAAGAAGGGGTTGCTGTGAGTCAGATCTGACACAATGGCAGTGAGTTTGGTTTTTGGTTAACATCATATGACTCACCAATAAGTCTGTTGTTGTTGTTGTTATGTGCCGTTGAGTCAGATCCGACTCATAGTGACCCCTCCTTGGGTTTCTGAGGCAGTATCAATACGGAAGTAGATTGCCCCATGTTCTTTCCGAAGTCTAGAGTTATCAATATTTCTTCCTTACTAGGTCCAATCAGCATAATGTAATCAATGTAAAGGACCAGTGTGATGTCTTCTGGAAGGGAAACGTGATCAAGATCCCTATGGACTTAGTTCTGGGGAGTTGATATATCTCTGAGGAAGCACTGTGAAAGTATATTGTTGGCCTTTGCAACTGAAGGCAAATTGCTTCTGATGGTTCTTTGAAACTGATACTGAGAAAAAGGCATTGGCCAGATCAGTAGCTGCGTACCAAGTAACAGAGGATGTACTAATTTGCTCAAGCAATGAAACCACATCAGGAACAGCAGCTACAATTGGAATCACCACCTGATTAAGTTTACAGTAATCTAATATCGGGAGCTCTGGTAGCATAGTGCCTAAGGCATTTGATTGCTTACCAGAAGGCTGGCAGTTCAAACCCACCAGCCACTCCTCGGAAGGAAGATGGGGCAATCTACTTCCATAGTGATACTGCCTCAGAAACCCAAGGTGGGGTCGCTATGAGTCGGGTTCGACTCCACGGCACATAACAACAACAACAATCTACTGTCATTCTCCAAGATCCCTCCATTTTTTGCACAGACAAAAGAGACAAATTAAATGGGGATGGGGTGACAATCACCACCCCTGCATCCTTCAAGTGCTTGATGGTAGCAGTAATCTCTGCAATCCCTACAGGGATGCAGTATTGCTTTTGGTTTACTATTTTTGTAAGTAGAGACAGTTCTAATGGCTTCCACTTGGCCTTTCCTACCATAATAGCCCTTACTCCATGTGTCAGAGACCCAATGTGGGAATTTTGCCAATTTCTCAGTGATACCACCTCGGAAACACAAGGTGGGGTTGCTATGGGTGACATCTGACTCGACGGCAGTGAGGGTTTTTTTTTTTTTTTTTGACAATCATGATGTTATTTGTCAGTCCAAGCATTCCTTAAACATGACCCTGTCTACTTCAAATCTGTAATATGTCTAAACAAGAGAAATTAAGAAAAAATTTCAATGACAGCTGACATCTGTTTTTTCTAAGACACCATTACAAGTAGGCTCATTGTACCTTAAAACTCATTTCCTCAACTATCAAAAGTGCAAAGTACCAGGCCATCCATAATCATTGGGACACTGACCTGATATTGTATTGCATTTCTTTTATTAAGAAGTTGTGATGTTGTGGTTAAAGCACTGGGCTGCTAACCAAAACAATGGCAGTTGGAACCCACCAGTCACTCAGCAGGAGAAAAATGAAGCAGTGTCCTTCTATAAAAATTTACAGCCTTGGAAATCTATGGAACCAGATCTATTCTGTCTTATAGGGTAATTATGAGTCAACGGCAGTGAGTTTTTTTCTGTTTTCCTTTTTATTAGCTCTCTAAATCCTTAAAATGTGACTCTAGATTTCACTATGTATCATCAAGGAAACCCAAATATTCTCTATCTGTTTTCATAATGTTCCCTTCACAGTTTCTATTGAGAATCTGTCTCTCTTCTGAGAATGCTTCTTCTTCATAGTTATCTCAGTGGTGATTTTTGTTATTCCCCCTTGCTCCATATTCCCAGACCCTGGGTGCACCTTTATGCCAACTAGAAAAAGATGCACCCTATACTGAGACACAGCTCAGGGCACAGTTCAATGCTTGGAAATAAGAACACATTGTATTTCAGTCATTATTATCTTTGGCTAGATGATTTGTGTAGTGTACAAACTTCACAGTCCTACAAGGTGGGTCAACATTTACTATAAGAAGACTTGGGGTACATCATATGATTCATGGTAAATGAAGGACAAGTTAATAAATGACTATAACAAGAAATGGTAGAAGTTATGTCCTGCCAAGTCATCTCCAACTCAAAGCAACCTCTCCTTGGGTTTCCGAGGTGGTATCACTATGGAAGTAGATTGTCAAACCTTCCTTCTGAGGGGTGGCTGGGTTTGAATCACCAGCCTTCTGGTTAGCAGTCAAGTGAATTAGGCATTACACTACCAGAGCTTCTAGAAGTGATATAGTCAGATGATATGAAGTTGACAAGAGTTGTAACTTTTGAGGGAGATATAGCAACAATTAGCAGCAAGATACAGCTAATACAACAATTAGCAGCAAGAAGGGCAATTCTCATTCTCCACATACATACCCAGTATATATGATATAACAGCC
>NW_006921689.1:5899124-5900772 GCF_000298275.1 Orycteropus afer afer | reverse complement strand
AAAAAAATAATTCATTATGAACAAGTGGGGTTCATATTAGGTATGCAAAGATGGTTCAAGATTAGAAAAACAATCAATGTCACTACATATATAAAACAAAAGAAAAGAACCACGTGATCATATCAATCAATGAAGAAAAGGTATTTGATAAAATCGAACACCCATTCCTGGTAAAAACTTTCAGGATAATAGGAATAGAAGAGACATTCCTCAACATAATAAAGGGTATATAAGCAAAACCAACAGACAACGTTATTGTCAATGAACAGGGACTGAAACCATTCCCCTTGCAAACAGGAACCAGACAAGAATGTCCTCTATCACCACTTCTATTCAACATTGTATTGAAAGTCCTAGCCAGGGCATTAAGGCTAGAAAGGAAAAACAAAGACATCCACATTGGTAAGGTAGAAGTCAAACTATCCCTATTTGCTTATGATATGATCCTATAACTAGAAAACCCAACAGACTCAGTAAAAATCTACTGGAGCTAACTGAGAGCTTTAGCATAGTGGCAGGATACAAGATCAACATCCAAAAATCAATTGGATTCCTGTGCAACAGAGAGAGATTGCTGAAAACGAAATAAGGAAATCAATACGATTTACAATAGCTACCAAAAATTAAAATACTTGGGAATAAATCTTACCAGGTACACAAGCAACCTGTGCAAAGAAAACTATAAATGACTACTTTAAGAAATCATAAAAGATCTACATAAATGTAAGAACATATCATATCATGCTCGTGGATAGGAAGATTATGAAAATGTCAATTTTGCCCAAAGCAATCAATACATTCAATGCAATCCCAATCCAGATCTCATCAACATGCTTTAAGGACATGGAAAAACCAATGACTAACTTTATATGGGAAAGAAAGAGAACTAGGATAAGCAAAGCATTATTGAAGAAGAAGGACAAAGTAGGAGGTCTCATACTTCCAGATATTAAAATCTACTATACAACGACAGTAGTCAAAACTACCTGGTATTGGTACAACGACAGACACAGACCAATGGAATAGAATTGAGAACCCCAAAATAGATCCATTGACCTATGGTCAGCTGATCTTTGACAAAGGGCTGAAACCCATTAAATGGGGATGAGATTGTGTCTTTAACAAATGGTGATGGCAAAACTGGATATCCATTTGCAGAAAAATGAAACAAGATCCATACCTCACACCATACCCAGAAACTAAATTCAGATGGATCAAAGACTTAAATTTGAAAATTAAAACTGTAAAGTTCCTCAAGGAAAAACTAGGGGCAAATTTAGAGGTGCTATAATATGGCATAAATAGACTACCAAGAGTAACCCAAAATGCAGAAACAGCTGAAGATAAAGTGGATGAATGGAGCCTTCTAAAAAATATTTTTGTTTATGTGCTTCCAAAGACTTCTCCAAAAGAGTCAAAAGAGAACCTGCAGATAGGGAAAAACTATTCAGCAATGGCATATCTGACAAGGGGCTTATGTCTAGAACTTACGCAAAATTCTAACACTTGAACAACAAAAAGAAAAAGAATCCAATGGAAAATGGACAGAAGACATGAATAGACACTTCACCAAACAAGATATTAAGGCAGCCAACAAACATATGAAGAAATAATAGCCATTAAACAAAACAAAACAAAACAAAAAAAA
>NW_006921689.1:5889633-5894274 GCF_000298275.1 Orycteropus afer afer | reverse complement strand
GGGGGAGGCCCTCAACGAGATGGATTGATACGGTGGCTGCGATGATGGGATCAAGTATAGCAGGGATTGTGGGGCTGGCATGGAATCGGGCAGTGTTTCGTTCTGCTGTGCATGGGGTCGCTGTGAGTCAGAAATGACTCGACGGCACTTAACAACAACAACAACAACAACATGGGAGGTATAGACAACAAAGATGAACCCTGTTGCACATACAATACTGCATAGTCAGTGAAAGCGAACATAAATCTACAGGTGGCCAGATGGGTGGACAGGCTGAATGATTAGGTAAGTCTATGCAGGGGCAAGTATGCCCATTACCAGGTGTAGGGTTGGCAGACAATGTTTATACAAGTGTATTTGTATGTTCTGTAACAATTCCTAGGTAAATAGTAGAGTTGATAAAGGATAGGGTTGTAGTCACTTCTTGGCTATAGCCAGCTACCCAGAGGGAGCGAATAGTTGGACCCGTGGCCTCGGCACCATCATCACAGCAGACATCAAGGTTAATTGGCCTAATATAGAAAAACATTGTTCCACATCCTACTTTGATTAGTAGCAACTGGGATCTTAAAAGCTTGCAAGCAGACATCTAGATGCAATGATGAGTTTCTCCTTGTCCAGAGCAAAAAAGAATGAAGAAAACCAGAGACACATGGAAATAATTAGTCCAAGTGACTGGTACACTATGTGAACCTCAGCCCATATGACTATGAGGCCAGACGAACTGAATGATGCATAGATACCATTGTTGACCACTGGGAGGGTGATCTATGTAGGAGATCCTGGACAGAGTGAGAGAACAATGTGAAACAAAACTGAAAATCAGTTTAAAAAAAGGACCAAGTTTTCTGGTTTGATAGAGCCTGATGGAAGCACTGAGACTATGGAGTTACTGCCCTTCAGGTCTGGAGTTGAACTTACTCCTGTGGCTTCCAGCCAAACAAAAGGCTGGCATATGAGCTGAACATTTAGGTAGATACACTCCTTGAAGAGATCAATCATGGGAGAATAGAAGGGTTGTGTATGCACAGGGGGACAGCTCAGGGTGCAAGAGTGCTCCAGAGGGAAGGACACAGGGAAGAGGTAACTATGGAGAAGTGGGAGGGGAGTTGTTGCACTGTGGTAAATTGTAGTCAATGTCATGAGACAAAGTGAGCTGCTGTATGGAAAGTGAATTTGCTCTGTAAACTTTCACCAAAATCACAATAAAAATTTTAAAAAAGTTCTAAAAAATGGAACAGTAATGAGGATGAAGATTCATTGAGAAAATATTGAAATTGTCAAGAAATTAATTTTACTTGTTTCCACAATCAACACCCATGGAAGCAGCAGTCAAATGTCATATTGCACTGAAAAAATGTGTTGCAAAAGATCTCTTTGAAATATTGAAGACTGGAGATCTCACTTAGAAAACTAAGATGCAACTAACCTAAGTCATGGTATTTTCAGTCATTTCAGATGTATATGAAGTCTGGACAATAACTAAGGAAGACTGAAGAAGAATTGATGCCTTTGATTTGTGGTGTTTATGAAGAATACTGAAAATACCACCATGGACTGCCAAAAGAACACACAATTTTGTCCTGGAAGAATTGTGCCCAGAATGTTTCTTAGAAGCAAGAATAGCCAGATATCATCTGACGTACTTTGATTATGTTGTCAGAAGGGAGCAGATGCATGATATCCTGTTTCGTAAGTAGGATATCATGGTTGGTAAAGTGGAATGTCGGAGAAAAGGAAAGCCCATCAACAAAATGGATTGACACAGTGAATGCAAGGATGGGCTCAAGCATAGCAAGAATCATAAGGATGGCCCAGGATGTGAGAGTGTTTTGTTTTATTCTGCATAAATTGGTATGAGTTGGAATTAAATTGATGGCACCTAATAATAATAACGAGAATTCTCTTCCTTTGTATAGATAATCTATCAACAGCCTTCCTTTTAGTTTCTTGACTTCTTCACTCTTAAAAAGAATTTCTCTTTAACTAATCTCATGACATCTTACAGATTTTATCATAATCAATTTCTGTATTAATGCCAAAATCTCATTCAATGATCTCACTCCCTGATTACCAGTTCTATTGATTGTTTTAGCTCTAATAACCCCTTCAGACAATTCACCAGTTCTATAAGAAACTCTAATACACCAATGCTATTGCATTTTAATTGTTCAACACTTCCCTTATTTCTTCTATTTCTCATTACCCACTTTTATACACTAAGTTGTTGGTCTAAACATATTATTATCCAATTGTCCAAATTCCTTATTCTCTACTTCACCTACTTATATTCCTACTCCAAATTTCTTCAAAGTCTGTGATCAAATAATTTATTTTAGAAGGATCAGTATGAGGCTGGTCCCCATGAGGTGGAGGTTAAAGATATCCCAAATGCCCAACTTTTCCAAACTTCTGTACCACTCCATCATCTCTAACATCAACTCCTCTTTCCTCAGTAATCTCCCTCCAGTCTTAGGGTTCCATATTTTGATGTAACATGTCACAGAACTCACACATTGCCAAGGAAGTGGTCACATGGTGGTGGAGGCTGGGAGTCTGGCAAGTCCCAAGTCTATGGGTAGGTCTGGAAGTTTCTCCCCACCTGCATCGTTGCAGGGGGTAGCAAAACCAATTGGAAGGTCAGATGACCAGCTGCTCTCTGAAGTCCAGGGGTGAGATGATGATGAACCAAATGCAGGACCAGAGCAAGAGAGATAACTTTTCCAGAACATTCATATATGTCCTCAAGAAAACTAATGGTGATGGCTTAACTCACACACTCGGAATCAAGATACAGCCCACCCTAAACAAGTATACCAAAACTGAAAACCTACTCCATGAAGTCAATCCGGACTCCATAGTGACCCTCATTGGGTTTCCAAGACAGTAAATCTATATAGAACTAGATTGCTTCATCTTCCTCCCATGGAGTAGCTGGTGGGTTTGAGCCACCTACTTTCTAGTTGGCAGTCAAATGCCTTAGGCACTGTGTTACCAGAGTTCCTTAAACAGACATAGATATTAGTATTTATTATGCATCACAAAATGGAAATCTATGGCTAGAAGGGCCATATTATGAAATTCACTGCACTGCAAGCAACCTCCTGGTTCTTCTACATTGTATGCCCACTTAATAGGATTCTTGTACCATTCCTGAACCATCCTTTGGGCTATAAAATGTGTTCCTTGTCTGACGAAACATAACTTGGTGGTCCAAACTGGTATTGTATCTGTTGTTCCAATCCATTAATGGTGTTTTGGCATTTGCATCTGTCACGGGATAAGCAAAGCCCAGTGTAGAGTAAATGTTTGTTTCTGTGAGGACCCATTTGTAGCCACCTGGAGCCAATGGCATCAATGGTCCTACATAATCAACTTACCAGCTATGCTCAGGGCCTCATAACTGAGTAATAGGTCCCATAACTGTCTGTAACCTGTCTTTCTTGCTAACTGACAGAGCAGTCCTTATTGGTATATTGTGCTGCAAAGGGTGCAACAGGGATGTGTCTAGATTCAGTCTATCTCTGTATTGCTGAAACACCCCCATGTCCACTCATTTCATGGATCCAATTGGCCACCTCAAGGGAGCATTCCAATATGTCCACTTCCTGATTCTAATCACCTTCTGATCCAAGGAGGAGATTCTTCTGATGGGGATCAACATGGCCTACTTCAGTGCACCCTCTGAATTCCCAGAATGTTTTCCCCTCATGGCTGTCCTCTTAATAGTTCATGTTTCTGTCACCTATTTGCCTGACCATATAGCAAGACTGTTGGCCACTGCCCGTGAATCAATGAAAATCCAAACATGGGCTCTCACCATTGCCCAGTTCTTCCGTGACATGAGAAAACAGTGTGCAGTTCAGCCCAGTGAATTGATTTGTTCTTACTTTCTTCAATCAGAGGCTTTCTGTCTGCTGGTCTTAATGCAGCATCTTTCCACATCAAATGTTGTCCATATACCCTGGAACTGCCATCTGAACCAAGCAACCTTCTGCTGGTCAGCAGAAAGTTCTTCATAGAGAACAGTCCATGTGGCAGTAGATTCTGGCAGCTTCTCAGGCAGTTACAGGTTAAGACCTATGGGAAAAGAAGCTACTTGCTCATGGATCCAGTGGATGCCTCCTTGTATTCCTCCAGTAGCTTGTTCTTGTATGAATCATTTCCATTTTATTATGGGAATATTTTAGGTACTGCCTTCCTTATTAGAGTGTTTCTCTGACATCACTCAAGACATTATGGGCATTTCAGGTCTAATGATGACTTTTTGACTTTCTGTCATTGAGGCAGTCTCAATTAATGCCCAATAGCAGGTGTACCTGTCAATTGGTGTGTATCATGCTGCAACATCTAGAAATTTTCTAGTCCAGAATCCCAATGGTTTCTGTAGGGTGGCATTCTCAGGTTTTTGCCATAAGCTCCTATATGCATAAGGATGTATATCAGACACCTCCAAAATCATGTCTTAATGTGGATCATAAGGGCCTAAGGGCAAGGAGAGTGAGACCACTTTCTGTAATTCAGACATAGCCTGCTGTTGCTTAGACCTCTATTTGAATGAAGTTTTATTCTGAGTGCTTTTATGGATGGTGTGGTAGGAGATGGGCTCTCTGGAGAAGCAAAACCAGTAAAGCTTATATA
>NW_006921689.1:5881913-5889371 GCF_000298275.1 Orycteropus afer afer | reverse complement strand
TATATATATATATATATATATATATATATATAGGAAGCAGGCCACACCACTAGGGAAACTCTCTTTCAATGGATTGGCTGCTCAAAGCATATACCAAAAAAACCAAACTTAACTCACTGGCATAGAGTTGGATGTGACTCATAGCAACCCCTCCTTGGGTTTCTGAGGTGATAACACTACGAAAGTAGATTGCCTAACCTTCCTTATGAGGAGTGAGCAGTCAAATGCCTTAGGCTCTATGCCACCAGAGCTCCCCAAAGCATATACATCACATCTCATCATGGGAATAACCACATCACAACTGCTTAAACCACTCAGAATCATGATCCAGGCAAGTTGATACACAACCTCCACTATCACAGATGGGAAAATCAAAAAACCTATTGAGTCAATTCTGACTTATAGCAACATTGGTGGTAAATCTTTACAGAAATGGAGTGCCCCGTCTTCCTTTTATGGAGTAACTGGTGGGTTTGAACTGCCAACTTTCTGGCTAGAACTCAAATGCTTTAGGCATTGCACCATGAGAGCTCCTTATGGATGGGAGCCAGCAATATTCCCATATGTTCAGCTGTGGGATATATGTTCTCCCAAATCCGGATAGATTAATTAAATATTGGGCTTCCTACTTAGTCATTGGGGTTGTGACAGCAACTTATTCTTGGTTAACCTCTGGAATGTCATGGGTAAGCTGGTGAATTCAAATAACTTTGTGGCAAAACACTGAAAGTATATTGAGAAATTTTCCAGGTGAAAGCAAACTGTGCTGACTCTTTTCTGAGCTTGGGATGGCAAAAAAGGCATTTGCAAGAACAATCACTGAGTACCAGTATCCTTTAGCCTGCTGTATTTTCTGTGCTGTTGATACCATGTCTGGAACAGCTGAAGCCACTTGTGGCACTGCTTTATTTAGCACTTGACAGTCTACTGTCAGCCTCTAGGAACCATCTGCATTTTTTTCACAGGCCATGCAGGGCTTTTGTACAGATAATATAATTTTTTGGCACCAATACTCTACACTTTTGCATGTCTTTAATCAAAGCAGTCATCTTTTGTCTACCCGGTATTCCATACTGTTTCATGTTAACAACCTGAGTAGATTTGGGCAATTCTAATGGTTCCCATTTAGCATGTGCAATCAATATTGGTCTAAGGGGAGACCTGCATGTCTTCAATGTTATAATATAAGTTAGAGGGAGTGTTCTCTAATTAGACATAATATCCATACCCATAAGACATTCTTGCTTCTAAGGAGCATTCTGGCTGCACTTCTTCCAGGATAGATTTGTTAGTTCTTTTACCAGTCCATGGTACTTTCAGCATTCTTCTCCAACACCAGAATTCAAAATCATCAACTCTTCTTCAGTCTTCTCATTCATTGTTCAGCTCTCACATGCATATGAGGTGATTGAAAAGACCATGGCTTGGATTAGGCACACCTCAGTCTTCAAGGAGACATCTTTGCTCCCCAGCACTTGAAAGGGGTCTTTTGCAGCAGATTTGCCCAAGAGCAATATGTCTTCTGATGTCTTTACTACTGCTTCCATTGGTGTTGATTGTAGAACCAAATAACATGAAGTCTTTGAAAACTTCAATCTTTCTGCCATTTATCATGATGCTGCTTATTGGTCCAGTTGTGAGGACTTTTGTTTTCTTTATATTGAGGTGTAATACATACTGCAGACTATATTCTTCAGTCTTCATCAGTAAGTACTCCAAACCATCCTCACTTTCAGCAAGCACAGTTGTGTTGTCCATGTATCTCAGGTTGTTAATGAGGCTTCCTCCAATCCTGATGTCACATTCTTCTTCATGTAGTCCAGCTTGTCGGATTATTTGCTCAGCATACAGACTGAATAAGTATGGTGAAAGATACAACCCTCACACACCTTCCTTCCTGATTTAAATCATGCCTTGGAAGGAAGATGGGGCAATCTACTTCTGTAGTGATACTGCCTCAGCAACCTGGGGAGGGGTCGCTATGAGTCAGGTCCGACTCGATGGCACATAACAACCACAACAACAACAGTATCCCCTTACTCTGTTTGAACCACAACCTCTTGGTTTATGTACAGGTTCCTCATGAGTACAATTAAGTGTTCTGGAATCCCCATTCTCAATATTATCCATTCTTTGCTGTGATCCACACAATAAAATGCTTTTGTATAGTCAATAAAACACAAGTAAACATCTTCCTGGTATTCTTTGCTTTCAGCCAAGATCCATCTGACACCAGCTATGATATTCCTCATTCCATGTCCTCTTCTGAATCCAGCTTGCATTTCTGGAAATTCTCTGTCAATATACTACTGCAACCATTTTTTAATTATCTTCAGTAAGATTTTACTTACATGTGATATTAATGATATTGTTTGGTAATTTCCACATTCTGTGGAATCACCTTTTTTTGGAATGGGTACAAATATGGATCTCTTACAGTTAAGTTAGTTGACCAAGTAGCTTTCTTGCAAATCTCTTGGCATAGCCAACTGAGTGCCTCTAGCACAGCATCCATTTGTTGAAACATCTCAATGGATATTCCATCAATTCCTGGAGCCTTGTTTTTTTTTTTTTTTTTTTTTTTTTTTACCAATTCCTTCAATGCAACTTTGACTTCTTCCTTCAATACCATTGGCTCATGATCATATGTCACCTCCTGAAATGGATGGATATTGACCAATTCTTTTTGGTATAGTAACTCTGTGTAGTGGGTGTTTGGAGCAGCTGGGGCAGGCTGGGTAGGAGAGCCGGGCACAGCAGATAGGTGTTGGAGTGAATGGGGGAGGCCAGAAAGTGAGCCAGCAAGTTTGGAATGCCTGGAGAAGGAAGTGTGAGTGGAGCAGTTTGGAATAGTTAAGGGAGATGAACTAGTCTGTCAGTTTGTTGTACTGTGATGGCTTGTGTGTTGTTGTGAGGCTAGAGGCTATGCCACTGGTGTTTCAAATACCAGCAGAGTTACCCATGGTGGACAGGTTTCAGTGGAGTTTCCAGACTAAGACAGACTTGGAAGAAGAGAGAAGCCATCCACTTCTCAAATAATTGCCACTGAAAATATTATGAATAACAGTGCAACATTCTGATGTATTACTGGAAAACTTTATGAATAGCCCTGAAACATTGTCCAATATAGTGCTGGCAGATAAGCCCCTCAGTTTGGAAGGTAGTTGTAATGCCACTGGGGCAGAGCTGCCTCCTCAGAGTACAGCTGACCTTAATGCTGTGGACAGAATAAAGCTTTCTGGACCTCCATTTGCTTATGTGGCATGTCTCAAGGTGAGAAGAAATAACTGTAAACATCCATTAATAATTGAAACATGGAATATATGAAGTATGAATCTGGGAAAATTGGAAGTTGTCAAAAATGAAGTGGAATGCATAAAGATAGGTATCTTAGGCATTAGTGAGCTGAAATAGACTGGTTTTGGCCATTTTGAATCAGACATATAAACTACTATGCCAGGAAGGACAAATTAAAGAGGAATGGTGTGGCATTCATCATCACAAAAAATGTATCAAGATCTATCCTGAAGTGTGAAGTGCTATGCTGTCAGTGATAGGATAATATCCATAAGCCTACAAGGAAGACCAGTTAATACTACTATCATTCAAATTTTTGCACCAACCACCAAAACCAAAGATGAGGAAATTGAAGAATTTTGCCAACTTCTGCAATCTAAAATTGACTAAACATACAATCAAGATGTGTTGATTATCACTGGTGATTGGAATGCAAAAGTTGTAAACAAAGAAGAATCACTGCTAGTTGGAAAATATGGCCTTGGAGATAGAAATAATGCTGGAGAGATTGCATGATAGAATTTTGCAAGACCAATGACTTATTCATTGCAGGTACCTTTTCCAACAACACAAATGGTGGCTGTACACGTGGACTTCACCAGATGGAGTATGCAGTAATCAGATTGATTACATCTGTGGCAAGAGACAATGAAGAAGTTCAGTATCTTCAGCCAAAACAAAGCCAGGAGCTGATTGTGGAACAGACCATCAACTGCTCATTTGCAATTTCAACTCAAAGCTAAAGACAATTAAAAGAAGTCCATGAGAGCCAAAATATGACCTTGAATATATCTCTCCTGAATTTAGAGACCATCCAAAGAATAGATTTGATGAATTGAACACTAATGACTGAAAAACCAGAGAAATTGTGGGATGACATCATTAGCATCATACATGAAGAAAGCAAACGGTTATTAAAAAGACAGACAGAAAGAAAGGACAAAATGGATGTCAGAAGAGACTCTGAAACTTGCCCCTTAGCAGAATATAGCTAAAACAAATGGAAGAAATGACAAGATAAAAGAGCTGAATAGAAGATTTCAAAAAGCAGCTGGAGAAGACAATGTCAATTATTATAATGAAATGTACCATGACTTGGATTTAGAAAACCAGAAGGGAAGAACATGCTTGGCATTTCTCAAGCTGAAAGAACTGAGGAAAAAGATTAAGCTTTGAGTTGCAATACTGAGAGATTCTATGAACAATATGTTGATTGATGCAGGAAACATCAGAAGAAAATGAAAGGAATACACAGAGTCAAAAGATTAGGGGAGGTATACATGGAATCATATTCACAAAAATGATTGGTCAACATTCATCCATTTCAGGACGTAAAATAGGATCAAGAGCCAATGATACTAGAGGAAGAAGTCAAAACTGCCTTAAAGGAATTGGCAAAAAATGAGGCTCCAGGACTTGATGGAATTCCAATTGATAAGTTTCAACAAATGGATGCAATGCTGGAAGTGCTCACCTGTCTATACCAAGAAATTTGGAAGAGAGCTACCTGGCATAGATGCCTGGAATAGATCCATATATATGCCTACTCTATAGAAAGGTTATCCAAACGAAATGCAGAAATAATCAAACAATATCATTAATATCACATGTAAGTAAAATTAGGCTGAAAATAATTCAAAAACAGTTGCAGCAGTACATTGGCAAGGAACTCCCAGAAATTCAAGCCTGATTCAGAAGAGTATGAGGAACAAGGAATGTTATTGCTGATGTCAGGTAAATCTTGGCTGAAAGCAAAGGAAACCAAAAAGATGTTTACTAGTGTTTTATTGACTATACAAATACATTTGACTGTGTGGTCATAACAAAATTATGGTTAACATTTGAAGAATGGAAATTTGAGAACATTTATTGTGCTCAAGAGCAACCTTTAAATAGACCAAGAGGCAGTGATTTGAACATTACTGGGAAATACTGAATAGTTTAAAAGCATGAAAGGTGTGCATCTGGGTTGTGTCTTTTCACCATACATTTTCAACCCGTAAACTGAGCAAACTGTCTGAGAAACTGGATTATAGGAAGAAGAACATGGCATCAGGATTGGAAGAAGACTCATCAACATGCAGGTGATATGTGACATGCAGATGATGATATGTGATATGCAGATGCAGATTATACTAGCCTTAATTATTGAAAGTTAAGAGGACTTGAAGCACTTGCTTATGAAAACAAAAAAACTGTAGCCTTCAGTATTAAGTACATGTCAACATAAAGAGAGCAAAAATTCTCACAACTAGACCAGTAAGCAACATCATGATAAATAGAGAAAAAATGGAAGTTTTCAAGGATTTCATTTTACTTGGAACCACGGTTAACAATTATGGAAGCAGTAATCATGCAATCAAAGGACATATTCACTGGGCAAATCTGCAAACAACCTCTTTAAATTGTTGAAAACAGAGAGTCACTTGAAGTAGTAACGTAAAACTGACCCAAACCATGATATTTTCAATTACCTCTTATGCATAGAAAAGCTGGATAATTAAAAAGGAAGACCAAAGAAGAATGGATGCCTTTGAATTAAGGTGTTGGCAAAGAATACTTAATATACCATGGGCTACCAGGACAATGAACAAATATGTTTTGGAAAAAGTAAAACCAGAATGCTCCTTAGAAGTGAAGATGGCAACACTTGGTATTTTGGACATGGCATCAGGAAGAAGAAATCACTTCGTAAGCATATCATGCTTGGTATAGCAGAGGGACAGCAAAAAAAGAAAATGTAATGCATCGACACAGTGGCTACAGCAATGGAGGTCAAAGATAGTGATGACTGTGAGGATGACACTGGATAAGGTGGTGTTTTGGCCTGTTGTACATAGGTTCTTTATGAGTAGAAACAGATTCCACAGCACCTAATAACAACAATAATAACAACAACAACCTCTCAATATGACATTTTTTTTTGGAAATAGGGTATCAGAAAGTGTTTTCAGTTAAGTTAACATGAAGTCATATTGAACTTATGGGATTTCACATCCAATATGAATTGTGTTCTTATAAAACAGCACAAGAAACATAGAAAGAACGTTGTCATATGGAGACAGAGGAAGAGTTTTGGAGTGAGACATCTATAAGCCAAGGAACAGCAAGGATCATTAGCCATCACCAGAAGTTAGGAGAGACTGATAGAACAGATTCTCCCTCAGAGCTTTCAGAAGGAATCAACACCCTGGTTTCAGTCTCCTAGCATCTAAAACTATGAGGCAATAAATACGTGTTCTTATAAGACACCCCACTCAATTTTTGCTACTTTGCTGTAGCAGCGTTATGAAATGCATAAAATATGGAACTACCGACTGACGAAGTAAGTACCTCTAGTGTGGGTAGTGTACATAGAGGTAGAACATGAGCAATGCTTAATAGACATTTACAATTTAATTGGTGAATTTAGTGCCTGAGATTGAGAGGCAGAGATATGAAGAAAATGGAAAACAAAAGACACAAACATACACATACATATACATATGAATATAATGTATTGGTTCAGATATACAATTTTTAGATATTTAGAGTCTATATTACATGATGGAATGGAACACTTTTTCAATTTTGTGTTGTAATGTTGTAAACAATCCCAAATGTTCTGGTTAATTTAGCAACCCCTTCTTGGTATCTCCACAGAACTAGATTGCCCAATCTTCCTTCCCAGGAGTGTCTGGTGGGTTTGAACCACCAGCCTTCTGGTTAGTAGTCAAATGTTTTTGGCACTATACCACCAGAGCTCCTAAAGAGTATCAGGAAGCAATATATTGTCAAAAGCAATGTATGGACTTAAGCATTTTAAGGTCTTGGTATGGCTCTCTTAGCTCTCCTGATAACTGGCTATGCAACAGGACTTTGGCTTATTCATTAAGCTTTACAATCCAAAGTTCCATATTCAAATAAGTGCAGATAATGATGTTAGGGCTGATGCTAAGCTTGACGGAGATGATACATATTAACATTAATTTTTTTTCCTCCTTTCCCTACTGATACTTTACTCTGAATTACTCCTCTGGTTATAGCTGCATGTTCCAAACAAAAATACCATTGAAAAATAATTCTCTGTGTATAAAATGATATTATAAAAATCTCTGTGAATAGAGAGGCGGGGCAAGATGGCGGACTAGGCAGAAGGATTGCACAGACCCTCTTCAACAA
>NW_006921689.1:5870311-5870920 GCF_000298275.1 Orycteropus afer afer | reverse complement strand
TAGGAATTAGGCAAGGGGAGGGCAGAGACTTTTCCAACAGCTGAGGGAAAGAAAAGAGCTATGGAAGCATAGTCCTAAGGCACTTGATTGCTAACTAGAATGCTGGTGGTTCAAACCCAGCAGCCACTCATCTGAAGGAAGGTTGGGCAATCTACTTCCGTAGCGATACTGCCTCAGCAATCCAAGGAGGGGTCGCTATGAGTTGGGGCCGACCCGACAGCACATAACAACAAAAACACAACAAAGGAGACAAACTTGTCTGTCAGTTGGTCATTCTGTGGGGTTTGCACATTGCTGTGAGGCTTGAGGCTGTGCCACTGGTGTTTCAAATACTAATAGGGTTGCACATTGTGCACAGGTTTCAACGCAGCTTACAGACTGAGACAGACTAGGAGGAAGGAAGAGGCCATCCACTTCTGGAAAAATTAGCCAGGGAAAACCTTATGAATAGCAGAGAAACACTGTCTGATACATTACTGGACAACTTTATGAATAGCTTGGAAACATTGTCTGACACAGTTCAGGAAGATTTGCCCCTTGGATTGGAAAGCACTCAAAATAGGACTGGAAAATAACTGCTTCATCAGAGTAGCACCAACCTTAATGATA
>NW_006921689.1:5859345-5869419 GCF_000298275.1 Orycteropus afer afer | reverse complement strand
CCATGAGAGCCAAAATATGGCCTTGAATATATCTCTCCTGAATTTAGAGACCACCTACAAAGTAGATTTGATGAACTGAACACCAATGACAGAAAACCAGAAGAATTGTGGAATGACATTAAGAGCATCATACATGAAGAAAGCAAAAGATCATTAAAAATACGAGAAAGAAAGAAAAGACCAAAATGAATCTCAGATGACTCTCAGAAGAGACTCTGAAACTTGCCCTTGAGCACAGAGTAGCTAAAGCAAATGGAAGAAATGGGAAGATAAAAAAGCTGAACAGAAGACTTCAAAGAGTAGCTTGAGCAGACAAAGCCAGTTACTATAATGAAATGTGCAAAGACCTGAACTTAGAAAACCAAAAGGGAAGAACATGCTCAGCATTTCTCAAGCTGAAAGAACTGAGGAAAAAAAATTAAGCCTTGAGTTGCAACATTGAAAGGTTCTATGGACCAATATTGAACAATGCAGGAAGCATCAAAAGAAGATGGAAGAAGTACACAGAGTAACCGTACCAAAAAGAACTGGTCAATCATCATCCATTTCAGGAGGTGGCATATGTTCAAGAATCAATGGTATTGAAGGAAGAAGTCAAAGGTGCACTGAAGGAATTGATGAAGAACAAGGCTTCAGGAATGACGGACTACCCAGTTAGATGTTTCAACAAATGGATACCCCACTGGAGGCACTCACTTAGTTATGCCAAGAGTTTTAGAAGACAGTTACCTGGCCAACTGATTGGAAGAGATCCATATTTGTACCCATTCAAAAGAAAGGTGATCCCACAGAATGTGGAAATTAGCGAACAATATCATTAATATCGCATGCAAGTAAAATTACTGAATATAATTTAAAAAAAAAGTTGCAGCAGTATATTGACAGAGAACTTCCAGAGATGCAAGTGGATTCAAAAGAGGATGTGGAATGAGGGATATCATTGCTGATGTCAGATGGATCTTGGCTGAAAGCAAAGAATACCAGAAAGATGTTTACTTGTGTTTTTGGATCATAACAAATTGTGGATAACATTGAGAAGAATGGGAATTCCAGAACACTCAATTGTACTCATGAGGAACCTGTACATAGACCAGGAGGCTGTCATTTGAAAAGAACAAAGGGACACTGCATGGTTCAAAATCAAGAAGGGAGTGCATCAAGGTTGTATCTTTTCACCATACTTATTCAATCTATATGCTGAGCAAATAATCCTAGAAACTAGACCAGATGAAGAAGAATGTGGCATCAGGTTTGGAGGAAGAATCATTAGCAACCTGCAATACACTGATGCACAACTTTGCTTGCTGAAAGTGAGGATAACTTGAAGACTTACTGATGAAGACTGAAGAATACAGTGTACAGTATGGATTATATCTCAATATAAAGAAAACAAAAATTCTCACAACTGGACCTGTAAAAAGGATCACGATAAATGGAGAAAAAGATTGAAGTTGTCAAAGACTTCACATTGCTTGGTTCTACAATTGATGCCAATGGAAGCAGCAATCAGGGCATCAGAGGATGTATAGCACTGGGCAAATTGTCTGCAAAGGACCTCTTTCAAGTGCTGAAGAGCAAAGATGTCTCCTGGAGGACTAAAGGGTGCCTGAAACAAGCTATGGTATTTTCAGTCACCTCATATACATGCGACAGCTGGACAATGAATACAGAAGATTGAAGAAGAACTGATGCTTTTGAATTGTGGTATTGGGGAAGAATGCTGAAAGTACTGTGGACTGCTGAAAGAACTAACAGGTCTGTCCTGAAGGAAGTGCAGCCAGAATGCTCCCTAGAAATGAGAATGGCCTGACTTCATCTCACACACTTTGGTCATCTTGTCGGAAGGGACCATTCCCTGGAGAAAGATGTCATGCTTGGTAAGGTGGAGGGTCACACAATGGGGCAGCCCCTCAGTGAGATGGATTGACAAGGTGGCAATGGTGATGGGCTCAAGTATAGCAAAGATCATGGAGCTGGTGCTGGACTAGGCAGTATTTTGTTTTGAAGTGCATAGGGTCACCATGAGTTGGAGATGACTCACTGCCACCTAACAACAACAACAACAACAACAACAATACATAATATTGGATTTTCTGTTAAGTATGCATGCTCTCTTATTTAAAATTTCTTTTTCATAATTAGTCCAAGGACAAGATTGACTGTAAGGACATTAGCTTTCATGACCCAGAAGAATTACATGGTGCCTGGCTACCAATACCAACCACTCAGAAAGGGATCAAAACTGGAACAAAATTCAAAAACACAAAAATGACCAGAATCACTGGTTGGATAGTCTGGTGGAATCCCCAAGATTATGGCCCTGGGTTACCCTTCAGGCCTAGAAATGGACTCACTCAGCCCAAAAGGAGAAAGACCTACATGCAGAACACCTACCCCAGGGTGATGCACCCATCTACTCTAGGAAGATGCACCCCTTAGAGCAATCAGCCATGAGACAACAGAAGGACAACATTTACACAGAGGGATAGCTGGACAGACAGGAGTGTATAGTTAAGAAGTGCACAGGGTGGGTGTAGTCAGGGAATGGAAGGGGAGGAGAGTTTGTTATGGTCAGGGATGGTAATCTGGGATTGAAATCAAATATCCAGGAACTGTTGAATGTAAAACAATTTTGCTCTGTAAACTTGCACCCAAAGCACAGTAAAATTACAAAGGTAAAGAAAGAAGTAAAATCTTTTCTTTTTCATACAATTCTATATAAAGCAGATAAATTGAGCATAGCATATTTGTTATGCAGATAGTTAGTAACATTAATGCAAATGACAGATTCTAATATTTTTGCAATTCTTTTTTTTAATCAAGAAAGTTGTTGTTGTTATGTGCTGTCGAGTCACACCCGACTCATAGTGACCCCTCCTTGGGTTTCCAAGGTGGTATCACTACAGAAGTAGATTGCCCAACCTTTCTTCCAAGGAATGGCTGGTGGGTTTGAACTGCCAGCATTCTGGTTAGCAGTCAAGTGCCTTAGGTAGTACTGTACCAGAGCTCCTAAATAAGAAAGTAGTTTGCAAACAATGGTAAGTGATGTCTCAGGGTATTTCACATGGGGTTCTGCTTTGAAGACAAGGCCATGTTAAATGGCAGCTGTTGAACTTTCATTTTAGGCATGTCTCAGGAAGCATATAGGTTACTTTCTGGTCAAATCCATGGTTTGTTCTATCAGTTTCACCAATTAGTAATTGTGTGACATCGGACAGTTTCAAACTTATGAATCTGAGATCCTATCTTTAATATGAATATAATAAGTACAGTTATAATAATAACCCCACACAGTTTATGTGAGAATAGAACAATGTAGTACATGTGAACTATGCAGAATGAGTGTTTAATGATTATTTAGTAGAAATTATTATTGTTTTATTGTTACCAACTCAGGCTTACCTTTCTGTGAAACATGGAAACAAACTCTCTTTATATTCCCTTGCAAAATCATAACACTTAGCACCTTGTTTTTCATTCTATTTATGTGCTCTTCATGGACCTTGAACTCTTGAATTCTTGTGAATGTTTCTTATTACTGTTTCCTGTGTCCATCATATTGCTTGGCACACATGGTCCTAAATTCCACATTGGTTGTATAAATTGGATGACTCACCTTCATATAACATGGTCTTACCTAAGAAAATATATTTTAAAACTCTTATGAAAATCTTCTTGTTAGGGAAGAGATTGAAATAATATTCATATTAATAAGATTCCATATTTTCATAAAATATATATCTGTATGTTAAATTTATGCATGATTTCTAAAATTTTAGTAAATGGGTAAATTCTGGGGTAACTGAAATTCCCTTTGTGATTTAATTTATATAAGGGCTAAAATGGAGAAAAATTTCAGACATTATAACATATTCTCATGACTCTATATAACCCCCCCCTTTCAATTCAGTGAGAAGATTTATAGAAATAAATCTTAGTGACCCTTTGAAAACTTAGGAATGACTACATTATATAGAATCTAAATAACCTATGAACATTTTTCTAAAACTGAGTTTATCTCCTTCTGTAGGAAATGTGATATTCTTCAAGTGTTTTTTTTTCTCTACATGGTGCATGGTTAATTTCATTTTGAAAATTGATTAGACTACCTGATTGATTACAGTGATTGCTTTTCTTGTCTTGATCAAGGATATAGCATTTGTAATTCTTATTAAAAGTTGATTAGTTTTTAATATTGTTAGACTTGTTGAATGTTGCATAATAAATTTTAAAAGTAAAACCTGCATGGCAAATTACTATATACAAATAAAAAATAAATTGCATCTTCAAGTGATATGAAAAATTCAAAGGCATAATTTTCAATGTTAAAACAAATTTGAAAAAGATCTCATTAAAAGCAATACCTCTGTGGTCTTAAGGAAGGGTCTGTTGTCTTCTTCATGGATATGGTTGTGATGTTAGCCTGACCATGAATATAGCTTGACTTGTCATCAATGCATTTAGAATTTGCATAATATAAAACTGTACAGCTGGCCAATTGGTTTTATTCTAGAGATTGGATCTGTCATTAAAGAGCACCCTGAATTAAGTTGTTTATGCCTTGTATGTACAGGCCTTATCTATATAGTCAAAACTTTGCCGTACATTGACAGAAATTTTTTACTATATTTTGAAACTACTTCAGTAGTAAATAGAATCCAAATTGCTGAAACAGATTCTACAAATGCTATCGCCCTTGAAAGAACAGTTATTTCCTCCACCTGTTGTGCAACTCTCAGTGGAAATAAGATCTCATCTAGCCACTGAATGAAAGGGCTTCTGGATAGTGTCATGAAAGAGAGAGCATTGTGACCTTCAGGTGGTGGTTGTTTTGCAAGTCTGGGCATCCAGAGAGATCAGGCATTATTCCCTCCCACCAGGCTTAGGGAGTAGACTTATATCCTACTAACACACATTGCATATCTTTAAATCTGCCATAGAGGAAACAAAAAGCCCCAATATGACTGCAGACTACAATGGAATCTGGGAATATGCTAAGTTTACGTTTTATGCAGTGGCTGTGTGAGCCAACCACCCTGAATCTTATAGCCCATTATACATGAAGTATATCACTCTGTTGACAGCAGACAATTGAGATTAGTGAAAGTGACACAGTCATGTGGAGGAGTGTCGAGTAGGTAGAAAAAATGAGCAAAAGGGAAATTAAGTGACCTCCTAGCAGCAGATGAATATGACTCAATCAGAAATGGAAATCAATGAGGTGAAAGGAACTGGCAGGGAAAATCAATGGTGGAATAGTGTGCTGACCATTAACTTTGTCCCCTTTTGTATTCTTGTCTGGGTACAGCAATCTAAATATTCACGTTATCTCTTCCTGATCATTCTAGCCTTTCTGTCTCAATTTACATTCTCAGTTGCTTTTGGCTCCCCTGATGCTATATGCCAGGCACTGTGCACAATCAAAAGGATCCAAAGATGCTTTCAGTATCATCCTCCCCATTGGAAAGTACCCAGGGATAAGACTTGATCTGAGAACTTATCTAAAATGTGTCAGTGTGTGGATCTGCAGAAAGAGATAATACTGGGTCTTTAGTGCCTGCAAGCAAGTTTCAGTTTTATCATTAAGTGGTATTTTGTGTCAGTTGCTTAAACTTTGAGACTTATTTAGAAATGGCATTTTATATAGACAGTTTAAACAACAACTGGGTGTCAAATGCTACACTGGAAACTGTCTTATGTATAGCTCTGCATTGACACATCTACCTAATACATTGTCAGAGATGAATTAAAGAAGTAGTATCACTGAGGGAGGGGCATCATTTGTTTTAAGGACAAGTAAGGGTTGTGAAGTGATTTGAGTACTTAATAACAAAGTTTGAGGGCTTAGGATGGAAAACCTGTCACAATAATGAGCAATTGATGGAATGGAACATTGCCACAAATTGAGAGGTTATCAAATGAGATTAAGTTCTGAAGCTTTGGAATTTAGTTTTATGCTTTATCCTGTGTGACCTTTCACAACAAGAAATATTCTCTGTTCTTCAACTTTCTAATAAAAAAAAACACTGATGTTCTAATAAAATCTAATAAGTGATGTTCTAATAAAATTACTGCCGTTGTAATAAAAATTCCCTGCTGTTCCCTACAATTTTTGTGAGACTATAGTAAGAAAAATTCCATAATGTTGTTGTTGTTGTTATGTGCTGTCAAGTCAGACCTGACTCATAGCGACCCCTCTTGGGTTTCCGAGGCAGTATCACTACGGAAGTAGATTGCCCCATCTTCCTTCCAAAATAAGTTTCTTAAAAAATTATGAAGTTTAACATAAAAACATGGAGACTATACTTGGAAGGATAGCAACAATCTGTACATACAGAAACAGTTAATAGGGAGAACACATAGAGCTAGTTTTTCAGCCTGAAAATATATAAAACAAATTGATGGGTGGGCTCAACACTCTATCACTTCTTGTGATTCTAGTTGTTTTCTCATTTCTCAGCAGAAGTGATTTTTTTTTTCCTAGTTGATAATGCTGTGGTCATCAATTAAGTATTTCAACCAGTACATTTTTCTATTTGGTTCTGTAAGTCACCAGTCTGTTTTTTAGGTTATTTTCTCAAGTAGATTGCATATACTTGTCTGTCCTGGATATGCCTCAGGCTTCCTTGGAACCTTCATCAAATCTAGCAAAGTGTCTCATTTAATATTTAATAACTAAAATATTTTATTTGTTTAAGTTGTTTATGAAATGCCTAACTTGTATTAAATACTTATCAGTAATAATGCTTGACATTTCATATGCACATTAAATATTTAATCTTTAGGGAATCCTAAGAGTTGATCTTTCAATTTGACATTGAAGAAAGCCTGAATGCAGATATGGAAAGTAAATTGTCCTACATTGCAAAGCTTCTAATTCAAAGGACAAGAACCTTTTGACTTCTCTCTGTAGCCACTAAACTTGGTCTTTTCTTCAAGAGCCAAGGAAATCTTAAATCCAAGTTCCCAGTGGATTAAAGATCCCTATTGGTGAGGCTTTTCTGGGAGTAATTCCCTCTATCGTCTGAGAGTCTTTTTTTTTTTTTTTTAATAGAAGGGGTTTCCTCTCTGTCCATAATGCTGGTAGAATTATTTTCTTTCTTTGACTTCAGCCATGGATGGGGTAGAAGAAATTATTGTAGAACACAAACCCTATTCTCTATTACGTAATTTATTGATTTCTAAACTGTTGTGGTTTCTTGCTTGTTTGGTAGCAGAATATGTTTTCACATACGGTTTAACTTACCAGTCAAATTTTAAAAACAGCAGCCCAGTTCCTCATTTTTAAGCAGTGAGGTAAAGGCCAGAAATTCTTTATCTTCCAGGCCCAGGATCTAGGGAAACTTTTCCATTGGGTTATAGCATTCTGCAAACTACTAGCTTATGAAAACATTTTTTTTAATGTAAAATATAATTATTAAATATTTACATTTTTAAAAATAGACTTTTTTTTAAGGACAATTTTAGGTTTACAGAGAAATGGTGCAGAAACTACTGAAAGTTCCCATATGTCCCTCTCTCCCACATCACCCTATTTCTCCATTATTAACATCTTGTATTTCTGTGGTGCATTTGTTATAATTAATTAATCAGCATTGATACATTATTATTAATTAAAGTCCAAATTTTTCATTAGACTTCATTCCTTGTGTTGTATAGTTCTATGGGTTTTAACAAATGATCATGTGATGTATTCACCACTACAGCGCCATATAGAACAGTTTTACTGCCCTAAAAATGACCTTTCCCCCACTGATACTTTTCTTCTTCCATCCCAGAACCCCTAGGAACCAATGATTGTTTTACTCTCTGTATATTTTTGCTTTTTCCAGAATGTCATATAGTTGGAATGATACAGTATATAAAAAGATCTTTTTTAAAATTATTGTGATTTGGAGAAAGTTTACAGAGCAAACTCATTTTCCCTACAGCAACTCACATACACTTTGTCTCATGACATTGACTGCAATTTCCCACAATGCAACAGCTCGTTACCTCTTCCCTGTGTCCTTCCCTCCCATGTACTCGTGCTGCCCCCCTCCAGCTGTCTCCCTGTGCATTCACAGCCCTTCTATTCTCCCATGATTGATCTCTCCAAGGAGTGTATCTACTTAATGTAAATGGTCAGCTCATATGCCTGTCTTTTGTTTGCCTGGAAGCCACAGGAGTGGGTTAAATTCCAGACCTGAAGGGTAGATAAGGGCCATAGCCTCTGGGGTTCCACAAGGCTCTATCAGACTAGCAAACCTGGTCACTATTTTTTTTTTTTTTTTAATGATTTTAAATTTTGTTCCACATTGTACTCCCACTCTATCCAGGATCTCCTACATATATCCCCTTCCTAGGGGTTGACAGTGGTAGCAGGCACCATCTAGTTCTTCTGATCTCATAGTCATATCTGCTGAGGATCGCATGGTGTACTAGTTGCTTGGACTAATTGTTTCAACGTGTCTTTGGTTTTCTGCATTCTTCTTTGTTCTGGATGAGGAGAGATGCATCATTGCATCTAGACAGATGTTTGCAAGCTTTAAAGTTTCCAGTCACTACTTACCAATGTCAGATGTGGAACAATGTTGTTGTGTAGGATGTTATGCCATTTGAGCTTGATGCTCACTGCGACACTGGCCCCGAGCCCACAGGTCCAACTACTCGCTTTCTCTGAGTAGCTGGCTGTGGTAAGAAGTGACCACTACCTTGTCCCTTGTCAGCTTTGCTATATATCTGGAAATTCTTACAGAACATACAAATACACTTGTAGACACATTGTCTGCCAAACTTATATATGGTAATGGGCACATTTTCCCCCTCCATAGATATACCTAATCATTCAGCCTGTCCAACCATCTATCCACCCATATATCAATATTTACCATCACTGACAATGTAATACTGTATGTACAAAAGGGTTCATCTTTGTTCTCTGTACCTCCCGTGCACCCATGTCTTCCTCTTCCTTGATGCCACTGTGTTAATCACTCACATTTGGTACATTGCCCTTCCCTTCACCCAAATCAATACTTGTCTCTACCTATCTTGCAGTGTTCCCTATCCTCCCCTCCCACCTCTGGTAGTCAACAAAGGAAATTGCCTCCCATGTATAAACCTTTCCTTGACCTTTTATGGTAATGGACTAACCCAATATTTGTCCTTCGGTGATTGACTTACCTCACTCAGCATAATGTCCTCCAAGTTCATCCACATTTATGCAATGTTTTGCAAATTCAGTGTTATTCTTTAGGGTTGCATAGTATTCCATTGTCTATATGTACCAGAGATTGGTTATCCATTCTTCTGTTGATGGACACCTAAGTTGTTTCCATCTTTTAGCTATTGTAAATAGTGCCTCGACGAACATGGGTGCACATACATCTCTTCTTGTCCTGGCTCTCACTTCTTTAGGATATATACCTAGTAATGGGTTTGCTGTAACAAATGATATTTCTAATTCCAACTTTTTAAGGAATCGCCATACTGCTTTCCACAGAGATTGTATCATTTTACAGTCCCACCAGCAGTATATGAGAGTCCCAATCTCTCAGCACCCTCTCCAGCATTTGTTATCTTCTGTTTTGTGGAACTTTGTTACTAGTGCTGGGGCAAGATGGTATCTCATTGTTGTTTTGATTTGCATCTCTTTAATGGCTAATGATCATGAACATTTCTTCATGTGTTTGTTGGCCGCCTGAATATCCTCTTAGGTGAAATGTCTGTTCATATCTTCTGCCCATTTTTTAATCGGATTATTTGTCTTTTTGGTGTTGAGGTGTTAGAGTTTTCCATAAATTTTAGAGATAAATCTCTTGTCAGATATGTCATTGCCAGATATTTTCCCCCAATCTGTAGGTTCTCTTTTGACACTTTGGAAAAATCTTTTGAAGCACATAAAAACTTAATTTTTATAAGGTCCTATTCATCTAGTTTATCATCTGTTGTTTGTGCATGCTGGTATATGCTTGATAATCTATTTATGCCATATATCATTGTTGTTGTTATGTGCTGTCAAGTTGGTCCCGACTCATAATGACCCCTCCTTGGGTTTCTGAGGCAGTATCACTATGAAGTAGATTGCCCCAT
>NW_006921689.1:5856801-5857290 GCF_000298275.1 Orycteropus afer afer | reverse complement strand
GCTGGAGGCTCTTTCCGACTCATGCATCTGCCGGGGCTGAGGAGCTCAAGGTTGGCAGGCAGTATACAGGCTGTTGACTCCAACAAATGACGAATACAAGATCTCAAGGCCGAATGGTGAATTGTTCGCTCACGGCCAGTGGTAGGCAGCACAACAGAATCCCGATCCAGAGAAGAGTGTCTCTTTTACCAGGATGTCCATAAATATACTAGAAGCAGGCCGCACACCTAGAGAAACTCCCTTTCAATGGTTTGGCTACTCAAACATATACATCAGATCCCATCTTTGGAAAAAGCCATATCACAATTGCTTAAACCACACAGAATTGTGGTCCAGCCAAGTTGACACACAGCTCCTACTATCACAGGTAGAATTGACATTTTCACAATGTTCAATCTTCCTATCCCTGACCATGGTATGTTCTTCCATTTATGTTCTTATTGTTTCTTGAAGAAGTGTTTAATAGTTTTCTTTGTATATGTCTTTTGT
>NW_006921689.1:5839500-5853709 GCF_000298275.1 Orycteropus afer afer | reverse complement strand
CCACACCATTCCTTTTCAAACTGTCATTCCCGGCATAGTAGATCACATGGTTGTCTGATTCAAAATGGCCAAACCATTCCATTCCAGCTCACTAATGCTGAGGATATCGATTTTATGTGTTCCATTTCATTTTTGACTACTTCCAATTTTCCTAGACTCACACTTTGTACATTCTACGTTCTGATGATTAATGGATGTCTGCGGCTGTTTCTCTTCAATTTGAGTGGTGCCACATCAGCAAATGGAGGTCTCGAAAGCTTTACTTTATCCATAGGAGTAAGGCTGGGTTTACTCAGATGATGGAGCTCTTTCCCAGTCCTATTTTGAGAGCTTTCTAACCTGACTGGACTATTCATAAAGCTGCACAGTAATGTATCAAACAGTGTTTCTTTGCTATTCATAAGGTTTTCCCTGGCCAATTATTTGAGAAGTGGACGGCCTCTTCCTTCTTTTTAGTCTGTCTCAGTCTGAAAGCTGGAATGATACCTGTGCACCATGTGCATTCTGCTGGGTTAGAAACACAGTGGCTCAGCCTCAAAACTCACATCCACACGTCACCATGATAGGACAAACTGACAAATAAGTTTACTTCCCTGTTGGAAACCTCTCGTACCACCCTTACCTGGGTCCCTGTGGCTGACTCTTCCTCTGTCCAGATTCCTAGGCCTTTTAACCCCTTTCTTCCGCTAGCCCACCCTGCTGCTTTGGGCGTGCCTGAGTTCCTCTCTTCACCTGGATCCCTGCCACTGACTGCTCCTCTGTCTGAGTTCCTGGCTTTTAATCCCCTTTTTTCTGCTCTCCTGCCCTGCTGCTTTGGGCATGCCTGAGTTTCTCTCCCCACTTGGATCCCTGTGGCTGAATGCTTCTCTGTCTGAGTTTCTGGCTTTTTTATCCCCTTTCTCCCACTCCCCGACCCTGCTGCTTTGGGAGTGTCTGAGTTCCCCCTTTTCACCTGGATCCCTGTGGCTGGTAAGATTTATTTTCAAGTGTTGTTTTTTTGTTTTTTGTTTTTTTTTGGCAGCTATTGTAAATGGTATTGATTTCTTTATTACTTTTTCAGTAATCTCTTTGCTGTGTAGAGGAATACAACTGGTTTTTGTGTGTTGATCTTGTATCTTGCCACGATGCCAACTTCCTCTATTAGTTACAGTAGCTTTTTTTACTTGGGTTTTTTTACTCTTGTGTTTTCTAGGTATAGGATCATATCATCATCAAATAGAAATAGTTTTACTTTTTCCTTACTAATTTGGATGCCTTTGATTTCCATTTCTTGCCTTATTGCCTTGGCTAAGACTTCCAATACAATATTGAATAGAAGTAGTGATAGAGGGAATCCTTTTCTGGTTCCTTTTCGCAAGGTGAATGGTTTCAGTCTCTCTCCATTGAGAATAATATTAGCTGTTGCTTTTGCATATATGTCCTTTATTATGTTGAGTAATGTCCCTTCTAGTCCTATTTTGCTGAGAGTGTATTTCAGGAATGGAAGTGGGATTTTATCAAATTCCTTTTCTGCATTGATTGATATGATTATATCTTTCTTTCCTTTGTTTTATTTATGTGATGGATGATGTTTATTGCTTTTCTAATGTTGAACCATCCTTGCATACTTGATATAAACCCCACTTGGTTATAGTGAATTAGTTTTTTGATATGTTGTTGGAGTCTATTGGCTAGGATTTTGTTGAAGATTTTTGCATCTCTTTTCATGAGGGTTATTGCTGTATAATTTCCCTTTTTAGTGATGTCTTTGCCTGGATTTTGTGTCAAGGTTATGCTTGCTTCATAAAATGAACTTGGAGGATTCCATCATTTTCTATGTTTTGGAATAATTTGAGTAGGAATGGTGTCAGTTCTTCTCTGAATGTTTGATGTAATTCTCCAGTGCAACCATCTGGGCCAGGACTTTTTTTTGTTGGTAATTTTTTAATGACATGTTCAATTTCTTCTTCTGCTATGGATCTGTTGAACTTTTCCACATCAGTCTGCCTTAGCTTAGGTAAGTAGTGTGTTTCTAGAAATCTGTCAATTTCTTCTAGATTTTTAAATTTGTTAGAATACAGTTCTTCATAGTATTCTGATGTTATCATTTTTATTTCAGTTGGTTCTGTTGTGATGCTTCCCATTTCATTTCTTCTTCATGTTCTCTCCCTCTTTTCCTTTGGTAAATTTGCCAGAGGTTTATTGATTTTATTAATCTTTTCAAAAAACCAACTTCTGGTCTTGTTGATTTTTTTCTATTGTTTTTCTATATTCTGTTTCATTGATTTCTGCTTGAATATTAATTATTTTCTTTCTTCTGGTGACTGTAGAATTTTCTTGCTGTTCTTGTTCTGATTGTTGGAGATTTTGGTTTAAAGTGTTGATTTTGGCTCTTTCTTCTTTTTTGATGTGTGCATTTATTGCTATAAATTGGCCTCTGATCATTGCTTTTGCTATGTCCCATTATTTTGGTATGTTGGGTTTTCATTTTTGTTTGATTCAAGGAATTTTTTAATTTCATTTTATTTTCTTCTATTATGCAGTCATTCTTAAGGAGGGTGTTGTCCGGTTTTCATGTGTTTGTTCTTTTTCTGTTGATCTTCCTATTGTTGATTTGTAATTTGATAGGATTGTGATGTGAGAAGATGCTTTGCAGTATTTCAATGTCCTTAAATTTATTAAGGCTTGCTTTATGGCCTAACATATGGTGTATCATGGAAAATGTTCCATGTGCACTGGAAAATAATATATTTTGTACTATTGTTGGGTGAAGTGCTCTGTAGGTGTCTATAAGCTCAAGTTGGTGGTTTGTAGTGTTTAGTTCTCCTGCATCTTTATTGAGTCTCTTTCCAGTTGTTCTACCTTTCATTGAAAGTGGTGAATTAAAGTCTTGTACTATGACTGTGGAGTCATCTATTTGTCTTTTCAATTCTGTTAAAGTCTGATTTATTTTTTGGGGTCTCTTTCATTGGGCCCATAAATATTTATTATGGTTATAACTTCTTGTCAAGTTATCATTTAATCATTATATAATTCCCTTCCTTGTGTTTTATAGTGATTTTTGTCTTAAAGTCAATTTTATAAGCAATTAATATTGCCACTCTTGCTCTTTTTTGATTACCATTTGCTTGATATGTCTTTTCCAACCTTTCAATTTTAGTGTATTTTTGTCTTTGTCTCTAAGGTATGTGTCTCTCTCTCTTGCTCTCTCTCTCTCTCTCTCTCTTTTGGCTTTAACAAACAGGAGTTTATTTTAAAGTTTTTTTAATGCATTTTATTGAAGTATAATTTATGTAGAGTGAAATACACAAAACTAAAGTGACATGGGTCAATACAATTTTTTTTTTTTTTGCAGTGTTCCCTCTCCTCCCTTCCCACCCCTAGCAACTAACAAAGAAAGTTTCCCTCAATTTATAAACCTTCCCTTGACCCTCCAAAACAAAGAACTAATACTCTATTTGTCCTTTTGTGATTGACTTATTTCACTCAGCCTAATGCCCTCCAAGGTCATCCATATTATGCAGTATTTTGTAGACTTTACGTTACTCTTTAGTGCTGCATAGCATTCCATTATGTGTATGTACCCTAGTTTGCTCATCCACTCTTTCTCTATAAATCTTAGAGATAAGTCCCTTGCCAGATATGTAATTATTGGCAAATATGAATTTGTTTGCTGTCATTTTGTTATATCCTTTTTTGTACTGTCGATTTATTTGTTTTATATAATTTTCTATGCTGAGCTTGTTTTGTTTATGAATTGTGTTATCACTTACTTTATTGCTATTATTTTAGTATTTACTGAATATTTATGCTGATTCTCTTTTTTGATGTGAACGTTTATCATTTTTCTTTGAGGTTACCCTGTGATTTATAGTTTTATTTCCACGTTTGGAACAGTCCATCTATCTTGCAGTTTTCTTGACTTCCCTACCATCTAGAAGTTCTGTAATGACAGTTTTTTCCCTTTTTTTGGTTTGTAGTTGTCCTCATTTCTCGGTTGGTGTCTCTGGTTCCCTGTTACTATCTTGTAGGCTTATTTACTTTGGATACTTCCATAGCTGGGTTGGTTTCTGGGTTATATCATCATGTGTGTTAATTGTCAGTTGTTTGCTGTTGCTGCTTCTCAGTTCAAAGGACTCCCTTTAGCATCTCTTGTAAGGTTGGTCTGATTTTAACAAATTCCCTTAATTTCTGCTTATCTGGAAATGTCTTAATTTCACCATCATATTTGAGGGACAATTTGCTGGGTACCTAATTCTTGGTTGGAGATTTTTCTCTTTCAAGGTTTTATGTATACCATTCCATTTTCTTCTCACCTGCATGGTTTCTGTTGAGAAATCTGAGCTTAGTCTTATTCGTTGCCCCTTTAGGTAACTTTTCATTTTTCTTGTGCTGCTCTAATGATTCTTTCTTTGCCTTTGGTTTTGGTAAGCTTGATGATGATATGTGTGGGCAATTTTCTTTTGGGATCTGTCCTGTTTGGGGTTCGTTGGACTTCCTGAATAGATATATTCTCATCTTTCATCATACCAGGAAAATTCTCTTCCAACAAATCTTTGACAATTTTCTCTGTGGTTTTATTTGTCTCTTCCTGTTCTGTAATTCTGATTACATGTAAGTTATTCCTTTTGATGGTATCCCACATGAACCTTAGGCTTTCTTCATTTTGTCATGATCCTTTTTCTGATTTATCTCAAAGAAGCATTCAGGCATTTGCATCAACCTCCCTCATTCTATCTTCCATTGATTCAATTTGGCTCCTTTGCCCAGTCAATGTCTTATCTATTTCTGAAAATTTAGTATTAATCTTCTGGATTGCTGTTTGTAGATTCTGTATCATTTCCAATTTTTCATTTATTTTGTCATTTTCTTCTTGTATTGTCTTTTGAAATTGTTCTAGGGTTTTCTCTGAGTTTTCCTTGATCTGTCTCTCAATTCGTTGAAGATATCTTAATATAATTCTTTTGAATTCCTTATCAGGAAGTTCTAATGCTGCATCTTTCGTTGGGCTGTGTTTTGGGTCTGTATCCTGGTCCCTTGTTTTTCCTGCTTTATCTTGCTTCTTTGTGTGGACTGTGATGCTCTTTTGTTTCCAAGGCATTGTGACATTTTTGTGTTTATATTTAATTGGTGATTGTATCTTGGAGTGACTTGCCCACAGTTTTCATTTTCTTTGTTTTGTGTGTTATGTACACAAGTAGGGTACTGTGCTCCTCTGTTTGCTAGTTGACAGCACTTACATATTCACCACCTCTCTTTTCCTGTTGTCAGCCTCATATGTCCCTGCCAACCTTAGCAAACAGAGCCAGTTTTTAGATCCCTGGAATCCGAATGAGAATGCTACCACTTTAAAATCCAGAATGGTTGCCACTTGTAAAGATTCAAAATGGCTGCACCCTTGGTCACTTTAAATATCCAAAATGGGCACCGTTTGTGAACATTCAAAATGGCTGTGCCTTCAGTTACTTTAAATATTCAAAATAGCTGCCATGTGTAAACAATCAAAATGGATGTGCCCTCTGGACAGTGGGAAATCAACACCTCAGGTTGTCTCCCTCCTTGCTGTTTCCCTTCCTAGTCATAGGCCACCAGTGCAGTCGTCTCTACAGACTTTGGTGACCAGGGCTGATCTTTAGGTTAATTCTCAGGTCCCAACACTACTTGTAAATATTCAGGCTATTGGTCCCATCAGAGTAGCTGACAGTTCGCAGCTCTGACCATCTCTGTACTCACAGTTTTTAGACCACTAGTTGGTGCTCCAGGATTATCTTCTGTATCCCTGTGCATTATTTTTTCTTTTCTTTGTTGAAGTGGGTCTGTGTAGCTTTTCTTCCTATTCCTTCATCTTAAGGGAAGTCCTAAAGTGTATCTCTTGTAGACAATATATTGATGGGTTATGTTTCTTATCCAGTCCGCAATTCTCCAGTCTGCAAGTCTCTTGAGTGGTGCATTTAATCCATTGACATTTGGTATAATTATGGCCAAAAATGAATTAGTGGCTGTCATTTTGTTACATACATTTTAAGGTTGTTCTTGGTTTCTTTGTTACATATGGTTTTCTATGCTGAGCTCAATATGTTTATGAATCATGTTATCATTTCTTTTGTTGGTGTTTTTTGAGTATTTGTTAGATATTTGTGCTTGTCCTCTCTTTTATTGTGATGTGAAGGTTTATTTTTTTCCTTGAGGTTACCCTGTGATTTATAGTTTTCTCCCTGAGTTCAAAATAGTACATTCTATCTTGCAACTGTCTTGACTTTTTCACCATTTAGAAGTTCTGTAACTAAACTACTTTTTTCCCTCTTTTTGGTTTACAATTGTCCTCATTTGTCAATTGATGTCTCTGGTTCTCTGTTTACAATCTTGAAAGCTTGTATTACTTTGGATACTTCCATAGTTCTGTTGGTTTCTGTGCTATGTCATCTTGTGTATTAATGGTTAGTTGTTGTTTGCTATTAATAGTTTTCTGTTCAAAGGACCCCCTTTAGTATCTCTTGTAAGGTTAGTCTGGTTTTAACAAATTCCATTAATTTCTGCTTGTCTGTACATGTCCTAATTTCATCATTATATTTGAGGGAGTTTTGCTGGGTTGAAATTTTTTCTCTTTCATGGTTTTATATATACCATCCCGTTACCTTCTTGCCTGCATGTTTACTGCTGAGAAATCAGAGTCTAGTGTGATTGGTTGCCCTTTGTGGGTAACTTTTTGTTTTTCCTGTTCTGCTTTTAGAATTCTTTCTTTGTCTTTGGTTTGGTGAGTTTGGAGATGATATGTCTTGGTGATTTTCTTTTGAAGTCTATCCTGTTTGGGGGCTCATTGAACTTCTTGAATGGATATATTCTCATCTTTCATCATAGTAGGGAAGTTCTCTTCCAACAAATCTTGGACAATTTTCTCAGTGGTTTTACTTTTCTCTTCCTATTCTGGAATTCCAATTACACACAGGTTATTCCTTGTAATTGTATCCCACATGAACCTTAGGCTTCCTTCATTTTTTTTTCAACTTATTTTCTGATTGGTCCCTTTCCAAACAAGCATTCAGGTATTTGTCTTTAATCTCCTTAATTCTGTCTTCCATTGATTCAATTCTACTTCTTTACACTTTCATTGAGTTATCTAGTTCTGAAAATGTATAATTAATCTTTTTGATTTCTAGCTGTAGATACTGTATCATTTCTAATTTTTCATTTATTTTATTATTTTGGTCTAGTATTTTCTTCCAAAGTTGTTTTAGGGTTTTGCCTGTGTTTTCCTTAATTTTGTCAGTGTTTTCCTTGATCTGCTGAAGGTACTTAATTTAATTCTTTTGAATTCCTTATCAGGGAGTTCCTATGTTACTTCTACCTCAGGAATGTGTTCTGGATCTGTAGCTTGCTCCTTTTTTCTACCACATTATCTTGCTTCTTTGTGTGGACTGTGATGGTTTGTTGTCTCTGAGACATTGTGACTTTGTTGTATTTATATTTAATTGGTGATTGTATGTTGGAGTGATTTGCCCAAGATTTTAATTTTCTTTTCTTTTCTTTTTGGATGTATCTGAGTCAGCATCGTACTGTGCTCCTCTATTCACTAGTTGGCAGCACTTATGCACTCGTCCCCCCATCTCCTGGTTGGTGTTATAGAGAATGAGAGTGGCTGCACAGACCTCTCTTAACTGTTTCTGAAGAGAAGTTACAGGTGTGTCAGGCTCTTATAAATGGTCATGTATTGTTGGTCAGTTGTTGCAAAAAGAAGTGGGAGCTTTCACTCAGTAATTGGAGCTGTAGGATGTGCAGGTATGGTTCCGTAATATGGGCACAGTTGCTGTCTCTCACTCATTTAGACAAAAACAACAATTGAAAAGCCATCAAACAAGTAAAAGGAAGTGGACAAAAAACACACCACATAAACACACAGAAACAATCACTGAAAAGACAAAAAAGAGGAAAAGCAATAAATGGAGAAAATATTAAAAGAAATACTTTTAAAAAACAAAAGAAATATACATAGAAAAAGGGAAAAAAGAAAAAGAACACCCCCAGCACACAATATATGGGATCTGGGGAGTGAAGAGTAAGAGAAAAGAGGTAGAGTAGGAGAATAATGAATAAAAAAGTGGGAAAAGTACAAAAACAAAAACAAGGAATGGGTAGAACTCAAGAAAGAAAAAATGAGAACCAGGAACAGGGAAGAGAGAAAAAGCTGAAAAGTAGAATCTGGGAAGGGAAGAAGAAATAATAATAATAATAATAAAAAGACTAATAATAACATTAATAATAGTTTTAAAACAGACAAAAACAAACTGAAAAAAAAAGGAGGGGTGGGAATCTGGGCATGGTGGGGCAGGGCACCCAGTTTCCATCACAGCAGACAGCCTAGGATGGCATTCCTGCTGGACCAAAAGGTGGGTGGGAGTGAGTGATGGCCACACAGCCATTCACCAAGAGGATGTGGCGTATAAGAGTAACAAGCAGAATATTGCACTTTTCTAGTCATTCATGTCTGGAATATCCTTGCAATCCCTCACAATTGAAGCCTTTTCTTAGGTCCCTGGATTCTGAGAAAATACTGCTGCTTTAAATGTAAAAAATGGTTGAACCACTTGTAAACGTTCTAAATGGCTGCACCCTTTCAACAGTCAAAAGTCCACAGCTCAGCCCATCTCTCTCTTCACTGCTTCCCCTTTTATTCACAAGCTACCAGTGCAGTCATCTGTGCAGCCCTTGGATAGCAGGGCCAAATTTTAGGTTAATTTTAGGTCTTAATACCACTTTGCAAAATCCAAGCTATCCACACCATCAGGATTATTGACAGAAACCAGCTCCATATGTTTCCTTTTTGGTGTTTTTATGCAGGTTCTTCCACTAGTTGGAGTATAGTCCACTTCTGTATCCTTCCTTTCAAAGCTCAGGGTTCCAGAATTATCTCCTTTATCTGTATTAATTGGTTCTCCTTTTCTATGTTGAAGAGGGTCTGCATAGTTTGTCTGCCTATTCTACCATCTTACCAGAACCTAGAATATAATTTTTCATACTGGCTTTTGTCACTTGTTATTGTTGTTACTTGCCACCACATGGTTCTGACTCATAATGACCCTACACTATAGAACAAAATGGTGCCTGGTTCTCTGCCATCCTCACAATTGTTCCTATGCATGAGCCCATCCTTGTAGCCACTTTGTCAATCCATCTCATTTCAGGTCTTCCCCTTTTTTGCTGACGCTCTATGTTACTAAGCATGATAACCTTCTCCAGGGAATGATCTCCTCTGATAACATGGCCAAAACACATGAGATGAAATTTGGGAATTCTTGCTTCTGAGGAGCATTCCAGTTTTACTTCCTCCAAAACAGGTTTGTTTGTTCTTCTAGCAGTCCATCCTAAATTCCAAATTCTTTGCCAACAGCACAATTCAAATGCATTACTTTTTCTGTGGTCTTCCTTATTTATTTTCCAGCTGCCACATACATATGAGGCTATTGAAAATACTATGGCTTGGATCAGGCACACCTTCATCTTCACAGTGATATATTTCTCTTTAACACTTTAAGGAGATCTTTTGCAGCAGATTTGCCAAGTGAAATATGTTGTTTGCTATCTTGACTGCTGCTTCCATGGGTGCTGATTGTGGATCCAAGTAAAGTGAAATCCTTGACTACTTCAATCTTTTCTCTAGTTATCATAACATTTTTTATCAGTCCAGTTGTGAGGATTTTTGTTTTCTTTATATTGCCGTGCAATCCATAGTGAAGGCTGTAGTCCTTGATCTTCGTCAGTGAATGCTTCAAGTCGTCTTCCCTTTCAAGAAACACTGTTAGGTAATCTGCATGTTGCAGGTTGTTCATGAGTTTTCCTGTAATGCCGCTACTGTGTTCTTCTTATATAGTCCAACTTCTTAGATTATTTGTTCAACATACAGTTTGAATAATTATGGTGAAAGGATACAACCCTGATACACATCTTTCCTGATTATAAACTTGATTTTAAACATGGCATATTCTTTATTCTATTTGAACCACTGTCTCTTGGTCTATGTACAGTTTTCTCATGAGCACAATTAAGAATTCTGGAATTCCCATTCTTCACAATGTTATCCATAATTTATTTGATCTACACAATTAAATGCCATTACATAGTCAATAAAACACAGGTAAACATCTTTCTGGTATTCTTTGCTTTCAACCCAGATCCATCTAATATCAGCAATGATGTCAATTAGCAATATACATTTAAGGTTCCTCATGTCTTTCTATAGGAGCTCTGGTAGCATAGTGCCTAAGGCACTTGACTGCTAACCAGAAAGCTGGCAGTTCAAACCCACCAGCCACTCCTCGGAAGGAAGGTTGGGCAATCTACTTCTGTAGTGATACTGCCTCGGAAACCCAAGGAGGGGTCATTATGAGTTGTGCCCGACTCGATGACACATAACAACAACAACAACATGTCGTTTTATCGTCTGGTAACTTAGTTCTTTTTAATCAGTAAAAAATATGCCAGATGCAACAAAATTTACCTGTGTATTTAAAAAAATAGTATATTAAGTGTCGTCTACTAATTAGAGAACTGAGTAGGATTAATCTGAAGTTCAAACAGGCTACATTTCTCTTTTGATAAAGTTATTATTATATATATTTTTATTAAAAATGTCTGCTTTTTATTTTAGGTATAGTATAGTGCAGACACATATGAATACTACATCCACATCTGCCTAATGTTGTCAAATCGATCCCAACTCATACTTACCTTATAGGAGCCAGATCTCGTTAGATTCAAATCTACTCATTATTACATTGGTGAACTGGGACAAGTTCTTTAATCTATTTATTACCAGATATTATTTTTTTTCCATATGAATAGAGGTAAAGCAATTCATCTAACAAATAATATTGTATAGATATAAGTAACATAGCAAACTCCATTGGGTTTTTGAGGCAGTGAGTCTTTACAGAAATAGATTGCCCCAACTTCTTTCCATGGAGCAGCTGGTGGGTTTGAATTGCCAACTTTCTGGGTAGCAGTCAAATGCCTTAAGTACTATGCCACCAGAGCTCCTTAATACAATACATACAGGAATATAATACATACAGTAATTCCTAGTACAGTTAACTCCTGGTTAATAGTAATTAGGCACAAAGACTTGTCACTTTATTTGTCCTAATAAATTATGTAATAAGATATGATATTAAGAAGTATATAATCATTTTCTTACATAAAAAAAAAAACTATCAGATGTATTAGCATGACAGAATTTATATTCATTTACCCTTAATTCAAGTAACATTTCTGAACCATGATCATTAGATACGTAACAGAGATACAATATATTCAAAGGCTAAAGGAAAACATACCTTCATGAAGATAACAGTCAAGTGAGGAGAAATGGCCACTGGCCAGATATCACACAGATAAAATTAAAATTACAACCAGGACAAGTGCTAGAAGGTCAATAGTGGCTATTTTGAGGAAATGACAGGTCCAAGGATAAGCAGAAGTTAATACCAACTGAAGCTATACTGAGAAAAATAAGACATATTAAAGCAGGTACAGATGAAGTAAGATTATAAGCCTTCCTGATAAATGAGCAGCTGAGCAAGCATTCTAGTCAGGACTCAAGCAACAGAATAACTTGGAGTTCAGGAAATAGTGGCATCATATAAGTAGAGTAACATAAGATTGTGGGTTATGCTTAGTCTGTCACTTTAGGAAAGTATGCTGTCAATTAGTTATTAGTGCAAAAGTATTTCAAAGATGCTGTTTTGTGGCTCAGCTTTAATAGGGACAAGTGTATAAAGGAGGTATAGGACACCTGTCAAACAGAATTAGAGGGATATTTAAGAAAGAGTCCCCGAGGATAGCACTGTAATGATTACTGACCCAAGGCGGTTGACCAGACTCAGACAGAGTGATTGAAGAAAAGAACATTTTGGGGAGCAAGTACATCAGAGTTGGGAGCTGACAAAAACCACTTCTTGGTTAATTAGAGCTAGAGTTTTGAGGAATGAGGCCTGCTAGGGCAAGATTGCATAAATCCAAGTTTGAATACTTTTCAAAACTAAGACAACTCACTATCTACCATAAAATGTAATGTAAGTTGTAATCATATTTGGGTATTTGTGAGGTATAAAAATGAAAACAAGAACAACAATCACAACAGAAATAATTATTTTTCTTCTCTCTCTTCTATCTTGAATATTAATATTATTAATATTGAGTAAAATTGATATTGGTTATTGAAAAAGTTGAAAAATAGGATAAAATGGAAAGCAGGTAATGCTCCAAGCCAGAATATCGCTTGAAAAGGGTAAAAGCATGAATGGCATTTACTTATGTTGCAGTGTTAGCTTTTAATATATAGGTTATAAAACTTTATGTTCAGTTTGAATTTAGTTATCTAGATTTGTTGATGTTATGTATTTGTTGTTGCTGTTGTTGTTAAGTGCCATTGAGTTGATTCTGATTCACAGTGATCCCACATGACAGAGTAAAACTACCTCATAGAGTTTCCTATCCTGTGATCTTTATCTTTTTTAGATTAAGAGGCACTCATTTGAACAGAACTAGGAGATACTGCATGTTTTAAAATCTGGAAAGGTGTGCATAAGAGTTCATCCATTCATCATACTTATTCATTTTTTCCTAACTCATCTTTAGGTATCAGCCTTTCTACTTGGACATATGCTGTACAAACAAAGGAATCGTTTTGAAAATACCTGGAATTCAGGTTTTGGCAGGCAGATGCAGCCTTAACTTTTTGTTACCAAAACTCTTCCAAAGCCTTAATTTCATCACTAGGATTTATCTTTATCTTCATCAGTAGGATCACAAAGACAAATGTAGGTCTTCATTACTTTGACTTGTAAGAATGTCTTCTCTAGATTAGGCTACTATGCTTATAACAGACAGGATTTTGTCCCACTTAATCTAGGAACCCTGGTGATACAGTGATTAAGTACACAGTTGCTAACCTAAATTTTCTAGTTTGTATTTACTAGCTGCTCCATAGGATAAAGATGTGGTTGTCTGCTTCATCAGAAACCCTATGAAGTGGTAGTTCTACTCTGTCCTGTAGAGTCTCTATGCGTCAAATCAATTCGACAGCTCTGAGTTTGGGTTTGGTGATATTAATCTCTTATGTGTTGTCTGTGGATATAAAACACATGAAAAAGGGACTTTGCAAATGAAATTAAGATTATGGACCCCTTAATATAAGGAGACTATTCTGGATTATTTGAGTGTTTTCTTTGTTTTTGACATATGGTACTTGTTACTTGACCTTGGATCCAGATTCAAGCTGTATAATTACTTCAGTTCATGTTTTGATTGACTAAACACAATAATAGCCTCAATTGGTAAATAATCACTCAATATGTTGCTTACCCTCTCTCTTTCACCACGCACACATATTCAAACAAACTCATTTCAGTTGGTATTCAGTTACAGGTTTAGAGAGAAACCAAAGAAAATCATGTTGTTTTTAAGGGTCACCAAGTCAGCTCCAACTCACAACCACTCTATGTACAACAGAACAAAACATTGCCCAGTCTTACGCCATCCTCACAATATTTGCTATGCTTGAACCCAACTTCACAGCCACCGTGTCAATCAATTTCATTGAGGGTCATCCCCCTTTTCAGTGACTCTTTACCAAGAAATCTATCCTTCTCCAGGGATTGGTTCCTTCTGACAACATGATCAAAGCATGTGAGACAAAGTCTCGCCATTCTTGCTTTTAAGGAGCATTTTAGCTGTACTTCTTCCAAAACAGATTAGTTCGTTCTTCTGGCACTCAATGGTATTTTCAGGATTCTTCACAAATGCCACAATTCAAATGCATCAATTCTTCTTTGGTGTTCCTTATTCACTGTTCAGCTCTCACATGCATGAGAGGCTGTTAAAAATACCATGGCTTTGGTTAGGCACATCTTAGTCTTCAAAAATACATCTTTGCTTTTAAACACTTTAAAGAGACCTTCTGCAGCTTTTCCCAACACAATCTGTAGTATGATTCCTTCCCTAGGGGTTGATTGTGGATCCAAGTAAAATGAAATTCTTGACAACTTCAATCTTTTTCTCCATTTATAATGATGTTGCTTCTTGGTCCATTTGTGAAGGTTTTGTTTTCTTTGTATTGAGATGTAATCCATATTGAAGGTTGTAGTCTCTGCTCTTTATCAGTAAGTGCTTCAAATGCTCTTCCCTTACAGTAAACAATGTTGTGTCACCTAGATATAACAGATTTTTTTTTTTTTTT
>NW_006921689.1:5837591-5838935 GCF_000298275.1 Orycteropus afer afer | reverse complement strand
TTGGTTTTCTTCATTCTTCTTTGCTCTGGATGAGGAGAGACCCATCGTTGTGTCTAGATGGCAGCTTGCTAGCTTTTAAGATCCCAGTCGCTACTCACCACAGTAGGAGATGGAACAATGTTTTGTATAGTATGTTATGGCAATTGAGCTTGATGTCCCCTGTGACTACGGTCCCAAGCCCACAGGTTCAACTACTTGGTCCCTCTGGGTAGCTGGCTGTGACCAGGCTGTGACCACAACCTTGCCCCTTGTCATCTCTACTATACACCTGGGAATTCTGATCATTCACATAAACTTATAAGACCATTGTCTGCTAACCCTATATAAATTCTTGGATACACTCCCCATTTCATAGACATACTTAATCATTCAGCCTGTCCACCCATCTGTTGACCCATATACCCATGTTTGCCTTCATTGACAATGCAGTACTATATGTGCAAAAGTGTTCATATTTGTTGTCTGTACCTCCCATGTACCTCTCTATGTCTTTCTCATCTTCAATGCTACCCTATTGGTCACACGTATTTGGTACATTGCCCTTCTCTTCACCCAAATCAATACTTGTCTCTATCTATCTAACAGGGTTCCCTTCACTCCCCTCCCACCCCTGGTAACCAACAAAGAAAATTTCCTTCTATAGATAAACCTTTCCTTAACTTTTACAATAATGGACTAATACAATATTTGTCCTTTTGTGATTGACTTATTTCACTCAGCATAATGTCCTCCAAGTTCATCCATATTATGCTGTGTTTTGCAGATTCTATATTATTCTTCAGTGTTGCATAGTATTCCATTGTGTGTATGTACCATAGTTTGGTTATTCATTCCTCAGTTGATGGACACCTAGGTTGTTTACATCTTTTGACTATTGTATAGTCTATTTATGCCATATATTAGGGCCCTTAAATTTGCCCCTAGACTTTCCTTGAAGAACTGTATAGTTTTAGATTTCACATTTAAGTCTTTAATCCATCTGGAGTTCGTTTTTGTGAATGGTGTGAGGTACAGATCTTGTTACAACAGTCCATTCTATCTTGCAATTCTCTTAACTTCCTCACCATTTAGAAGTCCTGTGATTATCCAGTCTTTTCTCTCTTTGTTTGTAGTTGTCCTCACTTGCCAATTGATGTCTCTGGTTCCCTGTTTACAATCTTTTAAGCTCATTTTACTTTGCATATGTTCATAGCTGTGGTTTCTGGGTTATGTCATCTTGTGTATTAATGGTCGGTTGTTATTTGCTATCTTTGGTTCTCTGTTCAAAGGACTCCTTTTAGCATCTCTTATAAGGTTGGTCTGGTTTTAACAAATTCCCTTAGTTTCTGCTTATCTGGAAATCTC
>NW_006921689.1:5813028-5820685 GCF_000298275.1 Orycteropus afer afer | reverse complement strand
CCATTGGTGAAGAAGGTGTTGCTGGCTCTTGCTCAGTAAGTTAAGTTACAGGAGGTGTGCATGTACTTGTATCTTATGGGGACTGTTGTTGTCTCCCACTCAGTTAGGCAAAAATTATAATTGAATAACCATTGAAAAACTAAAAGCACATGGACAAAAAATACTCCCTGAAATCACACAGGAACAGTAACCCAAAAAAAGAAAAAGTGGAGAAAAGAAGAAGAAAACAGATAAATATGCAATATCTGGGGATAGGTCACTGAGGGAAAAAAGATAGAGAAGGAGAATAATGAAGAAAGAAAACAAACTAACAAACAGGAAAGGAAAAAAAAAAAAAGCAAAAAGAAAACAAAACAAAACAAAAAACCTAGCAAGTAACGGGGTTAAAGAAGAGAGGAAAAAAAGAAAGAAAGAAAGTTTAAACTAGGAACTTTCCCGTTGTGCATTGCAGGTCCGGCGAGTTCTTGGGGTTATTGGAAAGCAGAACCTCTTCTTAAGCCCCTGAAATCTGGTAGTGCACTGTCTCTTTAGGTTGCCTCTAGCTGCTGATTATCTGTTGATTTGTTTTTTCTTTGTTTTATAGTTTAATATTTTGAAAAAGTGAAGCTGATGTGTTCTATTTTATTATTGAATCAGGTATGTTGGGTTGCTCTTCTGTTTTCTTTGTGACGGTGGAATCACTGTGTGTACTGTGGATATGTGTTTCTGTCTTTCATAAAGAGGGTTTAGAGTTCAAAGCAGGAGGTTTTATGGTAATTGGCTGAATATGTTTCTTCTGTTGAATGACTGAAGTTATTGGCGGAGAAGGTGGGAGCAGAAGAAGGAAAGCTTGGTGTTGCTAGGGTTGGTTTCTAGAGCTTTGAGCATGCTATTATTGATGATGTATTTATTTGCAAGACCACGGCTCAACCTCAGGAAAGATTCCTATTGTTAGAGGGTTACAAATTTCTGCCAATTTCTGGCACACTCAAAGACTCTGCCTCTGCGGTCCCACAGAGCCAAAGCATGGCTCCAAACCAAAATTCACTGACTGCGCTCAGCTGCAGTTTCTTTGCTCTCCTTGCCCCATCTTCCTGCGGTGCTGACGCAATCCCACCCGACCTGTAATGGTCGGCTTTGGAGTTCGTCTGCATTACCACCTACCTGTGGTGCCAAAGATGCACGCAATTTTAGCTGTGATGGTGTCGGGGGAGTACCTCTAGTGACCTGTGGTCCCAATAACTGTGGCAAAGAAAAGCACAGTGTCTCCCGGTCTGACCCAAGCCTGCTTTGTGATCTACTGGGAGGGGAGGGAGCTAGCCTTTCTGGCACAACAGTGAGATCTCCACCTGAATCTCAACAGTGGTGCCTGTGTCCATCTGCACCTAGACCACCCAAATTACTGACAAAATCAGCTGCTGGAGGCAGGTCTCTGCCGTTGTCAACTGGAATATTGTACTGGTTGCTAGTAAGCTGCTATAAGGTGACTTGGTTCTTGGCTCAGGGATCTCAGGCTGCCACCCTCACCCGGCAGACAGTGACTGCCCCAGAAAGGTTTCCAATGGTCTCTCTCGGGTGCCCGCGCGTTCTCCAGCAGTAGCTCTTTCCTAAATAATCTCCCTGTGCCTTTCCTCTAATTCTGCTCTTCTGTGTTTGGTGCACTCTGATTCAGTGAGCTGTTCAGAGCACCAAAGTTCCTAATTCAAACTGTTATACCTAGTTTTCAAAGTCCTTAGATGCCAGAGGGGCAAAAAAAAGCATGCTGCTCACTAGCGAGACTCCATTTTGAATGATATCACAAATTTTTAATGAGTCTTCATCTAACCTTGATGTCATATTCTTCTTCATATAATTCAGTTTTCATATTATTTGCTCAGCATAGAGATTGAATAAGTGAAATGGTGAAAGAATACACCCCTGACACACATCTTTCCTGATTTTAAACCATGCCATATCTCCCTATATTGTTTGAACTATAGCCCTATATTGTTTGACATATAGTCTATGTACAAGTTCTTCATGAGCACAGTTAAGTGTTTTGGACTTCCCAATCTTTGCAATGTTATGCATAATTTGTTGTGATCCACACAGTTAGACATCTTTGCAGGAGGAAGGGACTTTCCTGCCATATTTATAGGCTTCAGAATGGTGCCTTCGGAGCTCGGTGGCATAATGCCTAAGGCATGTGACTACTAACCAGAAGGCTGATGGTTCAATTCTACCAGCTACTTCTCAGAAGGAAGGTTGGGCAATCTACTGCCATAGTGATACTGCCTCAGAAACCCAAGGAGGGGTTTCTTTGAGTTGGATCTGACTTGACAGCAGTGAGGTTTATTTTATTTTGTTTTATTGTTTCTTAAAAGAGAGGTTTGGAGTGATGAATTGTAGAATATTTACATATCTACATATTATGTAGAATACATTCTATGATTTTAGTACTTGTTGTTTCAATCAATGCTGCCACTCCTCCTCATATTTTAAAGCAATGCATTGTTACTTTGGGTCTAAATAAAAAGATTGTCAAGAGGATTTATTGCCCACTATCCGACTCGACGGCAAACAACAACAACAACAACAAATCCCTTCTAATAAAACTTAAATGAGAATTCCTCTGTAGCAACAGGATAGAGTTTGGGAAAGAAAAAAAAAAACTGATACAATGACATTTTTTTAAATATATATTTCCAATACTATGTTGTCTTGGATAAGTCCTGTAAATCAGTAACTTACTCTAACTTGTGTGACTATGCATGTGTATGTGTGTAAGAGACAGAGAAAGACATGTGGTGGGAGTAGAGAAATATGCTAAATAAAATGATACTTTGTAAAAATATCTGATAAATTGTTATTAGCACTATTAAGCATTTTATTTCCCAAATGAAAAGTTAGTATTAATAACACTTAGTGAGCTAGTTTATTGAAAATGGAAATAAAATTACATGCATTACATATTGCATGTGCATAACTCTTAGAATAAAATGAGGATTTTCTAATGTTCTATAACTTGTGTTCTAGCTATAAATTCTGATATTTATAAAAGTATCTATCTATTTTCTTGCTATTTCTCCTTTTATTTATTTTTTTAAAAAAGTTACTTATCAGTAAACTACATGTTCCCCACTTTGACTAGCTGACTACTGTCACGTACCTTTTATAAAGTCAGCAAAGCATAAAATTATTACAGTTTTCCAACCCTTAATTGGCCAAAGCTAAAACATCTGAATCAAATTTCAGCCTCAAAAGCAGCATGAACAGTCTGGCATAGCTGCGTTGGTACTACTTCGGATTAATCTACTTGCCCATCCTCCTTTTTTTTACTGCTCATTTCCCTTCCCCCAAAGCTGCCTGTCTTCATAAAGCTCCCTTTTACTTTATCGGACTCACTACTGAATCCTGTCCGGCTATTGATTCTGCAGAGTATACCAATTCACTATTGCAAGGTCATTCATAATTGCATCTAGATTTTTTTTATGCCCCTCTCCATTATTTTTTCCCCTTCCTGAAAAGTAAAATGCTCTGTCTAGTAACCACATTGGCACAATGAACCAGAATTTAACCAGTTAGAAGTAGGTTATGATTACTGAAAAGCAAGTCACAGACAGAACGACACAGACCCTTTGTGGAACATTTTTGGTTTCTTTGCCTTTCGGACTCTATGACATTCTTCCTGGCATACTCATCCTGGAATTAAGTCTGTCCAAATAGATGAGGTCTCAGGTGAAATAAAAAATAAAGTGAAGACATTATAAAAGTGTGGACCTGGTATTTCTTCCCTGCCTGATAAAACCCCTTTAGGGTTTTGTAATGTAGGTATTATTTTTCTCTCCATTTCTCTTATCAACCAGAAAGACAGCTCCACTTTCTGCTATTAGAGCACCATACCCTCTAGTCACATTGACACTAGTATAATAAAAACAGACTGCATGCCCTTTCTTTTGTCCCAATCCATTGACAAAGTTCACCAATAAGCATACCTCTTAACTGATAGAATATAGCAGGAACAATTTCCTATTTCTGCATTCCTGTTCTCTGTGAGATTGCACAGCAGCATGAACAAAATCGACTATACTCTTGTGCAAAAGATGGCAATTTTTTTTTTTTTTACTCTTTTTACTATAAGGAAATACATGACATTTCTCCAAATATATCAGGGGTAGGGCTAGAGAAAATAAATGAAAGGGTAATTTTGGATGAATATAAATAGCTCTCAGAAGAACTCTGGTATCATAAGAGTTTCATGTTTTATTCACTTACTTTGATTTAATTTAATTGTTAAGTCAATTAATGCTTCTGAGTCTAAGTTTCCTTATTTCTATAATGCAGTACATAAAGACAAAATTAAGTTAAAATGTGTGAAACCTTCTGTGATGTGAATACTATCAAATATTAGTTGCAAAAAAAAATCAACTTAGGAACATTGGAATCAGTACCTAAAATGAATGAATAATTAAAAAACTGAGGTGTAAAAGTCATGCTAGCTTTTTGAATGTTAGTACTTCACTGAGAGTAACTATACAATAAATAAAGCATCTCTTTGAAGACATCAGAAGTGCACCAACATATCCAGGTCTTGAGGGGCCAGGATCACAAAAAGAAGAAAAGAATATTGAAGCAGATCTAAATTATGCAAAACCGTTCCTCTCAAAGGAGTTCCTGTGGCAGTAGCTAAGCACTGGGCTGCTCACAGAAAAGATGAGGTGTAAACTCCTAACTTTTGAAGAGAGAAAGAGGTCTGTTTCCATAAAGATTATAGTTTTGGAAGCCCTAGGGGTAGTTCTATTCTGACCTATAGGGTCACTTTGAGTTGGAAGGCACTCGACGGCAACAAGTTTTTTTGTTTTGTTTTTTGTTCTTTGATTCCTCTAAAAGTGTTTACCATTTTGAAAGCTGTGATCAATCAAGAAACTAATAATTCAAACAGAAAACAATGATGATAACTGGGAAACTGAGGTTAAATGTCCATAGTTTCATGGAACAAGACATTCTGGGTGACCAAGTCCATCAGGACATGAAGGGCTAATATGCTAGAATGAAAGAAAGCACTTTAAAGTGAGATCAACATTTGAAGACACTTTAAACTCAAGATACGTGCTGATTTGTGACTGGTGCTGCAATGACAAACTTAAGGCCAAGGAGAAAGAGAAGGCTGATAGGCTCGGAAGCTGAGAATAGCTTTTAGGAGTATTACAGTGCTGAGGAGGAAAAAAAAAAAGTGCTTCAGAGCTCACCAGGCATTAAGGGTCTTGATAAACACCCCATACATCTATGTTGGGGCCTAGAGTGCTATAAAATAAGAGTAACAGCAAATTGGAAATAGATGAGTCCTCACGAAAGACTAAATCACAGCCTGAAACAAGTTCAATTCCAGAGGAGAAGAAGCTAAACTTGCTCCTATACCAATAGCACCTAGAAAGAAAAAAAAAAAATAATTATTATTTTTTAACATACTGGTAATTACATCAAATAGAAATGGAGTAAATATTCCAAATTAAAAAAAAAAAATTATCAGCCTAGATTGAAAACGAAAACAAATTTTATAATGCTTAAAATTGAGGCGTCTTAAAGATAAGGGCACAAAAAGTTTGAAAGTAATTATGTATAACAAATTATATCATAAATCAACCAACAGAAGTAAAAAATCACTGCTTTTGAGCAACACTTTAGTCAGAGTAGAACTGCCCTATAGAATTTCCAAAACTGTAAATCTCTCTCAGAACAACCTGCCTCATCTTTCTCCCACAGAGAGGTTGGTGGGTTTGAACCTCTGACATTTGGGTTAGCAGCTGAATGCTTTAACCACTATGCCACCAGAACTGGCTTGTTAAAACATAAAATTTCACAAAAATTAAGCACGGGACGTTATAAGACAAAAGATTAAAAGAGCATTCCAATGTGTATATATAGCAGCATTAAATTTGTGTATTCATCTTGAAATACTATTAAACATACAAAGTAAAACTTGAGAAGACCAGAAGAAATAGAAAAATCGACAACAGTAATGTATTTTTAACATACTTTTCTTGGTAACTTTTGGAAAATTTATATAAAAACAAAACAAAATAAACTGTAAGAAAATACAAGATTGAAAAGGTCTGACTAGAAGTTTTTATCTATGCCACTTAGAAAATACTGCATAATATTTGCAGAATAAACTCTCTTTTCAAATACATGTAAATTGTATATCCAAATGAACAATATTCTAGGACAAAAAGCCAATCTCATCAAGGTTGCAAGGATGGGACTCATACAGAAAATTTTGTCTGTTTAGAAATAACAGAGATCAGTAGGGAAAATGTATGAAAAACCTCCCAATTTTCAAGAAATTAAGTAATATACTTATAAATATTGTATAGATTGAAGAAACAAAAACAATTGAAATTTGAAATGTTGACTTGAATGGTAGGGGACATGAAACCTGAAAACCCACTGCCATTGAGGTGATTCTGACTTATAGTGACCCTATAGGAAGAGTAGAACTGCCTCACGGGGTTTCCAAAGCTGCAAATCTTATGAGAGGAAATTGGCTCATGTTTCTTCATGGAGCTAGTGGGTTCCAACCAACAACCTTTTGGTTAGCAGCCCAATGCTTTAACCCCAGCACCACCAGAGCTCCTACAGTGAACATATATCAAATCCTCTGGAATAGTCCCAATGTTGTGGTTAAAGAGGTATTTATATCTTTGGTCCTTAAAGAAAATACATAAAAGAGAACCGCTAAAAAATTATTGATGAGTGTAATCATTTTGAGAACCTAAAAACAAAGCCAAAGAAAGTAGAATGTAGGAAGTAACAGCTGGAAAAATTAAAAGAATATAAACATAATACAATTATCAATAAAGCCAAAGGCTGATTCTTTAACAAATAAAACTGCCAAACCAGTAGCAAATAAAATCAAGACAAAAAGAGAAAGGTACTAATATCAGGGAAGAAAAAAGGATCATCTCTGTATAAATTTGAAGCAGTATATAGAATATTGTAGTATATTAAGAATAAGTATGTTCAAATGAAATGGAAATAAGTGAAGTAAACATATTTTTGAAAACTTCACTTAAGAAAACACATTTAAAAATTAATAGATTAAAGACCTGATCTGTATTTATTAACTAAATTGTAAATTTGATGAAAATATTTCCACAAAGAAATATTCAGATGCAAAATACCGTATAATTGCATTCTACCAAATATTGGAAGAAGATACAACTAACATCAATTTACTTAAAGTTTTCTAGAGAATAGAAAGGGAGAATATTTTCCAATGCACTAGGTCTGAATAAACTAGATCTGAAATCTTGAAAAAAACATGCTAGAAAAGAAAATTTCAGGAATACCTTTCCCACTAATATTAATTGAATGAAGGATTTTTTTTTTTTCAAATGTGCAGAAGGCACTACTACAATGTGTTCTTTATATATGTATATATAATTCCAAGAACATAAGGTTGATTTAATATTTGGATATCAGTGTAATTTACTATGTTACCAAATTAAAAAATATATGTTTATTTCCATAGATATAGATAAAGAATTTTAACAAAGTGAACTTTTACTAAAGATAAAGATAGTGAACTGTGACTACACAGTATTTCTTTGTAATTTACAAAATACTAAAAGGATATGAAGGGTATCTACAAAACACTAAAAGAAAAAAAACTTAATAATAAACAATTTAAAGACTACTA
>NW_006921689.1:5806465-5812705 GCF_000298275.1 Orycteropus afer afer | reverse complement strand
TGAAGCCTACCAATGTTCAGTAAAATCGACAAGACTGGTTAATGTTTGTTCTTTTGTACATGGGTCAGTCAGAGCCAACTAAACAACTAGCACTGTAAACAATAATCAACCTTGTACTTAAGTAGAAGAAAACATACAATTATAAATGCCATGTATCTAATAACAGACCTTCAGAACACATGGGGCAAAAATTGACAAATCTGAAAAAAGAAATAGATAAACCCACACTGTGATGGTTAGGGTTGTGTGTGTACTTGATTGAGCCATATTTCTTAGTAGTTTGCAGCTATGCAATGGTGTAGTTTGCTGTTATGTATAAGTATGGATGTTCTGCCAAAACTTACTCACTTGCTTTGGATCTTGCATCCATCTTATCATCATCTGACCTCTGTTGTTGTTGTTGTTATGTGCCGTCCAGTCAGACCCGACTCATAGCAACCCCTCCTTGGGTTTCCGAGGCAGTATCACTAAGGAAGTAGATTGCCCCATCTTCCTTCGGAGGAGTAGCTGGTGGGTTTGAACTGCCAGCCTTCTGGATAGCAGTCAAGTGCCTTAGGCACTACACTAATTCATCAGCTTCCACAGCCTGTAAACCAGAAGCCTGCTCTCTTACCTTTGATCTTTAGATTCATTGGCTTCCACATCTATAACCCTGTAAGCTATTTCCAATCTCTCTCATATACATGCTTCACTGGTTTTGTTTCTTTAGAGAACCTAGCCTAAGACACACATTTATAGTTGGAAATGGCAATATAGTTTGTCTCCAATTTATGACATAATAGAGTTATGTGAACCACAGTTACACCCTTCCAGTTTTCTTTTGTTTTTGGCTTATATAACATGCATATAACTGGAGATACAAGAAGCACTAATGTTGAAGATTTAGGTTCATTTGCAACATTTTCAATCCCTCAAAACAAATAAAAATTGGATTTATAAATATACTGATAATACAAAGCAATAATAATGAATACTAAAAAAAACAGTGTTCAACTTAAATCAGAATCAACTTATGATGCAGTCACTGGAATGAAACCCTATGAGCGACAACCTGTAATTCCTTCTCAGTAATTGATAGAACAAATGGGTGGGAAACTGGTAAGGATATATAGATGACTATATAACACCATCAACCAACTTATATTATAGGACACTCCACTCAATAACACCAAGATATATATTATTTTCAAGTGTAGGAAGAACATCCCCTAAGACATACCAGATAAACCAGAAACCAAGCTCATTGCCATTGAGTTGATTTTTGACTCATAGAGACACCCATTGGGTTTCTGAGGTGTTAAATCTTTACAGAAGCAAATAGCCCCTTCTTCCTTCTGTGTGGTGCCTGGTGGGTTTCAACTGTCAACTTTCTAATTAGCAGTCAAATGCCTTATGCACTGAGCTACTGGAGTTCCTTTAGATATATTATATATTGGGCCACAAAACTAACCTTAAAATATTAAAAGCATTTTTTTGTTGTTAGGTGATATCAAGCTGATGTAGACTTATAACAACCCCATGTGGCAGAGTAGAAATGTTCCCTTACCTAGGCTATAATCTTTATGGAAGCAGATTCCAAGCTCTTTCTCTTGTGGAATCACGGGAGGGGTTCTCACCATTAACCTTTAGGTTAGCAACCAAACACTTAAACATTATGCCATCAAGCTCTTATTAAAAGCATACACACCATTAAAAGTATGATTTCAGAACAATGGAATTAAAGTAGAAATGAATAAGAGAAATATAACTGGAATTGCCAAAAAGATAGAAAATTAAACAAAATATTTAAAAATAACTCATGCATCAAAAATAAATCTCAATGGAATTAAAAAAAATATTGTGAGCTTAAAAATGATAAGGGTGTAATGCAAATTATATGATTAAGCAATATTGCTTATGATAAAAATTACCTCTGATTCATATATTTCATCTTGACTTGGTGGATTATATATGAAGAAGTAATGCGTTGTGGAAAGTCATGGTTTGAGGTTCTCTGAATGTGGTGATCCTTGAACAGACCACGTTCATTGCAGGGATTCTGGAAGTTATGGCTGCTACTGTTGTAAGAGATTCTCTTTCCTTTTCTGTGTCCTTTAGGATGACAAGGGATGTCTAAGTCAGGGAGGCTCCATACATGCTGAATAAGAACCTTGTTCCCTGCCATCTAAGCTGCCATCTGGGGGAGGTGAAGATAACTATATATATGGCCTGCTGACTGGAATATTCCCACAGAAGAGGATTTCCTGAGGTAATCCTGCAGCTAACCCATGCTTACTGGGTTATATAACTTTCTGAATAAGCTAGGGACAATGTGCCCAATTGACTTTTATGAGTCTGAATGTTCAGTTGATTGTAAGAGATCTTCTCATCTGTGCATATCTAGGTATTATTTTTTTTTAAATAAATAATATACACTGATTTGTAAAATGATTTTATTTGCAGTGACGAGGTTGTTATAAGTAATTTTCACTTTCCACTTTGTGCATGCTGGCATTTTTAAGTTTATTTTCAAGGAGAAACTTTGCTCTACTTCTTCCTGAAAAACTAAATAAAAATATTTTGAAGAATAGAACAGGTAGTCATCTTCCAATAAACCAATATTAAGAGTTGTTCACATGTTGTAAAGAGTAAAAGTCATTTTATTGTATAAAAGAAATTATTACTGGTAACATTTTACCTCCTTTCAGTTCCATCCCTGTATGGACCTAAGTCAAGCAATCACTCATGATTTTGTCTGGTTGGTTTTCCATTTCATGCTTATTCCATACCATAAAACCCCAAGCATTATTTATGGTAACATCACAGGCATTGAGCTAAGACAGCAAAAATCATATTTTTTCCTATATCCTAGCATTTCTTTTGGCTGGGCCAGCTCTTATGTAGGCATTCTACTTCTGGTCAATGAGAAATAAAGATCTTAGAGAAGGTGTTCCTCAGAAGCCATTGGTTTTCAGAGAATGGGGATAGAGTTTACTCAAACCATCTTCTCTTTGTTTCCTTTGTTATACACACATGATCTCTGAGTATCTGTGCAGAATTCCTGGACAGTATTCTATTTTGTAGATATATTAAGTTCATTCTGTATTGTGTTATTTATGGGAATTTTGTTATATTTGTAGTTTCATTCTTATAAAATGTTAAAAAACAGACAAACATATTTTTCCAAACCTAGTTGCATATGGTTGAGAATTTCTCTAGGATTTTTCATGAATGTTTAACTTCTGAGGCATAGATGGTGTATTGTCAGTTTCATTTGTGTTAGATGAAGGGCTATAACAAGTAACCATGCTAGTGTATCCTCTTCTCAGCAGCCATATTCTCATCATTTCACAAATGATTTATACTTTGAGAAACATGTCTTTTTAAAATAATCCAAGTTGTGAAAAATGGAATGTTACTTTAACAAAATTTCCTGATTAATATAAGGTTAAACATATTTTATGTGTATAGATATGTCACTTTCCCCTTAGGAACACATAATTTATAAATGGATATTCCATTTTTAACTTTGAAATAAAATGAGAGTGCATATAATTTATAAGTGTCCAAGAGGTGTTTCAGGAGGAAGATTGGGCAATCTACTTCCGTAGTGATATTGCCTCAGAAATCCATGGAGGGGTCGTTATGATTTGAATTGAAATGATGGCAGTGAACTTGGTTGGTCTGAGGTATTGCTAGGGAGCTCTGGTAGCACAGCGCCTAACGCATTTGACTGCTAACTAGAAGGTTGGCAGTTCAACTGCACCAGCAACTCCATGTAAGGAAGATGGAGCAATTGGCTTCCATAAAGATTTACCACCTAGAAAACCCTGTGGGGGTCACTGTGAATTGGAATCGACTTGATGGCCGTGAGTTTGGTTTTTAGGGGATGAGGTATTTCCACAAATTAAATGAATAACAAGAGTTTAAACCAAGAATATAAGAATATTATATTAAATGATATAAAAGTCAATAGATCAATAAAAGAAACCAGAAGATTTCATTAAAATCCCAATGATAACCAAGACAATCAACATTACATTACTATAGATAAGAAAGGTCTCTAAGTTTGGCTAGGTATGAAATAACATTTCAAAATGTCATATCTTTCATATGCATTAGTAATAACAACCTAGAAAATTTAGTAGAAAAATGATGAAATACACAGTAAAGTACTCTATCTCTTCAGAAAATAAACTGAGTAGAGACCACAAATTAAATATGTAAGTATTTATATACCTGAAATGGAAGATTAAAATATAATAAAGCCATAAATTATTCTCCATTTTACTTATTGCTTTAAAGTAACTGTAAGTAGAATTGTTATTTCAAGGGATCTTTAATTGATCCTTATCCAACTTTACCAAAGTCTTTTTTGAAAAGTTTTTTCTTAAAGTGTGATCTTTATGGATTTGTGATTTTCTTTAAGCACATGTCAATCTATTTGCCCAATATTACACACTCCCATGACTTTCTCCAAACTATCTTAAAAAATCAATGCTATTTTTGACTAGTTTCATTAAGTAGAGAATTTTTTTATTTGTAATTCTTATTGTTGTTTTAAATTTTTTCAGAAGGCAGAGTTGCCTTTAATTCAACACCTTAAGCAGAAGTGTTATCAAAATAGTTAGCTAAAATTCATAAATATTTTTGATGAAAATAACTATACTAAGTGTTATATAGCTGGATGCAGTAGACAGAATTATCACCACCCAAAGGTGTTACATACTAGTCTCTGGGACCTATTAAGATGCTATAACCCATAGTGAAACAGAATTAAGGTTAAAAGTGAAATTAAACTTGCTAATAATAATAATAATGGCAGATGAGACCACTTGTCTGTCAGTTTGTCATATTATGGTGGGCTGCATGTTGTAAGGCTGAAGGTTTTGTCACCAGTATTTCAAATCTTAGCAGGGAAACCCATGATGGACGAGTGTCAGCAGAGCTTCCAGACTAAGACAGACTTGGAATAAGGAAGGGGCCATCAACTTCTCAAAGAATTGGACAGTGAAAATCTTATGAATAGTAGTGAAATGCTGTCTGATATATTCTGGAAAACTTTATGAATTGCCCTGAAATATTGTATGATATAGTGAAGGAGGCTGAGCCCATTGGGTTGGAAGGCACACAAAAGCAACTGAGGAGGAGCTGCCTCCTCAAAGTAGAGTAGATCTTAATGATATGGATAAGCAAAGCTTTCGGGACCTCCTTCATTTGCTGATGGGTCATGACTCAAAATGTGAAGAAACACCAGCAGAAATCACTTAATAATCAGAAAGTAGAATGTACAAAGGACGAATCTAGGAAAATTGGAAGTTGTCAAAAATGAAATGGAACACATAAAGATTGATATCCTAGGCATTAGTGAGCTGAAACGGACTGGTTTTGGCCATTTTGAATCAGGTAATCATATGATCTACTATGCCAGGAATGACAAATTGAAGATGAATGGTGTGGCATTCATTGCCATAAAGAATGTTTCAAGACCTAAGCTGAAGTACAATGCTGTCAGTGACAGGTTAATATCCATACTCCTACAAAGAATATCAGTAAAGAGTACTATTATTCAAATTTATACACCATCCATTAAAAGTGAAGATGAGGAAATTGAAGATTTTTACCAAATTCTGCAGTCTGAAATTGACCAAACATGCAATCAAGATGTGTTATTACTGGTGATTGGAATGTGAAAGTTGGAAACAAGTTGGAAAATTTGGCCTTGGTGATAGAAATGATGCTGGAGATTGCATGATAAAATTTTGCAAGACCAATGACTTACTCATGATAGATACCTTTTTTCAACAACATAAACAGTGGCACATGGACCTCACTAGATGGAGTACATAGGAATCAGATTGACTACATCTGTGGAAAGAGACCACAGAGAAGCTCAGTATCTTTAGCCAAAACAAGGCCAGGAACTGACTGTGGAGCAGACCATTAATTGCTCCTGGCAAGTTCCAGTTGACACTGAAGCAATTAACACAAGTCTATGAGAACCAAAACATGCTTGATTATAACCCAGCTGAATTTAGAGACCACCTGAAGAATAGATTTGACACATTAAACACCAATGACCAAAAACCAGAGGAATTGTGGGATGACATCAAGAACATCATAAATGAAGAAAGGAAAAGGCCAGTAGAAGGACAGAAAGAGAAGAAAAGACAAAATGGATGTTACAAGTGACTGAAACTTGCTCCTGAGCAGAGAGTAGCTAAAGCAAATGGAAGAAATGACAAGATAAAAAAGCTGAAC
>NW_006921689.1:5804433-5805781 GCF_000298275.1 Orycteropus afer afer | reverse complement strand
GGAAGAGATACATATTTTTGACCATTCCAAAGAAAGTTGATTCAACAGCATGTGGAAATTAGCAAACAATATCTTACATGCAAGTAAAATTTTGTTGAGAATAATTAAAAAATGGTTACAACAGTATATTGACAGAGAACTTCCAGAAATGCAAGCTGGATTCAGAAGAGAACATGGAATGAGGAATATCATTGCAGATGTAAGATGGATCTTGGCTGAAAGCAAAGAATACTAGAAAGTGTGTTTTATTGACTATGCAAAAGAATCTGACTATGTAGATCACAAGAAATTATGGATATCATCTAGAAGAATGGGAATTTCAGAATGCTTAATTGTGCTCATGATGAACCTAGACATAGACCAGGAGGCTGTCAATCAGACAGAACAAAGGGATATTTCATGGTTTAAAATCAGGAAGGATGTATGTCAGTGTTGTGTCCTTTTACCCTACTTATTCAATCTGTATGATGAGCAAATAATATGAGAAGCTGGACTTTATGAAGAAGAATGTGACATCAGGTTTGGAGGAAGACTAATTAACAACTTGCAATATGCAGTTAACACAACCTTGCTTGCTGAAAGTGAAGATGACTTGAAGCATTTAATGAAGAATATCAAAGACTAATGTCTGCAGTATGGATTATATCTCAACATAAAGACAACAAAAATCCTCACCAGTGGACCAATAACTAGCATCATGATAAATGGAGAAAAGTTGTCAAAGATTTCATATTACTTAGATCTACCCACGGAAGCAGCAGTCAAGAAATCAGATGTTGTGTTGCACTGCAAAAGACATCTTTAAAGCGATGAAAAGCAAATATTTCACTTTGAAGACTAGGGTGTGCCTAACCCAAGCCATAGTATTCCAATAGCCTCATGTACACATGAAAGGAATGGATAAGGAAGACTGAAAAAGAATTCATACTTTTGAGTTGTGGTCTTGGTGAAGAATACTGAAAGTATCAAGGACAGTCAGAAGAACAAACAAATCTGTCCTGGAAGAAGTATGGCCAAAATGTTCCTTGGAAGGGTGAATGGCCAGACTTTGGCTCATCTTTTGGTCATATTGTCAGACGGGACCATTCTCTGGAGAAGGATATCATGCTTTGTAAAGTGGAGGGTCAGTGAAAAAGGGGAAGACCCTCAATGTGATGGATTGATACAGTGGCTGCAATGATGGGCTCAGGTACAGCAAGAATTGTGAGGATGGGACACAACCAGTCAGTGTTTTGTTCTGTTGTATATAAGGTCGCCATGAGCTCTGGTAGCATAGTGGCTAAAGCACTTGACTGCTAACCAGAAGGCTGGCAGTTCAAACCCACCAGCCACTCCTCGGAAGGAAGGT
>NW_006921689.1:5797424-5803558 GCF_000298275.1 Orycteropus afer afer | reverse complement strand
AAAAAAAAAAAAAAAATGAGGCAGAGTCAATTTGATGGCACCTAACAACAACAAGGACAGATAGGGATATTTTTCTGAATTATTTGGGTGAGTTCATTGTAATCACATGGATCCTTAAATGTCAAATAGGGAAGCCGATGCAGAGATGAAGAAAGAGAATGAGGATGAAAGGAAGATCAAAGTGATGTTATGTGACAGGGACTCAACAGGTCAAGGGCTTTGAGGATGGAGAAGGAAGGTAACAGAAGCCAGAGAACATCGATGGCCTCTTGCAGCTGGAAAAGACAGGGAAATAGATGTTCCCCTTGAGCCTTCAGAAGGGAAAACAGTACTCCTGGTACTTTAATTTTAGCTTGGCGAGACCCATGTTGAACTTCTTACCTACAGAACTGTAAGATGATACATTTATTTTGTGTTAAAGTCCTAAACTGGTAACAATTTGTTACAACAATCAGAGCAGAGATATGAAAGCAATATACCTGCCTGTTAGGGAGCTCATTGTTAACTTTCTCTTAAGAGAATCTGTAAGTGGCAGAAAATGGAATAGATCTGAAATAATAGCACTTTATTGAGGAACTGGAAGATATTAGGCTATTCTGATTCAAAATTATGTTATTATCCATACCCCAGAGGAACTCTAATGCTAATTTTGAGCCACAGGGCCCTCTGAAATGTACATAGCATTCCACTAATATTTGACCTGCTCCCGGAAATGCTTAATGTATTTTACAAAACAGTTTTGAAAAACTCACGTACTCACAACATCTCTAAGAGATAGGTGGAAAAGTGTTTTTAAAATAGAAATGAGACATTCTGGCCAGATGGCAGAATAGGCAGATGAGCTACACAGACCCTCTGCAACAAAGCAATGAGAAACCAATTGAAATCAATATGGAAGATGATCCTGGATGCCTGAGTTTTGAAGAGAAGGATAAAGAAGTGGATTAAATACCAACTAGTAGAAGAACTTGGAGTAAATGAGGAGACAAACAGAGAAGCAGACTTTCAGCTGTCCTGAGGGCACAGCCATTTTGAATATTTCCTGGTAGAAATCTAAGAATTGGCTCTGCACAACAGTCTCCATGGCAGATGACTGCACTCGTGTCTGATGACCAGAAGGAAGAACGGAGCAGAAGGGGACAGGTGAACCTGTGGACTGCCAGCAGCTGTCCTAAGGGCACACCCATTTTGGATGTTTGCAAGTGGCCTGCACAGCTGCTTTGAGTGTGTGTGGGTGGCATCCTTGCTTGGATTGTACCTGGGGATGTGCTTTGTCTGCTGAAGACAGCGTGGGCAGTCGAACTGAAGACTAACAAGTGGAGAGGTGCTGTTTTCCCCTTGTTATTCTTCTGCCACACGTCTTCTTGATAGACAGGATTGTGGTCATCCCCATTCCTTCACCATCCTTCTTGACCTGCAGTGGTCCCATCCTGATCTGTGCCCTGGCAGTGACTGAGGGCTGTGCCTTGCTCCAAATAGTTTTTTTTTTTAATTTTTTTTTTTCATCTTCCCTCTTTCTTCATCTTCTTTTTCCCTCTTTGTCTTCCCAGTTTTCTTTTCTTTTTCTTTTTCTTTTCCTTCTCCTTCTATTCTCTTGCCTTTTCCTGGTTCCCTTCTTTTTTCTTTCTTTTGAATCTACCCATTGCTTGTTTTTCTTTCTGCAATTTTCCCAATTCTTTACTCTTGCTCTAGTCTCTCATTCTCCCTCCATAGATATTGTGCCTTTTTTTTCCTGTCTCATGATTTTTTTTTAATTTTTATTGTGATTTGGATGAAAGTTTACAGAGCAAATTCATTTTCCATACAGCAGCTCATATATACTTTGTCTCATGACATTCACTGTAATTTCCCACAGTGCAACAGCTGTCTTCCCATTTATTCGCCATAGTCACTTCTTCCCTGTGTCCTTCCCTCCCATGCACTCCTTCCCCCCTAGCTGTCTCCCTGTGCATTCACACTCCATCTATTCTCCCATGATTGATTTCTCCAAGGCGTGTATCTACCTAATGCAAATGTTCAGCTCATATCCCTGTCTTTTGTTTGGCTGGAAGCCACAGGAGTGGGTTCAATTACAGACCTGAAAGGCAGCTAGAGGTCATAGTCTCAGTGGTTCCATCAGGCTCTATCAGACCAGCAAACCTGGTCTCTCTTTTTCACTTTTAGTGATTTTGAGTTCTGTTCCACATTGTTCTCTCATTCGATCCAGGATTTCCTATATAGATCCCTCTCCAAGTGGTTGACAGTGGTAGGGTGGCTTTTGTTTTTTTTCCCCTCTCTTTTTGTCATTATCTTTCTTTTGTTCTCTTAAAATATATTTTGAAAATATTTATTTATTGTATTTCTTTTCTTTGTGTGTGTGTGTATGTGTGTGCATGTGTGTGATTATTGCTGTTTGCTTATGGGGTTGAGGTTTTCATTTCCTTGCATTTTTTTTTTTTTTTTGTCTAACTGACTGGAAGACGGCAACCATTCCCATACAACCCAACCATTCCTTACCTACTGTAGCCCCACCCACTGAGTGAGGGCCACCACTTGCTTTTGCACCACCTGACCAATGATAGAGGTGGCCAATTCCAGCTCAACTCACCTACAACTGCTATTTATGAACACCTAACAGAGATCTGTGCACACACTTTCATTCTCTATCACCTCCACCAGGAGACAGGTGGTTAATGCCTAAATGCTAACAATGAGCAAATATAAGCGATAAATACCCTGCTCACAGAGATACATAGAAACAAAATAAAGGAAAAAATATATCTTGCACAGATCATACCAACATACAACCACAAATTAAAAATAAATACAACATGACAATGTCTTGTGGAAAATCACAGTCTACACAAAAAAGCAAGATAAAGTAACAGTAAGGAACCAATATACAAATTCAGAAAAGATCCCTGGGGAAGAACAGTATTGGAACTCCCTGATAAGGAATTTAAAATAATTATATTTGGGTACATTCAATGGATTGAGAGACAGATCAAGGAAATCATTGACAAAATTAAGGAGAACACATGAAAAATTCTAGAATAAATTAGGAAAACAAAAGAACAAATTGACAAAATAAAACAAAAAATTAGAAATGATACAAAAACAATGAAAATAAATCCATAAGATTAGTACTAAAATTTCAGAAATAGATAAAGTATTGAATGGGCAAAAGAATAGAACCAAATCAATGCAAGACAGATAACTCAATACTACTTTGTTAAGGGATCAATCAGACAAAGGATCAAAACATAATGTAGAAAACCTGAGATTCATGTGGGATACCATAAAGAGGAATAACCTACTTACAATCAGAATTCCAAAACAGGAAGAGACAGATAAAACCACAGAGAAAATTGTTGATTTGTTGGAAGAGAATTTCCTTCATATTATGAAAATATTAAGAGAAGATATCTATCCAAGAAGTTCAAAAAGAGATGCTGATATTAGGTAAGATGGTGGAATGGGCAGACAAACTATGCAGACTCTCTTCAACAAGGAAAAGGGGAGCCAATTAACACAGATACAGAAGATAATCCTGGAGCTCTGACCTTTGAAAGGAAGGAGACAAAAGTGGACAAAACTCCAACTAGTAGAAGAACCTGCATGAAAACACCAAAAAAGGAGACATGTGGAACTGAAGTCTGTCAGTAATCCTGACAGAATGCACAACTTGGATATTGCCAAGTGGTGTTAGGATCTGAGAATTAATCTAAAAATTGGCCTTGCTAGCCAGGGGATACAGGTAGGACTGCATGAGTGGCTGGTGAATAAAAGAGGAAGCAGCAAAGGAGACAGGCTGAGCTGTGGACTTTTGGCTGTCTGGAGGACAGGGCCATTTTGAATGTTTACAAGTGGTTTGGCAATTTTGGATATTTAAAATGACAGCATTCTCTCAGATTCCAGGGATCTAGGAATAGGTTTCACTTATCAGGGACTGCATGGATATTCAGGACACAAATGACTGGAAAGGTGCTATATCCCCTTGTTACTCTTATACCTCACACCCACTTGGTGAATGGAGTTGTGGCCATCCCTCCCTCCCACCCTCCTTCTGAGTCAGCAGGAATTCCACCCCAGTCTGTGTGCTCCAACTAAGCCTAGATGACCTGCCACACACTGTCCAGATGTTTTTTTCTTTTAAAGTTTGTTTTTAATATATTTTAAAATTCTTATTCTTATTCTCTTTATTTTCCATCCTTTTTATTATTATTCATTATTCTTGCCTTCCCAGGTTCTAGTTTTCAGCTTTTGTTCTCTTCCCTGTTCCTGGTTCCCATTTTTCTCTTTCTCATGTTTAACCCCATTCCTGGTTTTTCTTTTGTAATTTTTCCCATTTTTTCCTTCATTATCCAACTATTCACTGCCATCAAGTCAGATCCAACTCATAGCAACTCTTCCTTGGTTTTCTGAAGCAGTATCTCTATGGAAGTAGATCGCCCAATCTTCCTTCCGAGGAGTGGGTGGTAGGTTTGAATTACCAGCCTTCTGGTTAGGAGTTAAATGCCTTAGGCAATATGCCAACAGAGTTCCCCATTATTCTCCTACTCTATCTCTTTTCTCTTATTGCCCCTTCCTCAGATATATTCTTCTTCTTCTTTTTTTTTTTTTTTGGTGATCATTCCTGTGTGTTTATGCAGTGTGTTTTGTGTCTGCTTGCTTTAAAATTGTTGATGGTTCCCCCCCCTTTTTATTCCCCACCCTTTTTTAAATTGTGATTTGGGTGAAATTTACAGAGCAAATACACTTTCCATACAGCAGTTCACATACACTTTGTGTCATGACATTAACCACAATTAACCATAATGCAACAGCTCCCCTCCTATGTTCTCAGGATAGTTACCTCTTCCCTGTGTCCATCCTTCCATGCACTCCTGCCCCCTTAACTGTCTCCCTGTGCATAAGCAGCCAGTCTTTCTCCCATGCTTGTTCTCCAAGGAGTGTATCTACCTCAGGTAAATGTTCAACTCATATGCCTGTCTATTGTTTGGTTGGAAGCCAGAGGCATGGATTCATTCCAGACCTGAAGGGCAGTGAGGGGCCATAATCTCAGTGATTGCACCATACTCTGTTGGACCAGCAAACCTGGTACCCATTTTTTTTTTCCCAAATGACTCTGAGTTTTTTCCACATTGTTCTCCCTCTCTATCCAGGATGTCCTACATAGATCCTCTTCCAGGTGGTTGACAGTAGTAGCCGGAAACCATCTAGTTCTTCTGGTCTCATAGTCCTATAGGCTGCAGATTGGATGGTATACAAGTCACTAGGACTAATTGTTTCCATGAATTTTTGGTTTTCTTCATTCTTATTTGCTCTGGATGAGGATAGAACCATCATTGCATCGAAATGGCAGCTTGCAAGCTTTTAGGATCCCAGTCGCTACTTGCCACAGTAGGAGGTGGAACAATATTTACATAGTATGTTATGCCAATTGAGCTTGATGTCCTCTGTGACTAAGGTCCCAAGCCCACAGGTTCAACTACTTGGTGCCTCTGGGTAGCTGGTTGTGACCAAGCAGTGACTACAACCTTGCCCCTTGTCAGCTCCACTGTACACCTAGGAATTCAGACCATACACATAAAGTTGTAGGACCATTGTCTGCCAACCCTATACATGTTCTTGGGTAAACTCTCCAATTCATAGACATACATAATAGTTCAGCCTGTTCAACCATCTATCCACCCATTTACCCATGTTTGCTTTCACTGAAAACACCATACTATATGTTCAAAAGGGTTCATCTTTGTTGTCTGTACTTCCCACATACCTCTCTATGTGTTTCTCTTACTCAATGCCACTATATTGATCACTCACATTTGGTACATTGCCCTTCTCTTCACCCAAATCAAAACTTTATCTATCTAGCACTGTTCCCTACCCTACCCTCCCACCCCTGGTAACCAACAAAGAAAATGTCCTTCCATAGATAAGCGTTTCCTTGACTTTACAATAATGGACTAATAAAATATTTGTCCTTTTGTGATTTACTTATTTCACTCAGCATAATGTCCTCCAAGTTCATCCACATTATGCAGTGTTTTGCAGATTCTACATTATTCTTCAGGGTTGCATAGTATTCCATATTGTGTATGTACCATAGTTTGGATATCCATTCCTCAGTTGATGCACCCCTAGGTTGTTTC
>NW_006921689.1:5796133-5797169 GCF_000298275.1 Orycteropus afer afer | reverse complement strand
GTGAGCATTTCTTCATATGTTTGTTGGCCGCTTGAATATTGTCCTTGGTGAAGTGTCTACTCATGTCTTCTGCCCATTTTTTATTGGATTGTTTGTCTTTTTGTTATTGAGGTGTTGGAGTTTTCTATAAATTCTAGAGATAAGTCCCTTTTCAGGTATGTCATTACCAAATATTTTTTCCCAATCTGTAGGTTCTCTTTTGGAGAAGTTTTGGAAGCACATAAAAATTTAATTTTTAGGAAGTCCCAGTCGTCTGGTTTCTCTTCTGCTGTTTGTGCATTTTGACTTATGCTTGATAGTCTATTTAGGCCATATATTAGGGCCCCTAAATTTACCCCTAGTTTTTCCTTGAGGAACTCTATAGTTTTGGGTTTCACATTTAAGTCTTTGATTCATCTGGTTCATTTTTGTGTATCATGTGAGGTACAAATCTTGTTTCATTTTTCTGCAAATGGATCTCCAGTTTTTCCAGCTCCATTTAATAAACAAATATTCTCTTACTCATTTAATGGATTTTGGCCCTTTTTCAAAGACCAACTGACCATAGGTTGATGGATCTATTTCTGGGTTCTCAATTCTATTCCATTGCTCTATGTATCTGTCACTAAACCAATACCAGGCAGTTTTGATTACTGTGGCTGTAAAGTAGGTTTTGAGATCTGGCAGTGTGAGACCTCCTACTTTGTTGTTCTTCTTCAATAGTGCTTTGCTTATACAAGGTCTCTTTCCCTTTCATATAAAGATACTGACTGGTTTTTCCATATCACCCCAAAATATTTATGGGATCTGGATTGGGACTGCATGGAATGAATAGATTGCTTTGGGTGGAATTGACATTTTCACAATGTTCCATCTTCCTATCCACGAGCATGAGATGTTCTTCCATTTATGTAGATCTCTTATGGTTTCTTGAAGTAGGTTTTTATAGTTGTCTTTGTACAGGTCTTTTGTGTCCCTGGTAAGATTTATTCCCAAGTATTTTATTTTTTTGATAGCTTTTGTAAATAGTGTTGATTTCCTTATTTCTTTTTCAGCA
>NW_006921689.1:5795120-5795707 GCF_000298275.1 Orycteropus afer afer | reverse complement strand
TCCTTTGTTAAATTTGCCAGTGGTTTGTCAATTTTATTGATCTTTTCAAAAAACCAACTTCTAGTCTTGTTAATTTTTCTATAGCCCTTCTATTTTCTGTTTCATTGATTTCTGCTCTATTCTTGATTATTTCCTTTCTTCTGGTGACTGTGGACTTTTCTTGCTCTTCTTTTTTCTAATTGTTGGCGATGTTAGTTTAAAGTGTTGATTTTGGCTCTTTCTTCTTTTTTGATGTGTGCATTTATTGCTATAAATTGGTTTCTGATCACTGCTTTTTCTGTGTCCAAGGATTTGGGTATGTTGTGTTTTCATTCTCATTTGATTCAAGGAAATTTTGAATTTCAATTTTGATTTCTTCTCTTACCCAGTGTTTCTCAAGGAGGGTATTGTTCAGTTTCCATGTGTTTACTCTTTTTCTGTTGATCTTCTTATTGTTGATTTCTAACTTGATAGCATTATGATCTGAGAAAATCCTTTGCATTATTTCAATGATTTTAAATTTATGAAGGCTTGCTTTATGGCCTAACATATGGTCTATCATGGAAAAAGTTCCATGTGCACTGGAGAAGAATGTATATTGTGCTTCT
>NW_006921689.1:5794258-5794761 GCF_000298275.1 Orycteropus afer afer | reverse complement strand
GGCAGCATATTGATGGGTTTTGTTTTCTTATCCAGTCTGCAACTCTCTGTCTCTTGAGTGGTGCATTTATTCTATTAACATTCAGTGTCATTATTGACAAATATGAATTGGTTGCTTTCATTTTGTTATGTGTTTTTTTATGGTGTCCCTGGTTTATTTGTTCCATATTATTATAAGTGCTGAGCTCATTATATTTATGAATCCTGTTATCATTTCCTTTGTTGCTGTTGTTTTAATATTTGTTGAATATTTGTGGTTGTCCTCTTCTTTATTGTGATATGAAGGTTTATCATTTTTCTTTGAGGTTACCCTATGATTTGTAATTTTCTCCCTGAGTTTAGAACAGTCCAGTCTATTTTCCAACTCTCTTAACTTCCTCACCATTGAGAAGTCCTGTAACTACACAGTCTTTTCCCTCTTTTTGTTTGTAGTTGTCCTCACTTGCCAATTGATGTCTCTGGTTCCCTGTTTAAAATCTTATAAGGTCATTTTACTTTGGATAT
>NW_006921689.1:5793024-5793566 GCF_000298275.1 Orycteropus afer afer | reverse complement strand
TAAGGTTTTTTCTGTGTTTTCTTTGGTCTGTCTCTCAATCCTTTGAAGATACCTAAAAATAATTCTTTGAATTCCTTATCAGAGAGTTCCAATGCTGCTTCTTCCTCAGGGATGTGTTCTGGGTCTATATCCTGCTCCCTTATTTCTACCACTTTATTTTGCTTGTTTATGTGGACTGTGATTGTCTGTTGTCTCTGAGACATCATGGTAATATATTAAGATCCCTGTTAAGTGTTTATGAAGAGCAGCCAAGGGTGATTCCTGCTCTTCTTGGTGTTTTTTTTCTCATTGGCCCCTCTGTGGAAGAAGAGGTAGTGGCTCTTGCTCAGTAAGTGAAGTTGCAGGAGGTGTGGATGTAGTTGTATATTCTGGGGACTCTTGGTATCTCCCACTGAGTTAGATGAAATTTGCAATTGAATAACTATCAAAAACTAAAAGCACATGGACAAAAAATACACCATTTAATCACACTGGAACAGTAACCAAAAAAATATAAAAGAACAAGAAAACCTGCAATATCTGGGGATATGCCACTAAGAGAA
>NW_006921689.1:5788128-5792486 GCF_000298275.1 Orycteropus afer afer | reverse complement strand
TTAGGTTAATTCTTAGGTCCTACCACCACTCAACACTCTCCAAGCTGTTTGTGCTGTCAGGATCGCTCAGGATTGCTGCCAGACCATAGGTCCATATATCTCCTTTTTTTTTGGTATTTTCATGCAAATTCTTCTGCTATTTGGGGTTTAGTACACTTCTATATACTTCCCTTCAAGGCTCAGGGGTCCAGGATTGTCTTCTGTGTTGGTGTTAATTGATTTCCCTTTTCTTTGTTGAAGAAGTTCTGTGCAGACCTTCTGCCTATTCCATCATCTTGGAATCTTTTTGATGGTTTTTTGAATGGTGTTTTTGTCTAATTGAGTGGCAAAGAGCAACTGTACCCATACCATGCAACCATATCCACACGTCCTTGAGCTCCACTTACTGAGAGCCACCACTTCCTTCTCCACCACTGTTCAATGATAAATGACCACCAAGAAGAGTCTTACTCACTCATAACTGCTCTTCACAAACAGTTAACTGAGCTCTAAATACAACAACATCACATTGTGGCAGAAACAACAAATTATCACAGCCCACACAAAGAAGATAAAGTGATAGAAACAAGGGAGTAGGATAAAGACCCAGAACACATCCCTGAGAAAGAAGCAGCATTGGAACTCCCTGATAAGGAATTCAAAAAAATCATACTTAGATATCTTCAAAGGATTGAGAGATAGATCAAAGTAAACACTGACAGAATTAGCTAAACATAGACAAAACCCTAGAAAAGTTTCAGAAGAAAACACAAGAACAAAATGACAAAATAAATGGAAAATTAGAAGTGATAAAAAATCTACACATAGAAATCCAAGTTAACAATAAATTTTTAGAAATAGATAATACATTGAAAGGGGAAAGGAATAGAATTGAATCAATGAAAGACAGAATTAGTGGGATTGAAAACAAATACCTGAATACTTCTTTGAAAATGGATCAATCAGAAAAAAGATCAAAACAAAATGAAGAAAGATAAAGATTCATGTGGGATACCAACAAAAGGCAGGATTCTATATCAGGAAAAGAAAAAGAAAACTGGCAAGAAAATTGTCCACATTTTTTGGAAGAAAAATTCCCTGATGTCATGAAAGATGAGAGTATATCCATTCAGGAATTCCAATGAACTCCCAACAAGGGAGAACCCAAAAGAAAATCATCAAGACATATCATCATCAAACTCACCAAACCAAAGACAAATAAAGAATCCTGAAAGCAGTACATGAAAAGCAAAAAGATTCCTAGAAAAGGGCTCTGGTAAGAATAAGCTCTGATTTCTCAGCAGAAGCCATGCAAGTGAGAAGGCAATAGGATGGTATAAAAAAACCTTGAAAGAGAAAAAATTCCTACCAAGAATTATGTACCCAGAAAAATTGTCCCTCAAATATGATGGTGAAATTAGGAGATTTCCAGATAAGCAGAAAGTAAGGGAACTTGTGAAAACAGAAATACCTTACAAGAGATACTACAGGGAGTCCTTTGAAGAGAAAACCAATAATAACAAACAACAATAGACCATTAATACACAAGATGACATAACCCAGAAACCAAAACAGCTACGGAAGTATCCAAAGTAAAATAAGCTTCCAAGATTGTAAAGAGAGAACCAGAAACATAAATTGACAAATGAAGACAACTACAAACAAAAAAGAGGGAACTTCTAATTGGTGAGGAAGTCAGGAGAGTTGCATGATAGAAGAAATTGTTCTAAACTCACAGAGAATATTACAAATCACAGAAAAACCTCAAAGAAAAGTGATAAACCTTCACGTCACAATAAAAAAGAGGACGAGCACAAATAGTTAGTAAATAATAAAACAATAGCAACAAAGGTAATGATAACACAATTCATCAACATAATGAGCTAAGCATAGAAAATTATATGGAACAAAGAAACCAGGAACACCATGAAAAATCACATAATAAAATCACATTAGTAAATTCGTACTAGTCAATAATTACAGTAAATATAAGTGGATTAAATACTCCACTCAAGGGATGGAGCACAGATGACTGGATAAAAAAAATATGACCCATCAATATTCTGTCTACAAGAGACACACTTTAGAGATAAGGACAAAAATAGACTAAAAATCAAAGGTTGGAAAAAGATTTATCAAGGAAATGGCAATCAAAGACGAACAGGAATGGCAATACTAATTACTGATCAAATTGACTTTAAGACAAAAACCACCATATGAAACAAGGAAGTACATTATACAGTGATTAAATGATCGACTGAATAAAAAGATATAACCATATTAAATATATATGGACCCAATGAAAAAGCAACAAAATACATAATTCAGACTGGAGAAGAATTGAAAAGACAAATAGATGACTACACAGTCATAATAGGAGACTTTAATATACCACTTTCAATGAAAGATAGAACAACTGGTAAGAGACTCAAAAAAGTTGCAGAAAAACTAAACAATGCAATCTACCAACTTGACCTTATAGATATCTACAGAGCACTTCACCCAACAACAGCACAGTATACATTCTTTTCTAGTGAACATGGAACATTCTCTATGATAGACCACATTAGGCCATAAAGCAATCACAATTTAAAAATTTAAAAACATTGAAATACTGCAAAGCATCTTCTCAGATCGCAATGTTATCAAAATTAGAAATCAACAATAGGAAGATTAATAAAAAAGAGTTAATACACGGAACCTGAACAACACTCTCATTAAGAATGGATGATAGAAGAAATAAACATGAAATTAAAAATTCCTTGAATCAAATAAGTATTAAAATGCAATATACCAAAATCTGTGGGACACCCCAAAAACAGTGATCAAAGGCCAATTTATAGCAATAAATGCACATATAAAAAAGAAAAAAAGAGCCAAAATCAACACTTTAAACCAACATTCTCCAACAATTAGAAAAAGAACACCAAGAAAAGCCTACATTCACCAGAAGAAAGGACATATTAAAGATTGGAGCAGAAAGCAATGAAACAGAAAATAGAAGGGCAATAGAAAAAATCAAGAAGAGTAGAAGTTGATTTTTTGAAAAGATCAATAAAATTGACAAGCCACTAGCAAATTTAACAAAAAATGGGAAGAGAATACAAATAACACCAATAAGAAATGAAATGGGTGACATCACAGAGGACCAACTGAAATAACAAGGATAATATCAGAATGCTATGAAGAACTGTACTCTAACAATTTGAAAACCCAGAAGAAATGGACAGATTTCTAGAAACACACTAGTTACTTAAACTAACACAGACTGAGGTGGAAAAGCCGAACAGACTCATAATAAAAGAAGAAATTGAACACATAAAATAATTACCAACAACAATAAGTCCTGTCCCAGGCAGTTTCAGCAAACATTCAGAGAAGAACTGATATTATTACTATTCAAACTATTCCAAATCATAGAAAAGGATGGATGCTCCCTAATTCATTTTATGAAGGAAGCATAATCGTGATACCAAAACCAGGCAAAGACATCACTAAAGGAAATCTACAGAGCAATAACCCTCATGAATATAAATGCAAAAATCTTCAAAAATATCCTAGCCTATCAAAAAAATAATTCATTATGATCAATTCATATTAGGTATGCAGAGATGGTTCAACATTAGAAAAATAATCAATGTCATCAACCAAATATATAAAACAAAGGAAAATAATCACATAATCATATCAATTGATGCAGAAAAGGCATTTGATAAAATCCAACACCCATTCCTGTTTAAAATGCTCAGCAAAATAAGAGTAGAAGGGACATTTCTCAACATGTTGTTGTTGTTGTTATGTGCTGTTGAGTAGGCTCCGACTCATAGCAACCCCTCCTTGGGTTTCTGAGTTGGTATAATTACAGAAGTAGATTGCCCAACCTTCCTTCTGAGGAGTGGCTGGTGGGTTGAACCGCCAGCCTTCTGGTTAGTCAAGTGCCTTAGGCACTATGCTACCAGAGCTCCTTTTCTCAGCATAATAAAAGACATATATGCAAAACTAACAGCCAACATTATTCTCAATGGAGAGAGAGTGAAATCATTTCCTTTACAAACAGGAATGAGACAAGGATGCCATCTATCACCACTTCTATTCAACATGTATTGGAAGTCCTAGCTGGGACAATGGGAACTCTGGTAGCATAGGCCTAAGGCACATGACTGCTACCAGAAGGCTGGCAGTTCAAACCCACCAGCCACTCCTCAGAAGAAAGGCTGGGCAATCTACTTCTGTAGTGACATCACCTCGGAAACCCAAGGAGGGGGTCACTATGAGTCGGGTCTGACTCAACGGCACATAACAACAACAAGAAGCCAGGACAATAAGGCAAGAAAGGGAAATCAAGGGCATCCAAATTGGTAAGGAAGATGTCAGACTAT
>NW_006921689.1:5783380-5787504 GCF_000298275.1 Orycteropus afer afer | reverse complement strand
TAGTGCCTAAGGCACTTGACTGCTAACCAGAAGGCTGGCGGTTCAAACCCACCAGGCACTCCTCGGAAGGAAGGTTGGGCAATCCTACTTCCGTAATGATACTGCCTCGGAAAACCAAGGAGGGATCGCTATGAGTCGGGGCCAACTCAACGGCATATAACAACAAACAACAAAGTGAATAAGAAAAAGTAGGAGGACTCACACTCCCAGTTCTCAAAACAAACTACACAGCCACAGGTGTCTAAACAGCCTGCTATTGGTAGAATAATAGACACATAGATCTGCGAAGAAACAGAATTAAGAATCCTGAAATCAATACTCCAACCTGTGGTTGGCTGATCTTTGAAGAGGGCTGGAATCCATTAAATGGGGAAGAGGTAGTCTCACAAATGGTGCTGGCAAAACATGTTATCCATTTTCAATAAAGTTAAATGAGATCCATACCTCACACCATAAACAAAAACTCACCCCAGATGGGTCAAAGACTTAAATGTGAAACCTAAAACTATAAAGTTCGTCAAAGGATAAATAGGAGCAACTTAGGGGCCCTAACTCATGGCATACATAGACTATCAAGAATAATCCAAAATGTACAAACAGCAGAAGATAAACAAGATGATTGGCACCTTATAAAAATTAAATTCTGTGCACATCAAAAGATTTCTCCAAAAGGGTTAAAAGAGAATGTACATGATGGGGAAAAAAAAAAAAAAAAAATTCGGCAATAACATTTCAAAGGACTTATCTAAAATTTATAGAAAACTCCAACCCCTCAACACTAAAATGAAAAACAATCCAATTAAAAAAATGTGTAGAAGACATGAACAGACACTTCACCAAAGAAGATATTTAGACAACCAAGACACATGAAGAAATGTTGAAAATCATTAGCCAGTAGAGAGATGCAAATCAAAACAATGAGGTACCATCTCACCTCAGCATTAATAGCAAAGTTCAACAAGACAGACAATAACAAATGTTGGCAAGTATGTGGAGAGATTGAGACTCTCAAACACTGCTGGTGGGACTGTCAAATGGTACAACAACAGTGGAAAGCAGTATGGTGATTTCATAAAAAGTTGGAATTAGAAATACCATTTGACCCAGCCATTCCATTACTAGGTATATATCCTAAAGAAGTGAGAGCCAGGATGAGAACGATACATGCACACCCATGTTCACTGCAGTCCTATTCACAATAGCAAAGACATGGAAACAACCTAAGTGCTCATCAATTGAAGAATGGATAACCAAACTCTGGTACATATACACAATGGTATACTATGCAACCCTAAAAAATAATGTAGAATCTGCAAAACTTCACATAATATGGATGAACTTTGGGGATGCTATGCTGAGTGAAATAAGTCAATCACAGAAAGACAGATATTGTATTAGACCACTGTTGTAAAATTTCAAGGAAAAGTTTATACATGGAAGAAAAATTTGTTTGTTGGTTCTCAGAGATGGGAGGGGAGGGAAGGCTAAATTCCTAGATATGTTGGAAAAAAGTACATACTTATACACATACAAAAAGATTATTATATATACCACGTGTGTGTGTGTGTGTGTGTGTGTATATATATATATATATATTTGTTGTTGTTATGTGCTGTCGAGTTGGACCCAACTCATAGTGACCGCTCCTTGGGTTTCCAAGGCAGTATCACTGTGCAAGTAGATTGCCCAACTTTCCTTCCAAGGAGTGGCTGGTGGGTTTGAACCGCCAGCCTTCTGGTTAGCAATTAAGTGCCTTAGGCACTGTGCTACCAGAGCTCCTATATATAGTCGGGAAGGGGGGAAGCTTTCATCTGTGGGGCATTGAGTGTATGCTACTGATTGTGAAATATTTTGGAGCAGTATAGTAATAACATGCTCTGCATTTCTCAAGCTGAAATAGCTGAAGAAAAATTTAATCATCGAGTTGAAATACTGAAAGATTCTTTGGGCAATATATTGAATGATGCAGGAAACAACAAAACAAGATGGAAAGAATACATAGAGTCACTGTACCAAAAGGAACTGGTCAATGTTAATATATTTAAGAGGTGGCATATGATCAAGAACCAATGATATTGAAGGACAAGTTGAAGCGGCACTGAGGGAAGTGGAAAAAAGCAAGACTCGATGGGTTGATGGAATACCCACTGAGATGTTTCAACAAACAGATGCCCCACTGGAGGCACTCACTTGGCTATGCCAAGAGATTTGAGAGACAGCTACCTGGCCAACTGACTGGAAGAGATCCGTATTTGTACCCATTCCAAAGAAAGGTGATCCCACACAATGTGGAAATTATCGAACAATATCATTAATATCACATGCAAGTAAAAATTTCTGAAGATAATTAAAAAATGGTTGCAGGAGTATGATGATAGAGAACTTCCAGAAATCCAAGCTGGATTCAGAAGAGGATGTGGAATGAGGGATATCATTGCAGATGTCATAGGGATCTTGACTAAAAGGAAAGAATACCAGAAAGATATTTACTTGTGTTTTATTGACTATGCAGATGCATTTGATTGTGGGGATCATAATAAATTATGGGTAACAATGAGAACAATGGTAATTCCAGAATACTTAATTGTACTCATGAGGAACCAGTACATAGACCAGGAGGCTGTCATTCAAACAGAATAAGGTGACACTGCATGGCTCACAATCAAGAAGGGAGTGTGTCAGGGTTGTATCCTTTCACCATACTTAATTCAATCTGTACACTGAGTAAGTAATCCAAGAAGCTGGACTATATGAAGAACAATGTGGCATCAGGATTGGAGGTAGACTCTAAAAACCTGTGATACGCTGATGACAACTTTGCTTCCTGAAAGTAAGGATGAATTTAAGCACTTACTGATGAAGATTGAAGACTACAGTCTGCAGTATGACTTACACCTCAATATTAAGGAAACAAAAATCTACATGACTCGACCAATGAGGAGCATCACGCTAAATGGAGGAAACACTGAATTTTTCAAAGAATTCATATTACTTGGTTTTACAATCAACACCAATGGAAACAACAGTCAAGATATCAGACGATGTATAGCACTGGGCAAATTGGCTGCAAGGGAACTCTTTTAAGTCCTGAAGAGCAAAGATATCTCCATGAGGACTAAGATGCCTGACACAAGCCATGGTATTTTCAATTGCCCCATACGCATATGAGAGCTGGACAATGAATAAGGAAGACCAAAGAACAGTTGGTGCTTTTGAGTTGTGGTGTTGGTGATAATGCTGAAAGTACCATGGACTGCCAAAAGAACTAACCAATCTGTCCTGGAGGAAATGCAGCCAGAATGATCCTTGAAAGCCAGAATGGCCAGACTTTGTCTCACCTACTTTGAACATGTTGTCAGAAGGAACAACTCTCTAGAGAATATCATGCTTGGTAAAGTGGAAGGTCAACAAAAAGGAGAAGGCCCCCAACAAGATGGATTGACACAGCAGCTGCAATGATGGGTTCAGATCTATCAGGGACTGTGGAGATGGCAAATGACTGGGCAGTGTTTCCTTCAGCTGTACATAGGGTTGCTATGAGTTGGAGATGACTCAATGGAACCTAAAAACAACATAGTAATAATAGTAGCACAACATGAAAAATGTCATTAATGTCCCTGTGGTGTAAATGGGGAAGTTGTTATGTTGGTTAATGTATTTCTCTGTATGTTTTCACCGCAATAAAAGTTAAAAAATAAAAATAAAAAAGAGCACCAGAGATTACAAGAAGTGAGTGATGTGCAATAATGGAATTGACAGATATTACCATTTTTACTCAGACATGATTCTAAAAATATAAAGCCCCTGCTGTGGTCAGATCAACCAGAAAAAAAGAGACAGTTTTAAGCAGTAGAATTTGCACAGGTTAGAGATGAAGGAAGTCAAATATCAGAAATTTAAAAAAGAAGTTATATTAAAATTAATCAAAAGAGGGTTCTGGGTTTGATTTCTGCAGTAGATTAGAAAAGGAGCAAAAACTTAGACTTTTCTAAAGGTAGAAGGAAAGATTTGTAATAAGAAAACAGATATGGGGAGTTCCGGCAAGATGGCGGACTATGCAGAAGGACTGCACAGACCCTCTTCAACAAAGAAAAGGGAAACCAATTGACACAGACACAGAAGAT
>NW_006921689.1:5778804-5779610 GCF_000298275.1 Orycteropus afer afer | reverse complement strand
AACTATGGGGAGGAAGTGGGAGGGGAGCTGTTGCATTGTAAACTGTGGTCAATGACATGAGACAAAATATATGTGAACTGCTGTATGGAAAGTGAGTTCTCTCTGTAAATCTTCACCCAAATCACAATAAATAAAATAAAATTAAAAATAAAAAAGTGAAGGAAAAAAAAAAAAAAGAAAACAGATGTGAGGAATCAGGAATGAGCAGAGTCACAGTTGTTAATAGTTAACAAGGTAGGTGACCAGCAAAATAATGGATTTTTCACAGAGATAGTGATGACTTTTAGAAAAAGTGACAAAGTCCAGGTACTTGTGTCAGTGATACAAACCATTTGAGTGTAGTTGTCTGTAAATCTTTTAAAAACAGATTCTTTCACTTACATTTCATGTCTAAAATGAAATCTCATTCATGTATATATTGCTGAGAAAAGCAATTCAAGAAGATAAAAAATTATCCTTATTTAGAAATTTTTATCAGGTACATTCAATTTTCTCTACCAATCCCACTCTGCCCTACTGAATGTTTTAATGGTAGGATGATGGTTTTCCTCAAAACCCACAGAAGAGTTATATTTTATTGAACACATTCACTGTGAGCATTGTTTTGTTTTATCAATAAAAAATTATTAGATTCTTGTCCATTCATAATATATAGCATGACAAAACAGGAAAATTGACATTTTTAAATTACTCTTTTTCAATAACATGTTTCTATCTTACTATATTTTGCTTTGCTACATTATATCACTATTTTTGGTGTTCAAGGAAACATTTAAGGACTAGTGAGTGAGTAATATTCTCAAATA
>NW_006921689.1:5776493-5778499 GCF_000298275.1 Orycteropus afer afer | reverse complement strand
GGATCTGACTCGACAGCACTGCGTTTGGTTTGGTTTGGTTTGGAATGAACCATAATTCCATTCTTACTACACTCTTACCTTCTTGAATCCTCTAGAATGAGAACCCTATATCCAGCAACATCAATACAGTTACTCATTTCTTGAATCCTACAATACTTCATGAACAGTTTTATTTAATTCCGTTACCCATAGAACTACAAAGACAAAACCTCTGCACTTACACATTAACCTAAGATAAAGCTTCAAGGAATTTTGCTTTCAAATAACAAGAAAAACCCAGACAAATTAAATATTGTAAATTTTCTTGAACCCACAAGAAAACTGAGAGCACAAGGCAACTCAGTAATCTGAATTCCAAAAAGGGACAAGGCCAAGTAGATGATATTACCTGTGACAGAGCATTGGAGGAAGTAGAGCAGGCCATAATACAAATAGAGGAATCAGCAAATTTTAATGAATACACAAATTCATTGTGTATTCATTAAAGAATGAATGGAATAATATGTCATTCTAGAATAGCTAGGGACCCAAGACATAAATAGAGTTGACACACTATCACAAGTTTGTTCCTACATACTTCGGCTAGGGGGGAAATATTGGAAGCAAGACAGAAAACTGAGAAGAGTCTATGTGGTAGTTAAGTTGTATGTTATCTTGGCTGGGTTGCATTTTGAGTTAATGGACAGCTGGTTGTAGGTAGTCTCCATGATGAGACTGGTAATCAACTCCATGGTGGAATCCACTGAATATAAGAAGAAGCACTGAGAAAGGTCTCTGAGCTCTTGGCACATCTGGATCCTGCAAGTAGCCATTCTGGAGACTGTAGTCTTCAATCTTCATCAGTAAGTGCTTGTCTGATTCAAAATGGTCAATACCAGTCTATTTCACCTCACTAATGCCAAGGATATTGATCTTTATGGGTTCCATTTCATTTTTCACAACTTGCAATTTTCTTAGATTCATACTTCATGCATTCCATGTTCTGATTATTAATGGATGTGTATAGCTATTTATTCTCATCTTGAGTCATTCCACATCAGCAAATGGAGGTCCAGAAAGCTTTACTCTATCCATGCCCTTAAGGTTTGCTCTACTCTGAGGAAGCAGTTCTTCCCCGAATGTATTTTGAGTGCCTTCTGACCTGAGGGACTCATTTTGTGGCACTGTATCAGACAATGTTTCAGGGCTCTTCATAAATTTTTCCAGTAATGTATCAGACAGTGTTTCACTGCTATTCATATAGTTTCCACTGGCCAATTCTTTGAGAAGTGGATGGCCTCTTCCTTCCTCTGAATCTGTCTTATCCACCACCACACTATGACAAACTGACAGACAAGTTCATGTCCCTTAGTTGTTCCGAATTGCTCTGCTCACTTCCTGCCCTCCCTCAGCTGCTCCAAACCCACCACACCCCATAGGCACATATTATATACATAGTAACACTTATTTTCCAGACACTTCTCTTCTAGAAAGAAGAATGTTTAAACCATGGAGGAGGGACATGATAGCTTCCCCTGGGGCAAAGACAAAGACAATTTGGGTCTAGGGGAAGGTTAGAAGAAGAGAAACTCTGTATTCTTTGTGAAGTAGAATATTATTTTACAGCAAAGAAATTATACTAACACCAAGCAAATGTCTTATTCCACTGTGGGGGGAAGGGAAATCTGTTCAAGGACAACTATGCATTTAAAGCAAACTGTGGCTTCCATGGGGAGAAAAGGCAACAAAAGAAAAGAAAACAAAACAAAAAACTCAAACAAGCAAAGAAAAAACCCAACTGAGAATTCTCCATAGATTTGGCCTAGTTGTAAAGTCCCTCCTTAAAGTAGAGGCTGAACTAGAACAACATCTCTATCCCTAATGTGATTCTAATAGGAAATCTAAAAGTGGTGATGAAATGAAGATGGCGGACTAGGCACAAGGACTGCACAGACGCTCTTCAACAAAGAAAAGGGAAACCAATTAACACAGACACAGAAGATAATCTTGGACCCCTGAGCCTTGAA
>NW_006921689.1:5769582-5771358 GCF_000298275.1 Orycteropus afer afer | reverse complement strand
TCTGGGACTTAAGTCTCTACCTTAATCATAAGACAGTATCAGCCCATTGTGAGAACAAGTGACATTAACCATAAGGGGGAAAAAAAAAGACAAAAATGATTCTTATTGTTGGCCTACACTATCCTAACCCTTACGGTAATGCTCTGAGAAAAGAAAAGGCAAGCTGTTGTCAAGATGTAAATACTGTTTTCCTCAGAATTTGTCTTACATATACTGTTTTGCATTCAATGAAATATTATGAGAACACATAATTTTTGTGAGATACAAAACAAAGAAAAATCAACACATTGTTGATTGTAATATTGAGTCAAAGCCATCAAAAGAACCTGACTCACAGATAATCCACGATCAGATGACTTAAAATTATCTATATTTAATATATTAAAGGATCTAGTGGAGAAGGTGGGTGACATGCATTCAAAGATGGGGAATTTTAATAGATAAATGTGAACTACAAGAAATATTCAAATGGAAAGACCTAGAAAAAAATTAGATAGATATTACAGATGAAAAGATCTTCAATGGGCTCAACAGTAGATTTGAAACACATATATTTGAAGAGATAATTACCAAGAATTTTCAAAACAAAATGCAAGATATCAAACTGAACCAAGAAATTCATTGAATCCCAAGCAGGATAAATACAAACACATACAAGTGCATACATGGCACACATATCATCCAACCATCTAAATACATCATATTCCACTGTTGAAAACTAACTAAAGATAAATAAAAAATCCCAAGGCAGCCATATAAAAAGGATAAATTACACACAATTTAACAAGTTAAGAATTAACAACAATTTTCTCTTCATGAAGTATGCAAGCCAGAAGATAATGGAGTGATATCTGTATAAACATACTGATGTTGAATTGAATTGGACGCATAGCAAGCCTATAGGAAGAGTAGAACTATGTCACAGGGTTTCCAAGTCTGTAAACTTTTATGGAAGCAGACTGCCACATCTTTTCTTCCAGAGTGGCTGATGGATTTGAACCACCAAACTTTTGGTTAGCAGCTGAGTTCTTAACCACTATACCACCAGCGATCTTTATGATATCTGTAGATGACTGAAAAAAGAAAATCAAACCGGAACTACTGACTCTAGAAAATATCTTTCAAGATCTAAGGCAAAATAAAGACTTTTTCAGAAAGAAAAAGAGAATGCAAAAGAAAAAGGACTTCCTATGGACCCAGCAGTGCTTCAGGATGAATTGTTTGGATACCAAAGAGAAACTTGAATTGCCACAAAGAAATGAATTCAGAATTATTATAAAATAAAGGTTTATTTATGACAGATGAAATAAATTATCTAGATCAACTATATCAAGTATATATTGTGACATTTATATATACATATATAAAGTGTATATTGTGATATTATATATAAATGTAAATTTTAGGAAACAAGAGCACAAAGGATGGATAATTGAAAGTATACTATTGTTTTATTAATTGGAGAATAGATTGTGATAAAATAAGGATATTTATTGCAACCATAAACAAGCATCAAACATTTTTAAAGAAGAGAAATAAACAATATTCCTAGTATTATTATATACTCCTTATAATATTTCTTAATATAAGAAATATTAAGGATATAAGAAAACAATAGGGATAGAATGGAATAATAGAACAATAATTAACTCACTCAAAAGCAAAATCACACAGATAGGGTAGTAAAAGAAATCATGAGAAGATGTTGTTGTTGTTAGGTGCTGTAGAGTCATTTCTAAGCCCTAGCAACCCCATGCACGGCAGAAGGAAACACTG
>NW_006921689.1:5767921-5768397 GCF_000298275.1 Orycteropus afer afer | reverse complement strand
AGGTAGCTGTCTTCCAAATCTCTTGGCATAACTGAGTGAGTGCCTCCAATGGAGCATCCATTTGTTGAAATATCTCAATGGGTATTCCGTCAATTCCTGGAACCTTGTTCTTTGCCAATTCTCTCATTGCAGCTTTGACTTCCTCCTTCATTACCTTTGGTTCTAGATCATATGCTACTTCCTGAAATGGATGAAGATCGACCAGTTATTTTTGGTACAGTGACTTTGTGTATTCCTACCATCTTCTCTTGATGTTTCCTGAATCATTCAATATTTTGCCCACAGAATCTCTCAATATTGGTACTCAAGGCTTAAATTTTTTCTTCAATTCTTTTAGCTTGAGAAATGCCGAGCGTATTCTTCCCTTTTGGTTTTTAAACTCCAGGTCTTTGCACATTTCATTATAGTAATTGGTTTTGTCTGCTCGAGCTGCTCTTTGAAATCATCTGTTCAGCTCTTTTATCTTGTCATTTCTT
>NW_006921689.1:5764088-5765355 GCF_000298275.1 Orycteropus afer afer | reverse complement strand
TGCAGCTCTTTCCTAGTCCTATTTTGAGAGCCTTCTAACCTAACCGAACTATTCATAAAGTTGCACGGTAATGTATCAAACAATGTTTCTTTGCTATTCACAAGGTTTTCCCTGGCCAATTCTTTGAGAAGTGGTCAGCCTCTTCCTTCTTCTTAGTCTGTCTCAGTCTATAAGCTGGGCTGATACCTGTGCACTATGTGCATCCTGCTGGGTTTGAAACACCAGTGGCTCAGCCTCAAAACTCACTTCAACACATCACCACGGTAGGACAAACCGACAGACAAGTTTGTCTCCCTGTTGGAAACCTCTCCTACCCCCCTTACCTTGGTCCCTGCAGCTGAGAAGATGGTATCTTAATATTCTATTGCTTCTGTAACAAATTACCATCAACTTAATGGCTTAAAAATGGCACACATTTATTATCTTACACTTATACAATTCAGAAGTCTGTGTTCAATCAGCATGGCTGCATTCCTTCTGGAAATTCTGAGGGAGATTTTTGTCCCCTAGCTTTTAAAGTTTCTGGAGGCCACCTCCATTCTTTGGCTTGTGGCACTTCTCTATCATTAAAAAGAGCAGCATAGTAATTTCTCTTTCTCTGACTCTCTCCTATTCTTGCCTTCCTCTTTCTCGTGTGGGGATCCTTGTTATTACATTAGAACCACTGTGATAATTCAAGATATTCTTCCCATCCCAAGATTCCTAATTCAATAATTTCTACAAAGTACTTTTTGCTTTATAAGGTAACATATTCATAGATTTGTGGACATCTCTGGGGATGTCTACAACAAATGAGATGAATAGAAAAGAACTAGCAAGATTTAAAACTTAAAATTAATCATTATCACTTCCAGATGCAGGTAAGATGAGGTAAACCTACTGTGATAGTTGGATCTGTGTGTCAACTTGGCTGGACCCCAGTTCTGTGTGGTTGTTCTCATGATGGGATTGGATGACTGTGTTCTGAGTGGCCAATCTGTTCAAGTGGAGTTTCCCTAGGGGTGTGGCCTGCTTCCAGGATATCTAGGGACATCCTGGGAAGAGAGACATTCTTCTGTGGATCAGGATTCTGTTGTGCTTTCTACAACTGTCTGTGAGTGAGCAGTCCACCGTTTGGCCTGGAGATCTTGGATTAATCATTCATTGGAGTCAACAGCCAGTGCACTGCCTGCCGCCTTGAGTTTCTCGGCACCTGCAGTTGTGAAAGCTAAGAAAAGCCTCCAGCCTGACATTTGTTCCAGGGACTTTGGACTTGCTGGCTTCTATA
>NW_006921689.1:5760345-5760938 GCF_000298275.1 Orycteropus afer afer | reverse complement strand
TCTGGTGGCATAGTGCCTAAAGCACTTGACTACTAACCAGAAGGCTGGCAGTTCAAACCCACCAGCCACTCCTGAGAAGGAAGGTTGGGCAATCCTACTTCTGTAGTGATACTGCTTTGTAAACCCAATGAGGGGTTGCTATGAGTCAGGGCTGACTAGATGGCACACAACAACTACAGCAACAAGAAAGACCCGTTAATATGACTACTACTCATACTTATGCACCAACCACCAAAGCCAAAGATGAGGAAATTGAAGATTTTTATCAACTTTTGCAGTCTGAAATTGACCAAACTTGCAATCAAGATGTGTTAATTAACTCTGGTGACTGGAATGCAAAAGTTGGAAGTAAAGAAGAATCATTGGTAGTTGGAAAATTTGGCCTTGGTGATAGAAATGATGCTGGAACTCGCATGGTAGAATTTTGCAACACCAACGACTTGTTCATTGCAAACACCTTTTTTCAACAACACAATCTGCAGCTCTACACGTGGACTTCATGAGATGGAACACACAGGAATCAGATTGACTACATCTGTGGCAAGAGGCGATGGAAAACCTCAATATCTTCAGCCAAAACCAGGCCAGGAGCT
>NW_006921689.1:5757972-5758565 GCF_000298275.1 Orycteropus afer afer | reverse complement strand
AAGTCCAAGAGAGCCAAAATATGATCTTGAATATATCCCTCCTGAATTTAGAGACCATCTAAAGAATAGATTTGATGCATTGAAAACCAATGACCGGAAATCAGATGAATTGTACAATGACATCAAGAGAATCATCCATGAAGAAACCAACAGGTCACTAAAAAGACAATAAAAGAAGAGATGACCAAAATGAATGACAGAAGAAATTCTGAAACTTACCCTTGAGCAGAGAGTAGCTAAAGCAAATAGAAGAAATGACAAGATAAAAGAATTGAACAGAAGATTTCAAAGAGCAACTCGAGCAGTCAAACAAATTACTATAATGAAATGTGCAAAGACCTGGAGTTTGAAAACCAAAAGGGAAGAACACTCTTGGCATTTCTCAAGCTGAAAGTATTAAAGAAAAAATTTAAGCCTCAAGTTGCAATGTTGAAAGATTCTAAGGGCAAAACATTGAATGATGCAGGGAACATCAAAAGAAGATGGCAGGAATACACAAGAGTCACTGTACCAAAAAGAACTGGTCGATCTTCATCCATTTCAGGAGGTGGCATATGATCTAGAACCAATGGTACTAAAGGAGGAAGTTGAAG
>NW_006921689.1:5754948-5757872 GCF_000298275.1 Orycteropus afer afer | reverse complement strand
AATTCAAAAATGGTTGCAGCAGTATATTGACAGAGACCTTCTGGAGGTGCAAGCTGGATTCAGAAGAGGATGTGGAACAACGGATATCATAGCTGCTGTCTGATGGATGTTGGCTCAAGGCAAAGAATACCAGAAAGATGTTTACTTGTGTTTTATTGCATTTGCTTGTGTGGATCATGACAAATTGTGGATAACATTGAGAAGAATGGGAATTCCTGAACACTTGATTGTTCTCATGAGGAACCTGTACCTTGACCGGGAGGCTGTCGTTCGAACAGAACAAGGAGGCACCGCATGGTTTTAAATCGGAAAAGGAGTGTGTCAAGCTTGTATCTTTTCCCCATACTTATTCAATCTATATGCTGAGCAAATAATCCGAGAAACTGCACTATTTGAAGAAAAACATGGCATTGGGATTGGAAGAAGAATCATTAACAACCTCAGATATGCTGATGATACAGCTTTGCTTGCTGAAAGTTAAGATAACTTGAGTCACTTACTGATGAAGGTTGAAGAATACAGTCTGCAGTATGGATTACATCTCAATACAAAGAAGAAAAAAATTGTCACAACTGGACCAATAAGCAGCATCACTATAAATGGAGAGAAGATTGAGGTTGTCAAGGAATTCACATTGTTTTGTTCTACAATTGATGCCAGTGGAAGCAGCAGTCAGGACATTAGACGACGTGTAGCATTGGGTAGGTCAGCTGCAAAGGAACTCTTTGAAGTGCTGAAGAGCAAGAATGTCTCCTTGAGGACTGAGATGCGCCTGACACAAGCTATGATATTTCCAATCGCCTCATATGCATGTAAGAGCTGGACAATGAATAAGGAAGATCGAAGAAGAGTTGATGCTTTTGAGTTGTGGTGTTGGTGAAGAATGTCAAAGGTACCATGGACTGCAAAAAGAACTAACAAATCTGTTCTGGATGAAGTGCAGCCGAGATGCTCCTTGGAAGCGAAGATGGCCAGACTTCATCCCACCTACTTTGGTCATGTTGTCAGAGGGGACCATTCCCTGGAGAAAGATGTCATGCTTGGTAAGTTGGACAGTCAACTAAGGAGGAGAAGGCCTTCGATGAGATGGATTGACATGGTGGCTGCGACAATGGGCTCAAATATAGCAAAGATCCTGGAGCTAGCGCAGGATCAAGCGGTGTTTCATTCTGCTGTGCATGGGGTTGCTGTGAGTCAGAAATGACTCGATGGCATGTAACAACAACACAAGATAACATGGCATTGGTAGCAGCAGTGGCAGCAACAGAAAGGGGAACCCACAAAACCCAAACTTGCAAAGGAGGGAAATTTTCCTTATATTTTGGTGAAGTTGTGGTTCCAGGAGAGCAGAGCCAATCCCCTTTTCTTTATTTTTCTCTTTGTTTTCCCATCAGGAGCGCCAGTAGTGTAGTGCCTAAGGCATTTGACTGCTAACCAGAAAGCTGGCGGTTCAAACTCACTAGCCACTCCTTGGAAGGGAGATTGGGCAATTTACTTCCATAGAGATACCTCCTCGGAAACTCAAGGAAGGGTTGCTCCTGTCACTGGTCCCTGGAAATGGTACCATCATGGAATTGGGTAGTGTTGACAAATGGCATAAAGAGGGACTCCAGGAAATGGCAAGTACTGGGGAAGCTGCACAGAGAGAGGATCTCAGGGAAGCAACCCCATAAGTTTGTTTATGATTACAAGCTAATCTGTGCACCCTAAACTTGTGCATGTGTGCATATGGTCCTAATTAGCATGCCAAAATCTGTGCATGAAGCAAATTCACAGAATTTGGTCCAGGTCCTGGACTGGCCACTAGGTGGTGGGAAAGATCTGAATATCATTACAAAGCCTTTAAAATATGAACTAACACTGGAACCATAGCCAACAACAAAAAAAAAGGTGGATTAAAATCTATAGCCTGAATCTAAACTGGTCACTTGTCAACTAAAATAAAAATGACAGCACGCTTCATCGGGTTTAAACAAGACTCATGATTTGAAACTATTATTAAAATGATTCAGCATACTAAGAACCATGATAATCACAACTTGTAAGGAAAAAGAAAATCAACAAATACCAATGATGTAGTGGAACAGCTGTTGGATTACCAAAAAATACTTTGTAACAGATAACATAAGCTTACTTGAGCAATCAATTATGAACACTCTTGAAACAAGAAAATACAGTCTCTGCAAAGAAATAGAAGATGTAAAAATAAGCAAATGAAAATTTTACAAATGAAAAATACAATAACAACAGAAATAAATTAAATGGATTCAGTAGAATAATTGAGAAGTATGTGGTCTACCTGGTGATGTTCCATACTCACTTGAATATAATATACCTTCTCCCAATTTTGGAAATGGCAATTATATCAAATTCATGTTAGTGTTTTTGAATCTCCATACCTTTACTTCTACATCTTTATATTTTCAAAGGTGTTCTGAGTGGCTTTGAATTACCAACCTTTTAGCTAGTATCTGAATGCTTAAATTGTTTTGACAGACAGGGTATCTAACCTATTACAGTTATATTGTTGTTTTTAGGTGCCCTTGAGTCGCCTACAACTCATAGTAACCCTATGTGCAACAGAATAAAACACTGCCTGGTCCTGTGCCATCCTTAAAGTTGTTGCTATGCTTGAACCCATTGTTGAAGTCACTGTGTCAGTCCATCTCATTGAGAGTCTTCTCATTTTTCACTGATTCTTTACTCCCCCAAGCACAATATCCTTTTCTAGGGAGTAGTACCTTCTTACTACATGACCAAAGTAGGTGAGATGAAGTCTGGCCATTCTTGCTTCTAAGGAGAAGTTGGCTGCACTTCTTCCAGGATAGATTTGTTCACTTTTCTGGCAGTTCATGGCATTTTGATTATTCTTTCCAAAACTGCAATTCAAATGCATCAATTCTTCTTTGGTCTTCCTTATTGTC
>NW_006921689.1:5753799-5754368 GCF_000298275.1 Orycteropus afer afer | reverse complement strand
GGGCAATCTACTTCCGTAGTGATACTGCCTTGGAAACCCAAGGAGGGGTCGCTATGAGTCGGGTCTGACTCGACGGCACATAACAACAACAACATGATCCACACAGTCAAATGCCTTTGAATTGTCAGTAAAACAGAAAAACATCTTTCTGGTATTCTTTGTTTTCAGCCAAGTTCCATCAGATATTAGCGTTGATATCCCTGGTTCCATGTCCTCTACTGAATCCAGCTTGCATTTCTGGAAGTTCCCTTCCAATATACTGCTGCAACCATTTTTGAACTCTCTTCAGCAGAATTTTACTGTGTCTGATATTAATAATATTGCTTGATAATTTTTTATTCTGTTTGTGATAGTTGGAGCTGTGTGTCAACTTGGCTGGAACCCAGTTCTGTGTGGTTGTTCCCATGATGGGAATGGATGACTGTGTTCTGAGTGACCAATCTATTCAAGCGGAGTTTCCCTAGGGGTGTGGCTTGCTTCCAGGATATCTAGGGACATCCTGGGAAGAGAGACATTCTTCTGTGGATCGGGATTCTGTTATACTTCCTACAACTGTCCGTGAGTGAGCA
>NW_006921689.1:5748342-5751675 GCF_000298275.1 Orycteropus afer afer | reverse complement strand
AGTAAGCACTACCATGCTGCATTTGTCTGCTGAAATATCTCAGTGGTTATGCCATTAATTCCTGGAGTCTTGTTCTCACCAACTCCTTCAGTGCAGCTTGGACTTCCTCCTTTAATACCACTGATTCTTTATCATATGCTAGCTCCCAAAATGGTTGAATGTTGACCAATTCTTTTTGGTACAGTGACTCTGTGTATTCGTTCCATCTGCTATTGATGCTTCATGCATCATTCAATATTTTGCCCACAGAATCCTTTAACATTGCAAGTTGAGGGTTGAATTTTTGCTTCAGTTCTTTCAGCTTGCAAAGTACCAAGCTTGATCTTATCTTGTGGTGCTCAATTTCCAGGTTTCTGCACATTTCATTATAATACTTTACTTTGCCTTCTTGAGCCACTCTTGAAATCTGTTCATCTCTTTTTATTTCACCACTCCTTCCAAACACTTCAGCTAATCTACATTTAAAAGCAAGTTCCAGTCTCTTCTGACATTGATTTTGGTCTTTTCTTCCTTTTCTGTCTTTTTAATGTTTTTGTTTTGTTTTGTTTTTGTTTTTGCTTTCTTCATATATGGTATTATTGATGTCATTCCATATCTTGTTTGGTCTTTGGTGATTAGTGTTCATTGCATTAAATCTGGTCTTCAGATTGTGATGGTTATGTTTGTGTATCAACTTGGCTGGGCTTGATTTAGTGGCTGGGCAGCTGTGGTAGTTATTCCTCATGATGAGACTGGCAATCAACTCCATTGTGGGAGCTACCACAAGCAGCTGAGTAGCTTCTTTGGGTATGTGGTCTGCTTTGCATTTATAAGAAGTAGCCTTGGAAATGGTCTCTAGTTTATGGCATGCTTAGACCCTGCATGTAGCCGTGTCATTTTTCAGCAGCCTGCCATGCTCTGCTGACCGTGGGACTTACAATAGACTTGAATTAATGGCCTGCCATGTGGTTTGGTAACATCGGCTCTGTGGCATTTATTTGTTGACCTTGGGCTTGTTAGCCTCAGCAGCCAGTGGCTGCCTGAAGAAAGAAAAGCCTCTAGTTTCAGGGGGCTGGGAGCAAGAGGCAAAGCTGCAGCCCAAGGTCAAGGGGCTTTCACACAGCCCCTAGAGCCTGGCACTTAGAACTTGGATTTTAGCCTCCTGAACTGTAAGAGAATAAGCTCCTCCTGTTTGTTCAAGCCATCCCTTTTGTGGTATATTCTTGTCAGAGTGTCACTAGGTAACCAGAACACAGAAGATCTCTCAATTCAGGTGGGATATATCAAGGTTGCATTTGGTCTCCTATAGACTTGTTTTAATTTTCTTCTGCTTCAATTGAACTGGCATGTGAGCAACTGATGGTCTGTTCCACAGTCAGCTACTGGCCTTTACACTGATGATATTGAACTTCTCCATCAACTCTTTCCATGGAAGTATTAATCTCATCCCTGTGTGTTCCATCTGGTGATGTCCATGTGTATAGTTGCTGTTTATGTTGTTGAAAAATGGTATTGTAATGAGTAAGTCATTGGTGTTGCAAAATTCTGTCATGTGATCTCTGGCATTATTTCTATCACCATGGCCACATTTTTCAACTACCTATGATTCTTTTTTGTTTCCAACTTTTGCATTCCAATCACCAGTGATAATCAATACATCTTAATTGTATGTTTGGTCAATTTTAGACTGAAGAAGTTGGTGAAAATCTTCAACTCATCTTTGGCTTTAGAGGTTGGTGGGTAAATATGAATAATAGTATTATTATCTGGTGTTCCTTGTAAAAGTATGGGTAACATCCTATCACTGACAGCACTGTACTTCAGGATAGGTCATGACTTTTTTTTTTTTTTTTTGAATGATAAGTGTTATGTCATTCCTCTTCAATTTGTCATTCCCAGCATAGTAGATCTTATGATTGCCTGATTCAAAATGGCCACTATCAGTCCATTTTAGCTCTCTAATTAATGCCTAGGATATTGACTTTTATGCATTCCATTTCATTGTTGACAACTTCTAGTCTTCCTAGATCCATACTTTGTACATTCCATGTTCCAATTATTAATGAATGTTTGCAGCTGTTTCTTCCCATTTTCAGTCATGTCTCATAAGTAAATGAAGGTCCCAAAAGTTTTGCCCCATCCACATCATTAATGGCCACTCTACTTTGAGGAGGCAGCCCTCCGCAGTTTTTTTGGGTGCCTTCCAACCTGAGAAGCTCATTTTTTGACACTATATCAGACAATGTTTCATGGCTATTCATGAAAGTTTCCAGTAATATATCATACAATGTTTCATTACTATCCATAAAGTTTTCAGTGGCCAATTTGTTCAGAAGTGGATGGCGCTATTCTTTTTTCTAGTCTATCTTAGCCTGGAAACTCCACTGAAACCTGTCTGTCATGGGTGACACTGCTTGTATTTGAAAAACTGTTGGCATAGCTTCTAGGCTTACAGCAACAAGCAAGCCACCACAGTTTGACAAAATGACAGACAAGTGGTTGTTAAAGTTATATTAAAACACATCAATTATAATGTAAGAAACTTATAGTAATAGAATTCTACTTGCTCTCTCCCAGGCTTTGTTCTCTTAATGTCATTTGCTTCAAGTCTAAGCATGTCACTACCCTGTAATTATATTGTGAAGATCCCTTGGTAGTGCTAAAGTTCAGTCCAAATTCACTGAGAAATGCAATGGAAAAAAGACCTGGCAATCTACTTTCATAAGCTTACACCCATTGAAATCCTGACAGAGTACAATTCTATTCTGAAACACATGCAATTGCTATGAGTGACAACTGAGTTGACAGAAATTGGTTTGTTTGTCTTTTAATTTCAATTATCTTCAGTAAAATTTAAAAATCAGAAAAAAAGTCCCACTTTTTGCCCTTATATTTACCACTCTTGGTGCTTTTTATTCCTCTGTGTAGATCCAAGTTTCCATCTGGTTTAACTTTACTTTCTCTTGAAGATACTTCAGTAAATTCCCCATAATCTGCTAGTAAAAAAAAAGAAAGAAAAATCAGTTTTTGTTGAAAATTCTAAAATTTGTTTAATTTTATTTCTTCAATCATTTTTAGGTTCTTGGTTGTTGGTATCACTCTTTTTTCAGTATTTTAAAGGTATAGTTCCATTGCATTCTGTCTTAAATAGTTGATGACTATACATCTGCTGAATATTTATATTTGTTCCTCCTTACCATTGTGTCTTCAAACTCAAGAAATTATAAAGTGTTTATTTGTTTGAGCACTAGATTTTATCCATTTTATTTTTTATGTACTTTTTGTAGTATTAATTCTGTTCCAGTTGCTGGGATTGTTGAGCATCTTGTAGTTGAGACTTTGCATTTTTAGTAA
>NW_006921689.1:5747023-5747582 GCF_000298275.1 Orycteropus afer afer | reverse complement strand
AATTGTTTCCATTAATTTTTGTTTTCTTCATTCTTCTTTTCTCTGTATGAGGAAAGCTCTATCGTTACATCTAGATGGCAGCTTGATAACTTTTAAGATCCCAGTCGCTACTCACCAAAGTAGGAGGTGGAACAATGTTTTGTAAGTATGTTATGCCAATTCAGCTTGATGTCCCCTGCGACTATGGTCCCAAGCGCACAGGTTCAATGACTCAGTCCCTCTGGGTAGCTGGCTGTGACCAAGCGGTGACCACAAACTTGCCCCTTGTCAGCTCTACTATACACCTGGTTTGGATCATTCACATAAACTTATAGGGCCATTGTCCGCCAACCCTATATATGTTTTGGATATACTCCCCATTTCATAGACATACCTATTCGTTTACCCTGTCCACCTATCTATCCATCTATATACCCATGTTTGCCTTCACTGACAACGCAGTATTATACATGCAAAAGGGTTCATATTTGTTGTCTGCACCTCCCATGTACCTCTCTATGTCTTTCTCATCATCAATGATGCCATATTGATCACTCCCATTTGGTACATTGCCCTTCTC
>NW_006921689.1:5723937-5724485 GCF_000298275.1 Orycteropus afer afer | reverse complement strand
TCCTTATCAGAGAGTTCCAATGCTGCTTCTTCCTCAGGGATGTGTTCTGGGTCTGTATCTTGCTCCCTTGTTTCTACCACTTTATCCTGCTTCTTGGTGTGGACTGTGATGTTCTGTTGTTTCTGAGGCATTGTGGCATTGTTGTATAGATCTCTGTTAAATGTTTGTGAAAAGCAGCCACCAGTGATTCAGGCTCTTCTTGGTGTTTTTTTATTGTTCGCCTCTTGGTGGAGAAGGAGTTAGTGGTTCTTGCTCAGTAAGTGATGTTGTAGAAGGTGTGGGTATAGTTGTGTCTTATGGGTATTGTTGCTGTCTCCCAGTCAGTTAGACAAAAATTACAATTAAATAATGATCAAAAAACTAAAACACACGGACAAAAAACACAACATGTACTCACACAGGAACAATAACCACAAAAAGAAAAAAGGGAATAAAAAGAAGAGAAAAACAGGAAAACCTGCAATATCTGGGGCTAGAGCAATAAGAAAAAAAAAGTAGGGAAGGAGAATAATAAATGAAGAAAATGTATGGGATAAATGCAAAAAGAA
>NW_006921689.1:5715448-5723631 GCF_000298275.1 Orycteropus afer afer | reverse complement strand
CAGGCTCCGTCTGAGCACACAGACTGTGTTGGATTTCCTGTGGGCCCAGAAGGTAGGTGCTAGTGGGGGGTGATCACACCTCCGTTCACCAAGTGTGTGTGGGGTATAAAAGTAACAAGAGGAATGTCATACCTTTCCAGTCTTGCAGGTTCCAAGTGTCCTTGGGGTTGCTGGAAAGCAGAAGGTGTTCTTAAGCCCCAGGAATCTGCGAGAGCACTGTGTCTTTAAATATCCAAAATAGTCAAGCCACTTTTTAAACCTTTAAAATAGCGGCACCCTCCGGACCAGCAAAAGTCCACAGTTCAGCCCACCTTTCTGTTCACCTTCTCTGTTTGTTCCCCAGCTACCGTGCACTGTCCTCTGTGCAGTCCATGGCTAGAAGGGTGATTTTTAGGTTAATTCTTAGGTCCTAACACCACTTGGGAATCTCCAAGGTGTCTGTGCCATCAGGATTGCTCAGGATCGCTGCCAGACTGCAGCTCTATATGTCTCCTTCTTTGCCATTTTCACGCAAATTCTTCTGCTATTGGGGTTTAGCCTACTTCTATATCCTTCCCTTCAAGGCTCTGCTTTACCAAGTAAGATGGCCTTCTCCAGGGATGGGTCTTTCCTGATATCATGCCCAAAGTATGTGAGATGAAGTCTGGGGAGCTTTCTGGCTGTACTTCTTCCAAGACAGATTTGTTCATTCTTCTGGCTGTCCATGCTATATTTAGTATCCAACACTATAATTCAAATACAGCAATTCTTCTGTCTTTCTTATTCATTGTCTGCTTTCACATACATAGGAGGTGAGTGAATATACCATGCCCTGGGTCAGGCACACCTTGGTCTTCAAAGTGACATATTTGCTTTTTAACACTTTAAAGAGATCTCTTGAACAGATCTGCCAAATGCAAATCATTGTTTGATTTCTTGATTGCTGCTTCCATAGGTGTTGACTGTGGATCCAAGACAAGTGAAATCCTTGACTACTTCAATCTTTTCTACACTCATCATGATGATGCTTGTTGGTCCAGTTTGGAAAAATTTTGTTTTCTTTGTGTTCAGATGTAATCCAGACTGAAGTCTCTGGTCTTTGTTCTTCAGTAAGTCCTTCAAGTTCTCTCCACTATCAGCAAGCAAAGTTGTGTCATCTGCGTATTGCAGGTTGTTTATGAGCCTTCTTCCATTTGTGATGATGGTTCTTCTTCATATATTCCAGCTTCTTGTATTATTTGCTCAACAATAATCTGTAAGTACTACTTACTTATTTAATAAGTATGGTGAAAGTGCACAACCCTGATGCACACCTTTGCTCGTTTTAAACCATTCAGTATCCCCCTGTTCTGTTCAAAAGACTGTCTTGGTCTATGTACACATTCTGCATGAGCACGATTAAGTGCTCTAGAATTCACATTCTTTGCAATGTTATCCAAAATTAATTGTGATCTAGACAGTCAAATGCCTTTGTGTAGTCAATAAAACACAGGTAAACACCTTTCTGATATTTTCTATTTTCAGGCAAGATCCACCTGACATTAACACTGATATCCTTCATTCCAAGATCCCTTCTGGATTTGACTTGAATTTCTGGAAGTTCCCTGTCTATGCTGCTCCAACCAGTTTTGAGTTATATTCAGCAAAATTTTATTTGCATGTGACATTAATGATATTGCCTGATAACTTTACATTTCAGAATGAGCATAAATATGGATCTCTTCCAGTCTGTTTGCCAGGTAGCTGTGTTCCAAATTTCTTGGCATAGACAAGTTAGCACTTGCGGCATTACATCTGTTGAAACATCTCAATTGTTATTCTGTCCATTCCTAGAGCCTGTTTTTGGCCAATGACTTCACTCTAGCTTGTATTTCTTCCTTCAATAGCATTGGTTCTTAATCATGTGCTACCGCCTGAAATAGTTGAACATCAACCAATTGTTTTCTGTACAGTGACTCTGTATATTCCTTCTATCTTCTTTTGATCCTTTCTGCTTCATTCAATATTTTTTTCCCATAGAATCCTTCAATATTGCACCTTGAGGCTTGTATTTTTTCTTTAGTTTTTTTTTTCAGCTTGAGGATTACTGAGTATGTTCTTCCCTTTTGGTTTTTTAACCCAGGTCTTTGAATATTTCATTTTAACACTTTATCTTCTCAAGTCATCTTTTGAAATTTTCTGTTCAGTTTTTTACTTCATCATATTTTCCATTCATTTTTGACACTCTGTGTTCAAGAGCAAGTTTCACAGTGTCTTCTGACATCATTTTGGTCTTTTCTTTCTTTCCTGTCTTTTTAATGACATATATGTATATGTGGGGAGCTCTGGTGGTGTATTGCCTAAGACATTTGACTGTTAACCAGAGTTGGGCAGTTCAAACCCACCAGCCACTCCTTGGAAGGAAGACTGGACAATCTACTTCCATAGAGATACTACATCAGAAACCCAAGGAGGATCACTATGAGTTGGAATCGACTCGACAGCAGTGAGTTTGGTTAGGTTTTTATGTATGTGTGTATAATATATCTGTATACATACACACGTGTGTGTGTGTGTATACATATATATATATATATATATATATATACTTATACACACACATATATATTCATTTATATTTCAATTAAAGATTTACACATAGTTTTTCATCAACATATTTTAAATAATTTTTAAATGGATGGAAATTTATTATCAATTTTATCCAAAATAAATATGGAGGTAAATGCCACTAGAAATTTGAAATTCAACTTTGTTAGTTACCATCTTGTTGTTTCCAATTCACGGAGACCATATGTATAGCAGAAAGAAATATTCCCTTGTCCTGTATTATATCTATGATCTTTAATATGTTTGAGCTCATTGTTGAGGGTATTGTGTAAATCCATCTCATTAAGATTTTCCTTGTTTTCACTGACCCTCTACTTTACCAAACATTCCTAATGATAGGTCTTTCCTAAAGATATGCCTAAATAAGCAATATGAGGCTTAACCATTCTCACTTCTATGAGGCATTCTTGATTTTCTTCCAATATAGAACATATTTTTTAAAAACAAAATATCAGAATAAAATGAAGATTCAGACATTATTCAGTTTAGACATACTTTACAGCCTAGTATGGTTATCTCTTTATCATCTTCTTGAACTATGTATTGCCCTTTCATTCGTTTTAAGGTCTAAAATAGAATTTTGATGGCTTAGCTTTATTTTTGATAATCTTGTGATGAATGGGAAGCTGGGTGGTGATAAGTGGGACTGTGGATAGGGGTGCCTACCCATGACCTCTGTGTTCTCTGTATCTGGGTTTCATGGTAGTTGGACTTCTTTAATGGTGACTACCTGAGAGAATTTTCCAAGGTAAGATGTCTTGTTAGCTAGCCTTCCCCTCATTAACCTAAGTCATTAATTTTTTGCAAGGTTCCAGGAAAGAGGAATTGGATTTCAGTTCTCAATGGAAGGGATATTAAAAAATTTTAACTATTTTTAATCTTTCCCTATATAGTTGCCCTTCCTTTTTCTACATGCAAACATTCATTCACTAAAACTAATCAGAGGTATTGCTATCTATATAAAATATTCAAAGGCAAGTAACTTCAGAGAGTAAAAACATTTAAATTTTATAAGAATAAAAGCAAAGAAAAAGCAAGCAGAAGAAATCAACTTTTTTGTTGTCACTTATATCTAATTTATGTTGTAATGGAACATAATATACCAAGCAAAGAATCTATTTGACATATTATGTAACTAAAAAAAATAGCTTATTTCCTGAAACTCAGATCCAAGTTACATTTAACTCATGCTACAATTTCTTTATGAATATATTAGTTTAGAAGAATACTTATTAATATCAAAAATATACTTTTGACTCTTAAGAGCAACAAATTCTTTATTTCTTTTGTTGCAAAAATCTGATCTGACTGATTGAATTTTGCACTAGATTTAGTGAATTATCTGAACTGGTTGTTATTGTAGGGTGGCCTTGTCAGAATTAAACATTCAGAAAAATTTTGAGTTTTAAACTGTTGAAGCAATTACATTAGAATCTTTTAGAATAGTCTTATCTTTAGTAGTTCATATTTTCATCTTTAAACTTTAATCCTTTCTTTGGCCAAAAAAACAGAAATGTTGAGAAGACTCAGTGTGAGCCCATAGCCAAATGTTGACAGGAATGACATTTTTACTCTGATTCTATTTTATTACGTAAATGGTTTCTTTCCAAAGTCATGAAAAAGCATTGTGATTCATATTTATGACTCATTCTGAATACATAGCAATAAAATAGCTTTGCCATTTTGTATAGAAGTAGAAAGATTTTTGAGTAATATCTTCACCTATCATATAAGTAACATTTATTTGTTATGTACTGAAAATTTATTCTAATTTAATGAAAAATACAAAACAATCCAGATAATTAATTTGATTACTTCAAATATTTTAATAAATTCTGAATAACATTTCAGAACATCAAAAGTTGTCAGTTAGTGATATCATGTATTTGTTAAATGTTAACAAATTTTTGTTTAAATTTAGGTCTTTACAGTGTTACATATACTGAAAACTATAAATATAATTTGAATTATAATTCTACAAATTAGTTGGGAACTACAACTTTGATTTGATGCGTTTAATTACAAAGTTATTTTTGGTGATTTCTGTAAGCAATTATTTGTCTTCATTCATTTAGCAGAGTTTATCAACTGTCACTTGAGTGAAATTTGGTTCATATTGTATTGGTGAGTTACACTGAATTTCTGGTTAGCGATTCACAGTAAGCTATCCTCAAAAATCCCAAGATGACATTTAGTAATACTTCAATACCTTTTCCATTTACAAGATATGGTGTTTACCTATAATTCATGTTATAGTTTTACTATCTAAAATGTGTCTAGGCACTGTGATCAATAGACTATCTTCTAAAGTATACACAAGGTGCTTCCAGGCCATTGCACTGAAATATGCTCTGAACCTGTCTACATCTATATTTTTCCAGTCACTATTTGCACTTTTTGACCTTAGTTTACTTTATTTCAGAGTTTTATACATCAATTTCTTGAACATCCTAGGAGGTATGTTTTTTGACAGAAAAAAATCATACCAGCTTCAGAAAATCTAAAGAAAGTATGGTTGAAAGGTTTAAGGAAAAGTTTAATGTTAACAAACGTTAAATGGTAGGTATGTCCTATGACTTCAATTCACTTTATATAGTAGGTACAGTCTTTGTTAATGTCATTTTCTATTTAAATCAAAGCATTTATTTCACAAAAAAAATAGAAATAATTAATCACTAACACATTTAAGAGAAATAAAATGTAATTATTTCTTGCTCTATTGCACAAAGAGTTGTTAAATGAAAAGCCCTGTTAATTTAAAAGTTATCATAAGTTATGATTAATCTTAATAGTTACCATACTTATTAAGAACAAATTGCTTAAACCTTCAATTAAAAGTTGAATGATCATTAAAACTATGTAATTTGGAAAAGAAAGGGTCTTGGGTTCAAATACTTTCCTAATTTGACACTAAATATACTTAAAATTTATTTAAACATTCCATGGTAGTGTGTTTGAACTCTCAGTTTGAGAGATATTTACTTATATGATAGCTTTTCTCCACTTTGATACTAAGACACAACACTCCCAAAATTGTTCTGTTCCAAACCATAACATCAACATCCATGAACTCTGTTCTTTTAAAACATAAACTGCCAAACCAACCCTCATCCATACTAGACACATTTCCTGATTCATGATATCAAGAATGTTATTATGTATACTATGCTTGGACAGGACACAAGTGAAAACAAATGAATCATATGTAAGGGAATTAATTTATGAAAAAGATCTGCAATTATGATACAATGTTGCTATTGTTAGGTGTGTCCAGTAGGTTTCAACTCATAGAGATCCTATGTGCACTAGAATGAAGCATCGCTTGGCCTGTGCCATCTTCACAATTATCACTATGTTTGAGCACATTGTAGAAGCCACTGTGTCATTCCATTTTATTGAGGGTTTCCTCTTTTTTGCCAACTGTCCACCTTATCAAGAATGATTTAATAGCATATTAAAAATAATGCAATATCAAGACTTTGAAGTAGACACATTGTACTGAGTCTCCATATTCATTGTCTTTTTTGTGTTGTCTCTATTTATTTTACAGAAGAAGAAATGAAAATAAATAGCTTTCTGTAAGGCTATGGAGTCTGAACAAAAATGCCAAGAAAAAGAAGAGAAGAATGAGACACACTTTTCACTGAGTATACAGTAAAATGCATTTTATAAAAGGAATGAGTATGGCCATCAATGTTATCTCTGAAGAACATTTAAAATTATGTTTGCAAAGATTGGGTCACTTCTTTCATTACAATAACATATGAAAAATTTCTTCCTGAGGCAAGAATAAAATAGTCAAATTATATATGAATCTTGGGATTACAATGAAAGATTTTCAGTTTGAAATACATAAAAATGGTGAGCCATAAGAAAAAGCTAAAACTTTATATACAACTTCCTTAATTTCAATTTATTAAAAAAAAGTTACTTGATTATTCCTTTGATCACATTATGAATTGAATACCTACTCAATTTTCCCATTTCTTTGATCACATTATGAGTTGCATACCTACTCAATTTTCCCATTTTTGACCTAACACTCTTTCTTGATAATTGTATCAGTTTGGAATATCAGTACCTGCTTTTAAAATTCAGACACAGAACCTCTGACAAAATGAGTTACAGTGAAAGCAATTTTCTATATTTACAGGGAGTAAACTAATTATTTTAATTTTTTTATAAACCTTACAATATAAAATATGGATAATACAAGGTCTTTGTTGTTCAAAATCACAGCTCAACCCTGTTATATTGGGAACTATTTATAAAGTTAATCATTTTAGCTTCCATTTCCTTTTCTTTTGGAAAAGACATTAGTTGTTAAGATTAAATGAAATAAGAAAATATTGCATAATAATTGGGTCTAAATTTTGACTTAGTTCAGCAATCAGCTTAGTGATTTTGGGCAAGTTACTTAAATTCTCTAATATACAGCATCTTCATCCATAAAATGAAAATAAAATTAATTTGCATTGATGAGATGACTATACAAGATAATGTCAGTTAGGGTGCTTGGCAACATTCCATAAATTTACTAGGTGCTCTCAAGAAGATGGATTGAGACCGCGGCTACTACAATGGGCTCAAATATAGCAAATATTGCGAAGGTAGCACATTCTGTTGTACATAAGATAGTGATGAGTCAGAGCTGACTGGACAGCACCTAACAACAACAACAACAACAACAAAATACTCATTAAATGTTAGTTGTTGTTTTTATTTCGAGTGTGTGAAGTGTCTTGCTCTGCCTTTGGCAGGACATATCCAAAACAAAACAGAAATTGAAATGCTAACAGCCTACAAGATTAGGTCTCATTCACTTCTTGCCACCTTTCTCCTCACCTTCCTAGGTTTCATCATCATTGGTATCAGTATGCTCCACAAGTAAGTAGGGTTCACTTTTAAAAACAAAACATTAATATAGGAGACATTAAGAGTTAAAAAAAAAAAAAAAAAAAACTCATTGACATCGAGTCAATTCTGACTCACAGTGACCCCCTTTGGGTTTCTGAGGCAGTAAATCTTTACGGAAGAAGATTGCCCAGTCTTCCTTCTTCAGAGTGGCTGGTGAGTTTGAACCGCTAGCCTTCTGGTTAGGAGTTAAATGCCTTAGGCACTGCACCACGAGAGCTCCTAAATTTTATATGTTCATCACTGAAAATAATAAACATTCAATATATGAATAGTACTGGAAATAATTAGGAAACTTTTCAGTTTTTTCTCATAAGCTTATTCTCATTCTTGGTAGTCACACAGAGAAAGGCCTAAGTCAAGATTTCAGAGACACTATAGTCTTTCAATGTTTTTTTCTTTTTCCTCACTGTACTCACTATGCCAACTAACTCTTTCTCTTTCAACCAAGATTTCTATTTTTAGTATGAGGATAAATTCTCAGAAGAAACAGTCTTGTGACCAAGAAAAAAAGATTAAATTCCCTGTTTCTTGTCCAATCCTTCATTAAGACTCAGAGAAATGGAATGGTGACATGCACATTTGATAAATAAACTTGGATTGAAACCTAAATTATCTGGCTTTCATTTCAGTATCTTGGTATAAAATTAATTTATTAATTTTGGTTAAAAATCGTAAAATAA
>NW_006921689.1:5714827-5715348 GCF_000298275.1 Orycteropus afer afer | reverse complement strand
AGGTACAGATAACAAAGATGAATCCTTTTGTACATACAGTACTGCGTTGTCAGTGAAGGCAAAACATGGGTATATGGGTGGATAGATGGGTGGACAGGCTGAATTATTAGCATTCCTACTTCTGTAGTGATACTGCCTTGGAAACCCAAGGAGGGGTCGCTATGAGTCGGGGCTGACTCAATGGCAAACAACAACAACAACAACATGAAGTGGAGAGTGTATCCAAGAACATGTATAGTGTTGGCAGACAATGATCCTGTAAGTTTATGTGTATGATCTGAATTCCCAGGTGTATAGTAGAGCTGACAAAGGGCAAGGTTGTAGTCACTGATTGGTGACAGCCAGCTACCCAGAGGGGCCAAGTACTTGAACCTATGTGCTCGGGACCATAGTTGCAGGGGACATCAAGCTCAATTGGCATAACATACTATACAAAACATTGTTCTACCTCCTTTTGGTGAGTAGCAACTAGAGTCTTAAAAGCTTGCAAGCTGCCATCTAGATGCAATGATGGGTCTCTC
>NW_006921689.1:5712560-5714727 GCF_000298275.1 Orycteropus afer afer | reverse complement strand
TTGGAAAAGACATTAGTTGTTAAGATTAAATGAAATAAGAAAATATTGCATAATAATTGGGTCTAAATTTTGACTTAGTTCAGCAATCAGCTTAGTGATTTTGGGCAAGTTACTTAAATTCTCTAATATACAGCATCTTCATCCATAAAATGAAAATAAAATTAATTTGCATTGATGAGATGACTATACAAGATAATGTCAGTTAGGGTGCTTGGCAACATTCCATAAATTTACTAGGTGCTCTCAAGAAGATGGATTGAGACCGCGGCTACTACAATGGGCTCAAATATAGCAAATATTGCGAAGGTAGCACATTCTGTTGTACATAAGATAGTGATGAGTCAGAGCTGACTGGACAGCACCTAACAACAACAACAACAACAACAAAATACTCATTAAATGTTAGTTGTTGTTTTTATTTCGAGTGTGTGAAGTGTCTTGCTCTGCCTTTGGCAGGACATATCCAAAACAAAACAGAAATTGAAATGCTAACAGCCTACAAGATTAGGTCTCATTCACTTCTTGCCACCTTTCTCCTCACCTTCCTAGGTTTCATCATCATTGGTATCAGTATGCTCCACAAGTAAGTAGGGTTCACTTTTAAAAACAAAACATTAATATAGGAGACATTAAGAGTTAAAAAAAAAAAAAAAAAAAACTCATTGACATCGAGTCAATTCTGACTCACAGTGACCCCCTTTGGGTTTCTGAGGCAGTAAATCTTTACGGAAGAAGATTGCCCAGTCTTCCTTCTTCAGAGTGGCTGGTGAGTTTGAACCGCTAGCCTTCTGGTTAGGAGTTAAATGCCTTAGGCACTGCACCACGAGAGCTCCTAAATTTTATATGTTCATCACTGAAAATAATAAACATTCAATATATGAATAGTACTGGAAATAATTAGGAAACTTTTCAGTTTTTTCTCATAAGCTTATTCTCATTCTTGGTAGTCACACAGAGAAAGGCCTAAGTCAAGATTTCAGAGACACTATAGTCTTTCAATGTTTTTTTCTTTTTCCTCACTGTACTCACTATGCCAACTAACTCTTTCTCTTTCAACCAAGATTTCTATTTTTAGTATGAGGATAAATTCTCAGAAGAAACAGTCTTGTGACCAAGAAAAAAAGATTAAATTCCCTGTTTCTTGTCCAATCCTTCATTAAGACTCAGAGAAATGGAATGGTGACATGCACATTTGATAAATAAACTTGGATTGAAACCTAAATTATCTGGCTTTCATTTCAGTATCTTGGTATAAAATTAATTTATTAATTTTGGTTAAAAATCGTAAAATAAGCTATGCACTTATTTCTCAAAAATTAGAGAACAGCAAACTACTATGTTAGCATACAGGTCCCTGGGTTGTACAAACAGCTTTCACTCTAGGATAGAAACATCAAGATAGTATGAAATTTGAAGATAACTTTCCAGAAAAAGAAATAATTTGTTATTTTATGTACATGAATAATATGTGGAGTAATGAAGAGTGGTAACAGTACTTTTTTTTTTTTTTTTTCCACCAGAAGCATTTACAAGGAATTTTGGGGTCAGGGATCAGCTTGTAAAAGTTTACCAAGCACAGCCTATATGGAGTTCCATATTAGACAACATTCATAGACAGATGATGGGCCCATATGGTGAATAGCATGAGGCTCCTGTAGATTTGTGATGGATTTTGACATTCAATAAGTCTGATTAGAGTCACATACACATATGCAGATATGAATATATATTTATACTAGGAAATGTGGGAAAATAAAACAACTTGCAGAAAATATGCTGCCTCTTGGCTTTAAATTTTAAACTAGCAGCAGCCAGGAAGGAGAATCCATTAACAATGATGGGATATTATTCACAGATGTCTGTCCAGTTTGAAGAGAAACTGAAAAATGTTTCCTTCATAAGAAAATAGTGACTCAATTTACTCTACATCTCCTGGCTCCAAAACATACAGTGACAATATTTTTTTTTCATTCCTCATTCCATGAGATTTAGTAAAATTAACATGAATTGGAACAACACATTCCAGTATGAGGCTTTTTATTTTCACTGAGAAGGTATTTTATTGGGAGGTTGTGTATACCTATGCATTATTTTAGAAATGGTGTAGGATAGTGGCTGGAAGCAAATCTTGCCCAGTTTTGTGATGAAATCTCATTATTCTTACCTC
>NW_006921689.1:5710270-5711598 GCF_000298275.1 Orycteropus afer afer | reverse complement strand
GGAGAAATATAGAGCTGTGGTCTGGCAGCAACCCTGAGCGATTCTGATGGCGCAGACAGCTTGCAGATTCCTGAGTGGTTGTAGGACCTAAGAATTAACCTAAAAATCACCCTGATAACCAGGGACTGCACGGAGGACTGCTCTGGTGGCTGGGGAATAAACAGAGAAGGTGAAGAGAAAGGCGGGCTGAGCTGTGAACTTTTGCCTGTCTGGAGGATGCCGCCATTTTGAAGGTTTACAAGTGGCTAGACCATTTTGGATAATTAAAGAGATTGTGCTCTACCAGATTCCAGGGGATAAAGAAGAGGTTCTACTTGCCAGAAACCCCAAGGACACTCTGGACTGGCATGACTGAAAAGGTGCGACATTCCTCTTGTTACTCTTATACCCCACATCTGCTTGGTGAACAGAGGTGTGGCCGTCCCCCACTCCCACCCACCTTCTGAGCCCGCAGGAACTCCATCCCAGTCTGTGTGCTCAGATGGAGCCTGCGTTGCCCTGTCCTGTATTCCACCGATTTTTTTCTCATTTTTTATTTTTATTATTTTTTTCTTTTTTGCTTTCTTTTTTCTGGTGTTCAGTTTGCTTGTATTTGTCTGTTTTTAAACTACTATTATTATTCATACTTTTGTCCTTCTTAGTATTATTTATTCTTCCCCTCCTAGGACCTAGTTTTCAGCTTTTTTTCTTTTCCCTGTTCCTGATTGAAAAAAAAATAATAATAATTTAATTTTTCCTTTTTTCTCATGGTTAACCCTGTTCTTTGTTTTTATTTTTGCATTTTTCACATTTTTTTCTTCATTATTCTCCTTCTCTCACTTTTTCTCTTAGTGCCCTATCTCTAGATATTGCAGGTTTTCTTGTTATTTTTCTTCTTCTTTTTCCCTTTTTTCTTTCTTTGGTTACAGTTCCTGTATGATTACATGGTGTGTTTTTTGTCCATGGGCTTTTAGTTTTTTAATCACTATTCAATTGTAATTTTTGTCTAACTAAGTGGGAGAGAGTAACAGACCCTATAAGACACAACTAAAACCACACCTAGAATTTCACTTACTGAGCTAGGGCCACTACCTCCTTCTCCATCAATGGGCCAATGATAAAAAACCACCAAGAAGAGCCTGAATCACCCTTGGCTTCTCTTCACAAACAGTTAACAGAGATTTAAATACAACAACACCACGATGTGTTGGAGAAAACAGACCATCACAGTCCACACAAAGGAGGATAAAGTGGTAACAAAAAGGGGGGGGGATCAGGATACAGACCCAGAACACATCCCTGAGGAAGAAGCAGCATTGGAACTCTCTGATAAGGAATTCAAAAGAATT
>NW_006921689.1:5688472-5704672 GCF_000298275.1 Orycteropus afer afer | reverse complement strand
GGAGGAGGTAACTATGGGGATGAAGTGGGAGGGGAGTTGTTGCATTGTGGTAAATTGTGGTCACTGTCATGAAACAAAGTATATTTGATCTGCTGTATGGAAACTGAATTAGCTCCGTAAATTTCCACCCAAATCACAATAATAAATAAATAAATAAATAAATAAATAAGAATTTAGTGAATTCTTATTTTTGACAATGTATATACAATGTTTTCAGTCTAGTAAAGATTTTCAGACAAAATTGAATAAATAAAATGCTGGAAAACTACAAATTGAATTAAAAAATGAATGCATTGTACTTTCAAATGGTGGTTGTAGTTGTTGTTAGGTGTTGAGCCAGTTCCTATTAATAGTGACACTGTGTACAACAGGACAAAACACTCCCTAGTCCTGCACCATCCTCAGAATCATTTCCATTCTTGAGGCCATGATCATGGCCACTGTGTCAAACCACCTCCTTTTGGAAGTTCACCTTTTTTGCTGACCCTCTACTTTACCAAGCATGATATCCCTCTCCAAGGAAAGATCCCTTTTGACAACAAAACCAAAGTAGGTGAGACGGAGTCTTTCCATTCTTGCTTCTAAGAAATAGTCTGGCTGCACTTCTTCCAGGGCAGGTCAGTTCATTCTTCTCGCAGTTCTTGGTATTCAAAGGTATGAACTTTTCTTCCATCTTCCTTATTCTCTGTCCAGATTTCACATGCATATGGGGCAACTGAAAATACCATGGCCTGGATTGGGCTCACCTTAGTCTTCAAAGTTGATATCTTTATGTTATATTTTGTTGTATTTCTTTTCTTTTCTTTATTTGCTCAAGGCAATAATACTTTGTTTGATTTCATGACTCTTGCTTCCATGAAAGCATGGAAGCATGGATCCACTTAGACTGTGGATCCAATTTAATGAAATCCTTGACAACTTCAATCTCCAATTCCTGTTGGTACAGTGTGGTAGTCAAGGTTGTGTGTCATCTTGGCTGGGCTGGTTGAGTAGTTGGGCAGCTGGATGTAGTTATTCCCCATGGTGAGACTGGCAATCAATTCCATGGTGGAATCTACTGGAGCAGCTCAGTAGTTGCTCTAGAGATATGGTCTGCTTCCAGTATATAATAACAGTTTTGAGGAAGGTTTCTAGCTTTTTGGCATGCTTGAACCCTGCATGTAGCCAAGTTGTTCAGCAGCCTGCCTTGCCCTGTTGATCTTAGAACTTTTTCTGACCTTGAATTACTGGCCTGCTTTGTTGTTTGGTAATATCGGGACTATGCCTTTTATCTTGTCAACCTTAGGTTCATCAGCCTCAGCAACCAGCAGCTACCTGAGTGAAGAAAAGCCTCCAGCTTCAGTGGGCCAGGAGCAGGAGGCAGAGCTGAAGCCCAAAGTTGAGGGGCTTTCATCCAGCCTCCAGAGTCTGGCACTTTGAACTTGGACTTCTAGCTTCTAAAACTGTAAGAGAATAAACTACTGTTTGTAAAAACCATCCCATTTGTGGTATATTACTGTCAAAGCAGCACTAGGTAATGAAAACATATAGTCAATCTGTGTAAATTTTGTTACGATGCTTCCTCCATTGTTCAATATATTGTTCATGTTGTGACTGTTGATAGGTGGCATCAAGTCAATTCTGACTCTTAACCACCCTATGTACAACAGAATGAAACACTCTCCAGTCTTGTGCCAGCCTAACAAACTTTGCTATACCTGAGCCCATCACTAAAGCCACTGTGTCAATCCACTTCTCTATTTTTACTGACCCTCCACTTTACCAGGCATGGTATGTTTCTCCAAGGAATGGTCCCTTCTGAAAACATGACCAAAGTAGGTGGGACAAAGTCTGGACATTCTTGCTTCCAAGGAGTATTTTGGCTGCACTTCCTCCAGGACAGATTTGTAAGTTGTTCTGGCAGTTCACAGTACTTTCAGTATTCTTCACCAACAACACAAGCATCAACTCTTCTTTGGTTTTCCTTATTATTTTTCCAGATTTCACATGCATATGAAGTGATTGGAAACACCATGGCATAGGTTATGTGCACATTTTTTCATCAAAGAGATATGTTTGCTCTTCAGAATTTTATAGAGGTCTTTTGAAGCAGATTTACCTAGTCCTATATATCATCTGTTTCCATGGGTGTTGATTATAGAGCCAAGTAATATGAAATTTTTGACTTCAGTCTTTTCTCCATTTATCGTGATGCTTCTTATTGGTCCAGTTGTGAGGATTTCATTTTCTTTATGTTGAGGTGTAATCCATACTGCAGAATGTAGTCTTTAATCTTCATCATTAAGAGCTTCAAGTAATCCTCTGTTTCAGCAAGCAAGGTTGTGTTGTCTGCATATTGCAAGTTGTTAATGAGTCTTCTTCCAATCCTGATATCACACTTTTCTTTATATAGTCCAGTTTCTCAGATTATTTGCTCAGCATACTGATTGAATAAGTATGGTGAAAGGATACAAACTTGACACACTCCCTTTCTGATGTTAAACCATGCAGTATCTCCTTGTTTTGTTTGAACAGCAGCCTCCTGATCTATCTATGTGTTTCTTATGAGCACAATTCAGTATTCTGGAATTCCCATTCTTCTCAATGTTACCCATAATTTCTTATCATCCACACAGTCAAATGCTTTTGCATAGTCAATAACACACAAGTAACCATCTTTCTGGTATTCTTTGCTCTCAGCCAAACTCCATCTGACATCAGCAATGATATCCCTTATTCCATGTCCTCTTCTGAATCCAGCCTAGCTTTCTGGAAGCTCCCTGTCAATATACTGCTACAACCATTTTTCAATTATCTTCAGCAAGATTTTACTTGCATGTGATATTAATGATATTGTTCAATAATTTCCACATACTTGGCATCACCTTTCTTTGGAATGGGATCTCTTCCAGTCTGTTGGCCAGGTAGCTGTCTTCCAAATTTATTGGGTTAGATGAGTAAGTGCCTCTGGTGAAGCATCTGTTTGTTGAAACATCTCAATGAGTTTTCCATCAATTCCTGGAGCCTAGTTTTTCACCAATTCCTACAGCACATCCTCAACTTCTTCCTTCAATGCTAAATTTTCTTGATCATATGCCACCTCCTGAAATGGATGAACATCAACCTTTTCTTTTTTGTCCAGTGACTCTATGCATTCCTTCCATCTTCTTTTGATGTTTCCTGCATCATTCATTATTTTGCCCATAGAATCTTTCAATATTGCAACTTGAAATATTGATTTTTGTCTTTAGTTTTTTCAGCTTGAGAAAGGCTGAACCTGTTCTTTACATTTGCTTTTCTAACCCAAGTTCTTTGCACACTTTATTTATAATAATTGACTTTGTCTTCTTGAGCTGCTCTTTGAAATCTTCTGTTTAGCTCTTTTATCTTCTCATTTCTTCCATTTGCTTTAACTACTTCTGTTTAAGGGCAAGTTTCATAGTCTCTTCTGACACCCATTTTAGTCTTTTCTTCCTTTCCTGTCTTTTTAATAACTTTTTGCTTTCTTCATGGATGATGTTCTTAATATCATCCCACAATTCACCTTTTTTTGGTCATTGGCATTTAATGTATCAAATCTGTCCTTCAGATGGTCTCATATGCAGGTGGGATATAATCAAGGTCATATTTTGGGTCTCCTAAACTTATTTTAATTCTCTTCAGCTTCAACTTGAACTTGTATATGAGCAATTGATGGTCTGATCCAGAGTCAGCTCCTAGCCTGCTTTTGGTTAAAAAAGCTGAGTTTCTCTATTGCCTCTTTCCACAGATGTAGTCAATATGATTCCTCTATATTCCATCTGATGAAATCCACATGTATTGCTGCCATTTATGTTATTTAAAAAAGGTATTTGCAATGAATATTTTGTTGGTTTTGCAAAATTCTATCATGTGCTCGTCAGCATGTTTTCTATCACCAAGGCCATATTTTCCAATTACTAGTAATTCTTCATGGTTTCCAACTTTTGCATTCCAATCATCAGTAATAATCATCAAATCTTGATTGCATGTTTGGTTAATTTCAGACTGCAGAAATTGGTAAAAATCTTCAGTTTCCTCATAATTGGCTTTGGTGGTTGGTGCATAAATTTGCATAATACTAGTATTAACTGGTCTTCCTTGTAGGCATATGGATAGTGTCCTATCACTGACAGCATTGTACTTCTGGATAGATCTTGGTACATTCTTTGTGATGATGAATGCCACACCATTCCTCTTCAATTTATCATTCCCAGCATAGTAGATCATATGATTGTCTGATTCAAAATGGCCAAAACTAGTCCCTTTCAGCTCACTAATGCCTAGGATGTCAATCTTTATGTGTTCCATTTCATTTTTAACAAGTTCCAATTTTCCTAGATTCATACTTTGTACATTCCATGTTCTGATTATTAATGAATGTTTGCAGCTGTTTCTTCCCATTTTGCATCATGTCACATCAGCAAATGGAGGTCCTGAAATGCTTTACTCCATCAACATCAAGGTTAATTCCACTTAGTCACATTTTGAGTGCCTTCGGTTCTGAGGGGCTCATCTTCTGGTATTGTGTGGGACAATGTTTCAAGGCTATCCATAAAGTTTTCCAGTAATATATTAGACAGTGTTTCATCACCATTCATAAGGTTTTCACTGACTAATTCTTTGAGAAGTGGATGGCCCCTTCCTTCCTCTGAGTCTGCCTTTGTCCAGAAGCTTTGCTGAAACCTTTCTACCATGGGTGACCCAGCTGGTATTTGAAATATGGGTGGCATCACAGCAGCACACAAGCCACCACAATAGGACAAACTGACAGATGACTGGTGCATTTTGCCCATAGAATCCTTCAATATTGCAGCTCCAGGTTTTAATATTTTTAAAGATTTATTTCAGCTTAAGTAATGTCAAATGTGTTCTTCTCTTTTGATTTTCTAACTTCAGAAGTTTGCAAATTTCATTATAATTTTTTTACTTTGTCTTCTTGTGCTGTCCTTTGAAATCTTCTGTTCAACTGTTTTATTTCATACTTTCTTCCTTTAATTTTAGCTAGTCTCAATTCAATAGCAAGGGTCAGAGTCTCTTCTGACATCTATTTTGGTCATTTCTTCCTGTCCATTCCTTTAAATGACATGTTGCTTTCTTCATATATGGTGTCCTTGATGTCATCATCCCACAACTCATCTGGTCTTTGCTTAATGGTATTTGTATGAGAATTTTAAATAAAGATCATTATTTATGTTATTTATAAATGGTAATTAGATTACAAATGTAATCTCCAGGGCATTTTAACCTCTTAACTAACTACATCAGTGATGGTACTAGCTAAGTTATTACCACATGACTTTCAGTACTCAGTCTGAACTTATCTTTTTCTGTGAATTCTTCTATTCCACAACAAGGCATCTAGTGAAAAAAAAATAAACACAAACATAGAAACACAAAGCTTCCTGGATGTTTGCTTCCTGAAGGGATGGATGGGATAGCAGATTTTGGAGCAAAGGAATGGGAGATGAAAAAATAGATGATTTGGAAAGGTCTTAACATCAAAGGAGTCATTTGATAACATATGGCTTTCATGTAGTCAGTATTCTTTGAATTTGAGTATGTTATCTCCTAAGAATCCCTGTAAATTAACTGTGATAGTTGAGGTTGTGTGTCAACTCTGCTGGACCACAATTTTGAGTGATTTAAGTAGTTAAGGTTGTTCCCATGATGAAATTAGATGTATATAGTTTGAGCAACCAATCCATTGAAAGGAGTTTCCCTAGGGGTGTGGCCTGTTTTAATACATATTTGGACATCCTAGGAAAAATGAGAGAATCTTCTGTGGATCTGGATCCTCTTGTGCTGCCTACAACTGTCCATCAATGAACAATCCACCATTCTGCCTTGTGATTTTGGATTTGTCATCTGCTGGAGTCAATAGCTGGTATAATGCTGGTCAGCCTTGAGCTTGTCAGCCCCTGCAGCGCTGCATGAGTCAAGAAAAGCCTCCCGTTTGACCTTTGAACTAGGAACTTGGGACTTGATAGCTACTTTAAGTACTTTATCCTAAGATAAATTTCTCTCTCTCTGTCTCTCTGTCTCTGTCTCTGTCTCTCTGTGTGTGTGTGTGTGTGTGTGTGTGTATATATATATATATATATATATATATATATATATATATATAAGCTTTACTGGTTTTGCTTCTCTAGAGAACCCAGACTAACACATTTGGTACTGGGAGTGTTCCTAGAGAGACAAAATTATGAGGATGGGTTTCCTAAATTGGTTCTCATAAATTCTGTTTTGGTTCTCCAATTTGATTAATCATAAAGGCATTGGTGACTCTGCCTCCATTAGTAAAGAGGGTTCTGCTAATCCATGACGTGAGGTGGCAACATTAATATGCAAAATAGCACCACCAAAAGATTGAGTAGTTTTGAGAAATGATGCTCTGGGTGATCACATATTTGATACTTTTCTGCAATTTTGTCATCATGAGGAGTATAAGGAAGGTAATTTTGTTGGTCCTATGTATGCTAGACAAGGTGGTGAAAGAGCGAGATGATTCAGGGTTACTGAATCACAGCTCAAGCGCCACATAAAAGACCTCAATGACTCCAGTTGTGTCCTGAAAGAAAGCATTATTTCTTCTAGTAATAGAGCTGACATTGCTGAAAACCAAACGCACAGTCTCAGTCTTATTGTGTGGGTGGCTGAATTATAATGTCAGTTGAATTGCCAACCAATAGTGGTGTCTAAAGTTAAAGTGAGGGCATTGATTTGAGAAAAAATGGGATCCTGAAACCTGGGATGGGGATATATGGGCAGACAGTCCAGAAGATGAGAATATGGAGCCCATAAATTCTGTTGAATCCCTCCTGCCAGCAGCACTAGCCCTCCTATTTGAAGGGATTACTATAAAGCCAGTTACCTTTCCAATTCCATTTGATGAGATTAACCCAACTGTTCCCACTGGGTCATTTCCTGAGGTAGATGGCATGGAAAACATTGCTTAATGTTCTCAGGAACTGCCTCAACTACCCATTGTTGCTACTAGACCTATAACTAAACTTAAGTCCAAGTAAGCCTCAAAAGGTGAAATACAAAGTGTAACTGAGGAAGTGGTATGCTACACCCAAAAAAACCTACTTGATTTTGCTAACATGTACAGACAGAAACCTGGAGAATATGTGTGGGAATGGCTTTTGAGGGTGTGGGATAATGGTGCAAGGAATATTAGATTGGTCTTAGTTTATTGATGTCATAATTTGGTCTGTAGGGGTCTTGATCACCTTTCCCTTGCACAACACATCACACTGGTCCATTATGTTGATGTCATTATGCTGATTGGACCTAGTAAAGAAGTATCGATGACTCTAGACTGTAGGTGAGACATCTACATGTTTGTTGTTCACTAAGTGTGAATTCTTCATTCAGTGTTTCAGCTTGAGAGGTTAGGAAAAGATCTAATTGTTTATTTGGTTGGCTTACTGTAGTATGGATTATGTGGTGACCCACCTTAAGCCAAGTTGAAATACAAGACCTGCCTTGGTTTAATGTAGAAGAAGATATCCAGAGGCTTAGGGAAATTGGCATGTTAGAATGGATTTATCAGATTACACCCCTAGACCCAGAAATGTAGAGCCCAGAGGACATACCTTTAACCATTAAGGTGAGGAACAAATTTGTGAACAGAGGCCCAGCATCCTTGAAGACTGCTGTGATGGCAATTTTATGTAAGCCGGATGTTACAGTGGGGACTGCTCTAATTGAATTAAGACACTTAACTATGATGGGACTGATTGGACGCCATGGTAGTAGAGGCCAAGTGACAGTAATTAATCAACAAAGACAAGTGGGTGTGGTTATTATAATGGACAGCAGAGTCAAAACAGTTTTCATAATACTCTAAATCATGTGGAATTATGGCATTGACTACTTAGGCCTGATGTTCTTAGGAGTGAAATACATGGGAAACCTACTAAATATTTACTTGATCTGCGTAGAAAGAAGAATTCTAGGTCACATAAACAGCAGTCTAGATTGAATCACCAGAATACAGAGTCACGGCCCCTCAATCAATTCCCAGACTTGAGTCAGGTTATAGACCTACAACCCCTTGAATGAACAGGAGGCCAGGTCCTCTTGATGAAGGACCCTATTACAGTGCCAAAAATTTGTATTGCCAATCTTTCTTCTAGCTTTCCCCAAATGGATCTGAGGCCTTTTACAAGAGTGACTGTTCACTGTGTAAAAAATCATCAGACTTTTCGGGGATTACTGGATACTGGCTCTGATCTGATAGTAATTCCAGGAGACCAAAAATGTCATTTTGACCCACCAGTCAGTGTGGGGACATATGGATGTCAAGTTATTGGAAAAGTCTTAGCTAAGGTGTGTCTCACAGTGGGTCCAGTGGGCCCCCAAACCAATCCTGTAGTGATTTCCCCAGTTCCAGAGTGTATAATTGGTATGGATATACTCAACAATTGGTACAATTCCCACATTGGGTCCCTGATATATGGTGTAAGGGAGGTTAGTAGGAAAAGCCAGGTGGAAGCCATTACAACTACCTATACTTAGAAAAATGTTGTTGTTGTTCTTATATGCTGTCAAGTCAGACTCAAGTCATAGCGATCACTTCTAGGGTTTCTGAGGCAATATCACTACGGAAGTAGATTGCCCCATCTTCCTTCCAAAGAGTGGCTGGTGGCTTAGTAAATAAAAAACAATACAGTATTTCTGGAGGGATTTCAGAGATTACTGCCACCATCAAGGATTTGAAGAAAGCAGGGGTGGAAATTCCCACCACATTCCCATTTTACTCACCTGTTTGGCCTATGCATACAACAGATAGAACTTGGACGATGGCAGTGAATTATTGTAAACTTAATCAGGTGATGAGTCCAATTGCAGTGCTGTTCCTTATGGGCTTTCATTGCTTGAGCAAATTAGTACATCTCCTGGTACTTGGTAAGCAGCTATTGATCCAGACAATGCCTTTTTCTCTATATCAAGTTCAAAGAAGCAATTTGCTTTTAGCTTGCAAGGCCAACAATATACTTGCACAGTGCTTCCTCAATGGTATATCAATTCCCCAGCACTATGTCATAATTTGGTCTGTAAGGATCTTGATCACCTTTCCCTTGCACAACACATCACACTGGTCAATTATTTTGGTGTAATTATGCTGATTGGACCTAGTAAAGAAGAAGTATCGATGACTCTAGACTGTAGGTGAGACATCTACATGTTTGTTGTTGTTGTTGGTATGTGTCGTCGAGTCGGACCCAACTCATAGGGATGTCTCCTTGGCCTTCCAAGGCAATATTACAATGGAAGTAGATATCCCAACCTTCCTTCCGAGGAGTGGCTGGTGGTTTTGAACCACCAGCCTTCTGGTTAGTGGTCAAGTGTCTTAGGCATTATGCTACCTGAGCTCTCACTATGCTACCAGAGCTCCATGATAGAGAGTGGATATTAACCTGACAAAAATTCAGGGAGCTTCCACCTCAGTGAAATTTCTGGGGATCCAGTGGTGTGGGGTATATAGAGACATTCCTACTAAAGTAAAGGATAAGTTATCGCATTTGGCTTCCCCCACAACTAAATAGGAGGGACAATATCTGCTGGGCCTTTTGGATTTTGGAGGCAATATATTCCTCATTAGGGTGTGGTGCTTCAGCCTATTTATCAAATGATTCTGAAATCTGCTAGTTTTGAGTGGGGCCCAGAACAGCAGAAAGCTCTGCAACAGGTTCAGGCTGCTGTGAAAACTGGTCAGCCATTTGGGCCATAAGATCTGGCTGATCCAATGGTGGTTGAAGTGTCTGTGGCAGATAGAGATGCTGCTTGGAGTCTTTGGAGGGCCCCTAATGGTGACTCACAGTGCAGACCCTTAGGATTTTGGAATAAAGTCCTGCCGTCCTTTGCAGATAACTAGTCTCCTTTGAGAAGTGGCTTTTGGATTTTTACTAGGATTTAGTAGAGACCAAACTCCTAATGGGTTAGCAAGTGGCCACAAGGCCTGAGCTGCCCATCATGAACTGGGTGTTGTCTAACCCACAGAGTCATAAAGTTAGACGTGAACAGCAGCACTACATCATTAAATAGAAACAGTATATCAGAGATCGGGCTCAAGCAGGATCTGAAGGCACAAGTAAGTTGCATGAGGAAGTGACCCAAATGCTTATGGTCTCCACTCTGTTCATATTACCTTCCCTCTCCCAATATGCACCTATGACCTCATGAGGAGTTTCTTATGGTTAGTTGACTGAGGAAGAGAAAACTCGTGCCTGGTTTACAGATAGTTCTGCATGATATGCAGGTACCACTAGAAAGTGGACAGCAGTGGCACTGCAGCCCCTTTCTGGGACTTCTCTGAAGGACAGAGGTGAAGAGAAATCCTCCCAATGGGAAGAACTTTGAGCCATGCATCTGGCTGTTTACTTCTTATGGACAAGAAATGGCCAGATGTATGATTATATACAGATTATGGGCTGTCACCCATGGTTTGGCTGGATGGTCTGGGACTTGGAAGGAGCATGATTGGAAAATTGGTGATAAGGATGTATAGGAAAGAGGTATGTGGATAGATCTCTCTGAATGGGCCAAAGGTAAAGGTATTTGTGTCTCATGTGAGTGCTCACCAAAAGGTGTCCTTGGCAGAAGAGGACTTTAAAAATGAAATTAGAGTGACAAGTTTGGTGGAAACAAGTCATCATTTTTCACCAGCTACTCCTGTCATTGCTCAATGGGATCATAAACAAAGTGGCCATGGTGGCAGGGATAGAGGTTATGCATGGGCTCAGTAACATGAACTTCCATTTACCAAGACTGATTTGGCTACTGCCACTGCTGAATGTCCAATCTGCCAGCAACAGAGACCAACACTGAGTCCGCGATATGGAACCATTCCTCAGGGTGATCAGCCAGCAACCTGATGGCAGGTTGGTTACATTGGACCATTTCCATCATGGAAAGGATAATGTTTTGTTCTTACTGGTGTAGATACTTATTCTGGGTACAAGTTTGCCTTCTCTGTGCATAATTCTTCTGCCAAATCTACCATCTGTGGACTTACAGAATGCCTTATCCACCATCATGGTATCCCACACAGCATTGTTTCAGATCATGGGACTCACTTCACAGCAAATGAAGTGGAACAATGGCCCTATGTTCATGGAATTCACTGGTCTTACCATGTTGCCCATGATCCGAAAGTAGCTGGCTTAATAAAATTATGGAATGGCCCACTGAAAACACAATTACGGCACCAGCTAGGTGGCAATATCTTGAAGGGTTGGAGCAAAGTTCTCCAGGAGGATATTTGCGCTGTAAACAGGTGTCCAATATTTGGTGCTATTTCTCTGATAGCCAGGATTTACAGGTCTAGGAACCAAGGGATGGAAACAGGAGTGACATCACTGACTATTATCTCTAGTGACTCACTCAAAATATTTTTGCTTCCTGTCCCTGCAACCCTATGCTCTGCAGGTATGGAGATCTTAGTCCCAAAAGAAGGAACTCCCATCTGGAGACCCAATTCTGATTGCATTGAACTGGAAATTAAGAATGCCACCTGCCATTTTGGTTTCCTCATGCCTCTAGATCAACAGAGAAGGGAGTTACTAAACTGTCTGGTGTGATAGATCCTGATTACCAAAGGGAAATTGGATTGATATTACATAATAGAGGTAAAGAAGAATATATCTGGAATACAGGAGATTCTCCAGGACGTCTCTTAGTACTACCATTCCCTGTGTTAAAGTCAATGGAAAACTACAGCAATCCAATTCTGATATGGCTACTAATGGCCCAGACACTTCAGGAATGAAAGTTTGGGTCACCCTACCAGGCAAAGTGCCATGAACAGCTGAGGTGCTTGCTGAGGGCAAAGGAAATACAGAATGGGTGGTGGAAGAAGGTAGTTCTGAATATCATCTATGACCATGTGCCCAGTTGCAGAACCGTGGACTGTGATGGTTATATTTTTTCTCTGTATGTGTGCATCAAGTATTGGTTTCTTTCAGTTATGAACTCTGAAATGTAAACAGGGTTAATTCATTTCTGTTGTATGCATGCTAATGTCTCATGTTAGGTGCAAATATGACTTTATATTTGTCCTTATTTAGAGATTATATGTGGTTAAGGAGATGTACACAACTGCCAAGTTGACAAGGTGTGGACTATGAGAGTTGGGGTTGTGTGTCAATTTGGCTGAACCATGATTCTGAGTGGTTTAAGCAGTTATGATATTGTTATTCCCATGTTGAGATTGGACGTATATACTTTGAGCAGCCAATCCATTGAAAGGGAGTTTCCATAGGGGAGTGACCTTCTTCTAATATATGTGAAAATTTTGGGAAAATGAAAGAATCTTCTGTGGATCTGGATCCTGTTGGGCTGCCTAACAACTGTCCATTAGCAAAAAATCCACCATTCTGCCTGGTGATCTTGGATTCATCATCTGCTGGAGTCAACAACTGGTATATTGGCTGCCAACCAACCTTGAGCTTGTCAGCTATTGCAGCTGCATGAGTTAGGAAAATCCTCCAGTTTGACCTCTGATTGAGGAACCTGAGACTTGCCAATTTCTATAAGCATGTAAGCCATTTTTCTAAGATAAATTTCTCTCTCTCTCTCTCTAAGCTTTACTGGTTTTGCTTCTCTATAGAACCCAGCCTAACACACTGACATTTTGCTAAGATAAACCAATCAACACATTATAATATATAACAGCCCCTCTGTTAGGAACTTTGAATGATAAGATTTTATGGAGACCAATTCTGCCCCATTGTGACTTAAAATAGGATTGTTTTGGAAGGGAAATATGCTATGATTTAACAATGAGTTGTATGTTGTAATTAGATGCCCTCAAGCCATGTCCACCTCATAGTGACCTTATATGCAATAGAATGAGGTACTGCCTGGTACTGTGCCATCCTCATAATCCATGCTATACTTGAGCCCATTGGTACAGTCGCTGTGTCATTCATATTATGGTGGGTCTATCCCTTTTTCTCTAACTCTTTATTATACTAAATATGATACCTTTCTCCAGGAAATGGTCCCTTCTGACAATATGACCAAAGTAGGTGAGATGAAGCTTGGCCATTCTCCCTTCCAAGGAACTTTCTGGCTGCACTTCCTCTAGGGCAGACTTGTTCATTCCTCTGGTAGTCCATGGTATTTTTAATATTCTTTACCAAAACCACAATTCAAAGACATCAACTTTTCTTTTTTCTTCCTTAATAATTGTTCAGCTTTCACATGAACATGAAGTGATTGATAATACCATGGCCTGGGCTAGGTACACCTTATTGTTCAAAGTGACATCTTTGTTTCTTGACACTTTAAAGAGGTCATTTGTAGCAGAATTGCCCAGTGCAATACAATGTCTGATTTCTTGACTGCTGTTTCCATGGATGTTGATGTGGATCTAAGCAAAATGAAATCCCTGATGCTTCAATCTTTTCTCCATTTACATTTATCATGAGATTGCTTGTTGGTGCAGTTGGAAAGATTTTCATTGTCTTTATGTTTAGCTATAATCCATACAGAAGACTATAATCTTTGATCTTCATCAGTGAGTGCTTTAAGTCATCTTCACTTTAAGCAAGCAAGGTTGTGTCATCTGCATATCACCGGTTGTTAATGAATCTTCCTCCAATCCTGATACTGCCTTTTTTTTTTTTTTCATATATTCCAGCTTTTCAGATTTTTGCTCAGGATACAGGTTGAATAAATATGGTGAAAGGATACAATCCTTATGCACACCATTCCTTGTTTTAAACTACATATTATTCCCTTGTTCAGTTGTACAGCTTCCTCATGAGCACAATGAAGTGTCCTGGAATTCTCATTCTTCTCAGTGTTACCCATTATTTGTTATGGTCTGTGTAGATGATTGCATTTGCATAGTCAATAAAATACATTTAAGCATCTTTCTGGAATTCTTTCCTTTCTGCCAAGAGCCATCTGACATCAGCAATTATATCCCTTGTTCCCTCATCCTCATCTGAATCTAGCTTGAATTTCTGGAAGTTCCTTGTCAATATATTGCAGCAACTATTTTTGAATTACCTTCAGCATAATTTTACTTGCATGTGATATATATTGATATTTTTCAATAATTTCCCTATTCTGTTGTATCACCTTTCTTTGTAATGGGTATAAATATTGATCTCTTCCAGTCACTTGGCCAGAGAGCTGTCTTCCAAGTTTTTTGGCATAAATGAGTAAGCATGTCCAATGCTTCATCCATTTGTTGAAACATCTCAGTGGGTATTCTGTCAATTCCTGAAGCCTTATTTTTACCAGTTCCTCGGTGAAGCTTGGACTTCTTCCTTCAATACCATTGTTTCTTGGTCATATGCTATGTTCTGAAATAGCTGAACATCAACCAATTCTTTTTGATATCTCTGTGTATTCCTTCCATCTTCTTTTGAAGCCTCCTGCATTTTTCAGTGTTTTGCCCATAGAACTTTTCTGAATTAGTATTTGAGGCCTTAATTTTTTCTTCAATTCTTTCAGCTTGAGGAATGTCTTTCCTTTTGCTTTTCTAACTCCAGATCTTTGTACATTTTATTGTAATACTTTACTTTGTCTTCTCGAGCTGTCTTTTGATATCATCAGTTCAGGTCTTTTATTTCACCATTTCTTCCATTGGCTTTACTTCTCTCCATCAATAACTAATTTCAGAGTCTCATCCAATTTGGTCTTTTCTGCCTTTTCTCTTTTTAATGACCTTTCGTTTTCTTCATGTATGATCTTGATGTCATCCCACAACTCCTCAGGTCTTTGGTTGTTGGTTTTCAATGCATCAAATGTATTCCTCAGATGGTGTCTAAATTCAGTTGGGATGTAATCAAGGTTGTATTTTGGCTCTTGTGGACTTGATTTAATTTTCTTCAGCTTCAACTTGAACTTGCATATGAGCAGTTGATGGTCTGTTCCACAGTCAGCTCCTGGCCTTGTTTTCACTGAAGATATTGAGCTTTTCCTTTGCATCTTTGTACAAATGTAGTCAATCTGCTTCCTGTGTATTCCTCTCGCAAGGTACACATGTATAGCCACCATTTATGTTGTTGAAAAAAAAGGTACTTGCAAGGAATAAGGCATTGGTCTTGTAATATTCTATCATGTGATCTCTGGCATCAAGTCTATCACCAAGGTCAGAGTTTCTAACTACCAATTTTTTCTTTTTCCCCCCAACTTTTGCATTCCAATCACCTGCAATAATCAATACATCTTGATTGCATGTTTGGTCAATTTCAGACTGCAGATGTTGGTAAATATCTTCAATTTCATCACCTTGGGTTTTAATGGTTGATGCATAAATTTGAATAATAGTCATATTAATTGATTTTCCTTGTACGTGTGGATATTTTCTTATCACTGATGACATTGTACTTCAAGATAGATCTTGAAATGTTCTTTTTGATGATTAACATGATGCCATTCTTCTTCAATTTGTCATTCCTAGCATAGCAGACCATATGAGTGTCTGATTCAAAATGGCAAATCCCAGTGTGTTTCTTCTCACTAATGCCTAGGACATCTATCTTTACATATTCCATTTCACTTATTACCACTTCCATTTTTTCTAGATTCATGCTTCATACTTTCCACATTCTGATTATTAATGGATGTTTTCAGCTTTATTTATTTATTTTGTTTCCCTTTTCCCATTTAGAGTCAAACCCCATCAGCAAATGAAGGTCCTGAAATTTTTATTCCATCCACGTCACTAAGGTTGACTCTACTTTGAGGAGGCAGCTTTTCCACAGTCATAAGTGCCTTCCAGCCTGAAAGTCTCATCTTCTGGCACTATATCAGATAATGTTTCACTGCTGTTCATAAGGTTTTCACTGGCCAATGTGTTCAGAAGTGATGGCCTTGTCCTTCTCAGTCTGTATTAGCCTTGAAACTCCCCTGAAACCTATCCATCTAGGTGACTTTGATGATATTTGAAATACTAGTGGCATAGCTTCCAACCTCAGAGCAACATGCAATGGGCTTATAGATCATTTTATTCAATTGATGGATTTGTAATTGGGTAATAATGCTTGTTTATTTGGCAAGAGCTAAAAATATAGACACTATCATCAGTATTTTGAGAGCCTTTTAGCCTAAACAGACTATTCCTAAAGGTGCGCAGTAATGTACCAAACAGTGTTTCTTTGCTATTCATAAGGTTTTCCCTGGCCAATTTTTTAAGAAGTGGATGGCCTCTTCCTTCTTCCTAGTCTGTCTCAG
>NW_006921689.1:5684140-5685602 GCF_000298275.1 Orycteropus afer afer | reverse complement strand
AGAATGGCCAGACTTCGTCTCACCTATTTTGGTCATGTTGTAAGAAGGGACCATTCCCTGGAGAAGGATGTCATGCTTGGTGGGGTGGAGGGTCGACAAATGAGGGGGAGGCCTTCAATGAGATCGATAGACACAGTAGCTGCGATGATGGGCTCAAGTATAGCAGGGATTGTAGGGCTGGCACGGGATTGGGCAGTGTTTTGTTCTGCTGTGCATGGGGTTGCTATGATTCGGAAACGACTTGACGGCACTTAACAACAACAATAACATCATCAGTATGGTGGAGGCATTATGTTTAATTATCTACATTTTTTTTGGCTAATGCCTGAATGATTCATAATGTAACTTGTGCATAGATTTTTTAGCCTAATATACAAAGATATCTGATATATACTCTTTGTTTTCTGCTATACAGACATATACTACTGTTTCCCATGGCTACCTTTACATATCCTTCATTGCCTATGCCAATTATATCAAGCTCTTTTCATTCCCCAAGGATGCCTCTTCCCTTTTATTTCTACCACTTCTGCCATTAGCTTGTTAAACTTTCTCTGAGACCTAGCTAACTTTTGCTCAAACCTGTTCAAATACTAATTCTTCCTGTAAGTTTACATGTTTTCCTTGTTTGGGGGAATGCTGTCTTTTTAAATGCTCATGGCAAATACTATCCATCTTTATTGTAGTAGTACTTACAAAATTAAATTGTGAACTTTATTGCCTAGATCTAATAGGTGGTCAGAAAGTGTTTGCCAAGTGAATTAAGAAATCAGTGGAATCCCCAGTTAAGCATTGCCGATGAATCCTCTCTATTTTGTGATCATGTATAACTTTCCTCCATATATCTTATTATCACTACTGAACTTTTTATTTAGTTGGATAGTTACACCCAGTACATTCCAAAACAGACTTATGTATGAATAGTATAAAATTAAATCAATTGACATAGGAATGTAACAGTGGTAAATGTCTTAGTTTCCTATGGCTACTATAACAGAAATACCACAAGTGGGTGGCTTTAACAAACAGAAATTTATTTTCTCACAGGCCAGGAGGCTGGAAGTCTGAATTCAGTGCATTGGTTGTAAAAGAAGACTCTCTCTGTTGACTCAGGAGGAAGTTCCTTATCTCTTTCAGCTCTGAAGCCCAAGTATAACTTGGTTCCTTGACGATCTTCACCTGGAAGTATCTTTTGTCCTCCTTGTCTTTGTATCCATACAGCTTCTTTTAACTCAGAAGTTAGCTGATGTTCTAAATAGACTATGGCCTCATTGGCATAACAAGGAAAACCCTATTTCCAAGTAGGATTACTTTGATAGTTGGAGCTCTGTGTCAACTTGGCTGGACCACAATTCTGTGTGGTAAGCAATTGTGATGTGGATTGTTCCAATGATGGGATCAGATGTGTATGTTTTGAACAGCCAATCCATTGAAAGTGAGTTTCCCTAGGGGTGAGGTTTGC
>NW_006921689.1:5681560-5683750 GCF_000298275.1 Orycteropus afer afer | reverse complement strand
TTTGGTACCAGGAGTGGTTCTAGAGAGACAAAATCATAAGGATGGGCTTCCTAAATTGGTTCTCCAATTTGATTAATCATAAAGGCACTGGTGACCCTGCCCCCATTAGTAAAGAGGGTCCTGCTAATCCATGGTGTGAGGTGGCAACATTAATATGCAAAATAGCACCACCAATAGATCAAGTACTCGTGAGAAGTGAGGCTCTGGGTGATCGAATATTTGATACTTTTCTGCAGTTTTGTCAGAATGAGGAGTATAAGGAAACTGGTTGTTGGTCCTACTTACATTAGACAAAGTGGTGAAAGAGTGAAATGAGCTCAGAGCTGCTGAGTCACAGCTTAAGTGCTGCATAAAAATCTCAATGTTTCCAATTGTGCTCTGAAAGAAAGCCTTATTTCTTTTAGTAACAGAGCTGATATTGCCGAAAATCAAACTCAGAGTCTTATTGTAAGGGTGGCTGAATTACAATGCCAATTAAATTACCAACCCAGGATGGTGTCTGAAGTTAAAGTGAAGGCATTGACTGGGAAAAAATGGGATCCTGAGATCTGTCATGGGGACATATGGGCATATAGCCAAGAAGACGAGGATATGGACCTTGTAAAATCTGTTGAATTCCTCCCATCTGAAGGGATTACTGTAAAACCATTATCCTCTCCACCTCAGTTTGATGGGACTAACCCAACTGTTCCTGCTGGGTCATTGCCTGAGGCGGAGGCCATGAAATATATTGCTGAATGTTCTGCGGAACTGCCCCAACCACCCATTGTTGCTGCTAGACCTATAACTAAAGTTAAGTCCAAGTGAGCTCCAAAAGGAAAAATACAAAGTGTGACTGAGGTGGTACACTACATCCGAAAAGACCTACTTGATTTTGCTAACATGTACAGACAGAAACCTGGAGAATATATATGAGAATGGCTGCTGATGGTGTGGGATAATGATGCAAGGAATGTAACATTGTATCAGCCTGAGTTTACTGATACAGGCCCACTAATTATGGATTCTTCATGTAATGTTTCAGCTCAAGAGGTTAGGAAAGTATCTAATAGTTTATTTGGTTGGCTTACTGAATCATGGATTATGTGGTAGCCTACCTTAAGTCAAGCTGAAGTACCAGACCTGCCTAGGTATAATGTAGAAGAAGGTATCCAGAGGCTTAGGGGAATTTGCCTGTTAGAATGGATTTATCAGATTAGACCCCTAGAGCCAGCAATGCAGAGTCCAGAAGACAGAACTTTCACCAGTACAGTGAGGAATAAATTTGTGAAAGGAGCTCCAGCATCCTTGAAGACTTCTGTGATTGCTATTTTATGTAAGCCAGATTTGACAGTGGGAACTGCCCTAACTGAACTAAAAGACACTTGACTATGATGGAGCTGATTGGACTCCGTGGTAGTAGGGGCCAAGTGACAGCAGTTAATCCACAAAGGCAAGGTGGGTGTGGTAACTATTATGGACAGCAGATTTGGAACAATAATCAGAATATTCTGACTCATGTGGAATTATGGCATTGGCTACTTGTTCATGGTGTTCCTAGTAGTGAAATACATGGCAAACCTACTAAATATTTGCTTGATCTGTATAGACAGAAGAATTCTAGGTCATGTGAACAGCAACCTAGATTGAATTGCCAGAATACAGAGTCACGGCCTCTCAGTCAATTCCCAGACTTGAGTCAGTTTACAGACCTACAACCCATTGAATGAAAGGGAGGCCAGGTCCCTTTGAGGAAGGACCCCACTACATTGGCAAAAATTTATAATGTCAATCTTTCTTTCAGCCTTCCCAAAAGGAATCTGAGGCCTTTTATGAGAGTGACTGTTCACTGGGGAAAAGAAAATAATCAGAATTTTCAGGGATTACTGGACACTGGCTCTGAACTGACACTAATTCCAGGAGAACCAAAACGTCATTGTGGCCAACCAGTCAGAGTGGATGCATATGGAGGTCAAGTTATTGATGGAGTCTTAGCCTAGGTGCATCTCACAGTGGATCCAGTGGGTCCCTGAATCCATCCTGTAGTGATTTCCTTAGTGCCAGAAAGCATAATTGGAATGGATATACTCAGCAATTGGCAGAATTCCCACATTGGCTCTCTGACATGTGGAGTAAGGGCTATTATGGTAGGAAAAGCCAAGTGGAAGCCATTAGAACTGCCTCTACCTACAAAAATAGTAAACCAAAAGC
>NW_006921689.1:5679082-5681460 GCF_000298275.1 Orycteropus afer afer | reverse complement strand
AGGCACAAGTAAGTTGCATGAGGAAGTGGCCCAAATGCCTATGGTCTCCACTCCAGTCCTCCCTGTCCCACTCTGCACCTATGGCCTCATGGGGAGTTCCTTATGATCAGTTGACTGAGGAAGAGAAAACTCATGCCTGGTTTACAGATGGTTCTGCACGATATGCATGCACCACTCTGAAGTGGACAGCAGCAACACTGCAGCCCCTTTCTGGGACTTCCTTGAAAGACTGTGGTGAAGGGAAATCCTCACAATGGGCAGAACTTCGAGCCGTGCTTATGGCTGTTCACTTTGCATGGAATAAGAAATGGCCAGATGTGTGATTGTATATGGTTTCATGGGCTGTGGCTAATGACTTGGCTGGATTGTCTGGGACATGGAAGGAGAATGATGGGAAAATTGGTGACAAGGATATATGAGGAAAGGATGTGTGGGTAGATCTCTCTGACTGGGCCAAAGGAGTAAAGATATTTGTGAGTCATGTGAAGCCCACCAAAAGGTGACCTTGGCAGAGGAGAACTTTAAAAATTAGGTGGCTAGGATGACAGGTTCAGTGGAAACCAGTCATCCTATTTCCCCAGCTACTCTTGTCATTGCTCAATGAGCTCATGAACAAAGTGGCCATGGTGGCATGGATGGAGGTTATGCATGGGCTCAGCAACATGGACTCCCACTTACCAAGGCTGATTTGGCTACTGCCAGTGCTGAGTGCCCAATCTGCAGAGACCAATATTGAGTCTGTGATATGGAACCATTCCTCAGGGTGATGAGCCAGCACCCTGGTGGTAGTTTGATTACATTGGACCACTTCCATTATTGAAAGGACAGTGTTTTGTTCTTCCTATAATAGATACTTATTCTGGATATGGATTTGCTTTCCTGGAATACATTGCTTCTTCCAAAACTACCATCCATAGACTTATGGAATGCCTTACCCACCATCATGGTATCCCACACAGCATTGTTTCAGATCAAGAGACTCACTTCACAGCAAATAAAGTGTGGCAATGAGCCCATGCTCATGAAATTAACTGGTCTCACCATGTTCCCCATCATCCTGAAGCAGCTGGCTTGATAGAACAATGGAATGGTCCACTGAAAATATTATTATGGCACCAGGTAGATGGCAATACCTTGAAGGATTGGGGCAATGTTTTCCAGGAGGCTGTATATGCTCTGAACCAGCATCCAATATATGGTTCTGTTTCTCCAATAGCCAGGATTCACGGGTCCGGGAACCAAGGGGTGGAAACAGGAGTGGTACCACTCACTATTACCCCTAGTGACCCACTCAAAAAATTTTTGCTTCCTGTCCCTGCTACCTTATGCTCTGTGTGTCTGGAGATCTTAGTCTCAAAGGGAGGAACACTCCCACCTGGAGACAAAATACTGATTGCATTGAACTGGAAATTAAGAATGCCACCCAGCCAGTTTGGCTTTCTCATGTCTCTGGATCAGCATAAAAGAAGGGCATTACTTTACTATCTGATGTGTTAGATCCTGATTATCAAAGGGAAATTGGATTGACATTACATAATGGAGGTAAAGAAGGCTATGTCTGGAATACAGAAGATTCTTTAAGATGTCTCTTAGTACTACCATGCCCTGTGATTAAAGTCAATGAAAAATTACAGCAACCCAGTTCTGATATGACTACTAATGGCCCAGACCCTTCAAGAATGAAGGTTTGGGTCATCCACCAGGCAAAGAACCATGACCAGCTAAGGATCTTTCTGAGGTCAAGGGAAATACAGAATGGGTGGTGGAAGAAGGTAGTTCTGAATATTAGCTATGGCCATGTGACCAGTTGCAGAAACAAGGACTGTGATTGTTATATTTCTTCATTTTATATATGCATCAAGTATTTTTGTTTCTTTCTGTTTCCTTCTGTTTTTGTTTCCTTCTTCCTTCTGTTATGAACTATGAAATGTAAATAAGGTTAATGTGTTTCAGTTGTATGTGTATCATGTTAGGTGCAAATATGAGTTTATAATTGTCCTTATTTAGAAATTATATATGGTTAAGAAGATGTATACAACTGCCAAGTTGATAAGGGGTGGACTGTGATAGTTGGACCTGTGTGCCAACTTGGCTGGACCATGATTCTGTGTGGTTTAAGCAGTTGTGATGTTGGTTGTTCTAATGATGGGATCAAAAGTATATGTTTTGAGCAGTCAATCCATTATAGGGAGTTTCCCTAGGGGTGTGGCCTGCTTCCAGTATATTTATGGATGTTGTTGTTGTTAAGTCCCGTCGAGTGGTTTCCGACTCATAGCGACCCCGTGCACAGCAGAACGAAACACTGCCGATCCCATGCCAGCCCCACAATCCCTGCTATACTTGATCCCATCATCGCAGCCACCGTATCAATCCATCTC
>NW_006921689.1:5675926-5677509 GCF_000298275.1 Orycteropus afer afer | reverse complement strand
GTCCCTCTCGGGAGGGTAACATGGGAGCCATCTGAGCACTAGTGACTGAGTTTTACCCCTTTCTCCTGCTCTTCTGGCCTGCTACTCTGTGCTACGCCTGTGCTTACCTTGCTCCCGGAGACCCGGTCCCCCTCGGGAGGGTAACTTGGATATTTATGGATATCCAAGGAAAAGAGATACTCTTCTGTGGATTGAGATTCTGTTGTGCTGCCTACAACTGTCCATGAATGAACAATCCACCATTCAGCCTTGAGATCTTGGATTTGTTATTCATTGGAGTCAACAGCCAGTATACTGCCTGCCAACCTTGAGCACATCAGCCCCTGCAGGAGTACTAGTTGGAAAAATCTTCCAGCTTGACGTTTGATCCAAGAACTTTGGACTTGCCAGCTTCTATAAGTGTGTGAGCCATTTTCATAAGAAACATTTCTCTTTCTCTCTCTCTCTCTCTGTAAGATTTACTGCTTTTGCTTCTCTAAAGAACCCAGTCTAACACAATTACATCCACAGGTATTGGGATTAGGATTCCAATACATCATTTTAGGGCACACAATTGAATCCATAACTGTAGGAAAGATCAAATCAGGAAGAAGATAATTTGACAAATTATCTTTGCATTAACTGTATGTGGGCCAGTGATTTCTTTCAATGACTTGTAGAAGTCCACACAGAAAATCAGTCATATTTAATTGCATGGATTTGGAGCTCTGGTGGCATAGTGCCTAAGGCATTTGACTGCTAACCAGGAGGCTAGTGGTTCAAACCCACAAGCCATTTCTTGGAAGGAAGGTTGGACAATCTACTTCTGTCATGATACTGCTTCGAAAGCCCAAGAAGGGGTTGCAATCAGTAGGATTCGACTTGATGGCAGTGCATTTTTTTTTTCTGTTTGGCAAACAGTAAAAATGAAAATCTGTTGAATAAGCAATTGTTAAACCTGATTCTAGAATATAATAAGATAAAAATAAAAAAAAATATTTCAGTACAGCAAGTCATTTAAAACACTGAGTCCACAGACAAAAAAAATCAACAGCATGCTAACAGTTCTCTATACTGCACAATGTTTTGGTTCTTCTAAGTTTTGTTCTATCCAAGTTATTGAAACCCAGTAACTATGACCAAGTTCTCTAAGAGATTTAGAGATATTCATGACACTTTTTTAAAGGTTTCAAAATGTTGTAGAGTTAATTCTTAATAATTTTACCAGTTAATGAACATTATATTTTTAGCATATCTGATGAGATCCTTTCTTTAACTTTCATTAAACTGTGAATCTCAGATTTGAATGAATGCCATGATTTTATGTCTCATTTAGCCTTTTTTCTATGGATTTTAATGTCATGAGCTAGTGTGTACATGAGCTTTCTTCAGAATCCATGGTTGTAAGCCTTTTGAAGCTGTATACCTCAAGAACCATTCAAGAGGAGTTCCCGCAAGGTGGCAGACTAGGCAGAAGAACTGCACAGACCCTCTTCAACAAGGAAAAGGGAAACCAATTAACACAGACACAGAAGATAATCTTGGAACCCTGAGCCTTGAAGGGAAGGATACAGAAGTGGACTAAACCCCAACTAGCAGAAGAA
>NW_006921689.1:5658054-5670765 GCF_000298275.1 Orycteropus afer afer | reverse complement strand
TTTGAAATAAAGTGAAAGATATGACTTCAAAAAAAAAAAAAAGAACCATTCAGACAGAAAAAAAGAAAAAAAATTATATGGACAATGACATAATCCTGAAAATTGTTAACGATACTTTGTAAGATTTATTTGTCTGCTCACAAAGGCTGTAGATAGAATGGAGGTGTAAAATACAGCATAATTTGAAGCACTTAATTTAGGAGAATGTTATTCTAAAGACCTCTGTCTCTATCAGTTGAAAATTTATCACTGCTTCTTGCATACTAGCAAGAAAATCAACAGGAAGTCAATTTTCCCTTATTTAGCATTATCCAATATGTTGCTAAATGTTGAGATTTGTGTTATGTAGAATGTAAGTATTATGCATATTTTAAATTAAAATACATATATTTTCAAGTAAAATATGAGTTGTTTTATATATTTTAGCTGAAATGTTTTTGGACATTTTTACATTATAAATTTACTAAATAATAAATAACACCAAACTATCAATATTTGAGCTGTTGTCTTCAACTTGTGTAAATCATGGCATGTGTTTAACAAAATCCAGGAAGTGAGCTCTCCTTGTCTTATTTCTGAATAATAAAAAAAAAGCTTTCAAACAACCACATAATTTTAATTGTGTTTACTCTATCATCTGGCCTAGAGTAAGTGTGTTATTTCTGAGGAGAATAACTCAGAATATTATTTGGACAATGGTCTGGAGTTGGCTGTCATATCTCCTGAATGTCATGATAAGGCTGTCATCTACTCATTCCTGAAATGGAATTTTAGTCCAAGTGCTATTAATGAGGATGAAAAGCTACTTAGATTCATTGGTATCAAATTGTGTCTGATTGTAAAGACTTAAAGCATCAATAATTCTAAGAAGACAGTTATGAGAGCTCAGAAAAACATGCTGTTATATAGAATACACATGGACTACCTTTCTCAAGGTACTTACAAGCAATAACCATGAAACACAGTACTCTGAAGAGGAATCTAAACAGAAAAATACAGTTTAGGAATAAAATTTTTGGAGAATTTATTTCTCACTTTTTTTTCCTTTTTAAAATAAGGTAACCACTGTACCAGGCTATCTGTACAAAGGAGTCACTTAAAGAAAAAAGTCTTCTAGAACAGTCCGCAAACCTCATATAAACATCAGATTCATCTTCTTAATGAGTTGCTCATTAATCAAAATCTGAATAGTGAAGATAAATGGTATTTGGAATTTGAATCAGGATACAAATAAATATATTTTCTTTAGAAACTTATTACAGTACAGTTGGAGTATGATATAGAAAAACAGCTGCCATCGAGTCCATCCTGACTCATAAAAAACAAAACAAAAACTCCCAAACCAAACTCACTGCCTTTGAGTTGATTCGATTCATAGTGACCCTCTCCTTGGGTTTCCGAAGTAATATCTCTATGGAAGTAGATTGCCCAATCTTCCTTTCGAGGAATGGATGGTGGGTTCGAACCGCCAGTCTTCTGGTTATCAGTCAACTGCCTTAGGCATTATACTGTCAGAGCTCTTCATAGAGATACAAAGTACTGCACATATTTAAAGTGCATATGATTGGTATACACACATACACATATACACCAGGGTCCTTAACAATACTTTCTACTTTCCATCCCCAACTCCAGATAAACACTGACTGACTTTTCATCGCTTGCAGTATCTGGAATTTTATGTTAATTGAATGTACAATATATACACTTTTTTCTTCTTTCTGGCTTAATTCTGCCTAATGATTTTAAGATTCATCATGTTGTCTTATTATACATATTGAAGACTAAAATATGTATTATACATATTCTTGTATGTATCAATAGATAATTTAATTTTTATTGGTAAGTAGTATTCATTGTGTAGCTATATCATGATTTGTTTATTCATTCACCCATTCATGGACATAGCATTGTTTTTAGTCTTTGATTACCCAGATAAAATTGTTGTGAACATTCATGTACAAGTCTTGTATAGATAATAGCATTTATTTCTCTTAGGTTTGTAAGTTGAGTCTAATGAGTAGGTGATGAGGTAGGTACATATTTAATTTTAAGGACCTGCCAGTGCTAATGGCACAACAGTTAAGTGCTTGGTTGCACTTAACTGAGAGATTGTCAGTTTGAGAGATTGTCAGTTTGAGAGATTGTCAGTTTGAAATCTCTCACTTAAGTGAGAGATGGTCAGTTTAAAACCACCCAGTGGCTTCATAAAGATTACAGCCTGGGAAATTCTATGGGCAGGTCTACTCCATCCTAGGGTCCTGAAAAGGCAGTCAACTTGATGGCACCTAACAGCAAAAATAACAAAAATAACCAGCTGTTTTTCACAAAAGATGTGCCATTTTATATACTGATGAGCAGTGTTTAAGAGCTGCGGTTTGTCCATATCCTCATCAACATCTATAATGGTTAATCTTTCAATTTTGTTTAATCTAATGGGTTTGTAGTGGTATTTTACTGTGGTTTAATTTTTATTTCTATGATAATTATGGTAATATTTTTATGAACTTATTGGTAACTTTTTTTCTTCTATGAAGTGTTCTAATATTTTACCTGTGTTAAAAATTTATTTGATTTTTTCTTATTATAGAGTGGTAAGGGTTCTTTAGATCTTCTACATAAAGTAGTTGAACAACTTGCCTTTTATTTACTTTTTTTCTTGACTTACTAGAATGGCTTGGAATTCCATTATAGCAGTGGTATGGGACTGATAAAAGCAGACATCATGTCTTGTTTCCAGTTTCAGAGGGAAATAATTGAGTTTTTCCCCATTAAAAATATTAGTTGTAGGGTTTTTGTAGATGCTTTTATAGGTTTAAATGAAATTTTCTATTCTGCCATTCATAATTTGCCTAGTTCTTTATTTTATCATTAATAATGATTGAATGTTAAATTGTGTTAAGTGTATTTCTACACCTACTAAAATATTCATGTGATTTTTCTCATTTATTCAGTTTAGTATGTTGATTCGCATAATAAACTTTGCATGCCTTGGGTAATCCCTACTAGTTCACAAAGTATTACCCATTTTATATAACGTTGTAAACAGTTTTCTTATGTTTAATTAGGGATTTTTGCATCTGTATTCATGAGTGATATTATTAAATAATTATCCTTTTTAATAATACCCTTGCCAAGTTTTGGTATTAGGGTTGTGCTTTTAATAAAATAAGTGTTGGAGTGGTCCTTCTGCCTCTATTTTCTAAATTATTTTTTTGTGAGATTGGTGGTATTTTTTCTTTGACTGATACATATTTCCAGCAAAAAAAATAAACAGATCTGGTAATTTATTTTTGAAACATTGTTCCAAAGACTTTATTATTTTTGGTTTGTTCTGCACATATATTTTTAGGAGTAGCAGATTGCTCCTTGGAAGCAAGAATGGCCAGACTTCGTCTCACCTCCTTTGATTATGTTGTCAGAAGGGACCATTCCTTGGAGAAGGAGATCTTGCCTGCAAAAGTGGAGGGTGAGTGAAAAAATATTAGAACCTCAATGAGATGGATTGATGAACAGTGGGTGGAATGATGGGCTCAGGCAAAGCAAGAATTGTGAGGCTGGCTCAGGACCAGGCAGTGTTTTGTTCTGTTGTACATAGGATCATTATGAGTTAGAGGCAACTCGCTTGTACCTAACAACAACAACATTGGGTCAAAGAAGGAGATCTGGTGGCATAATGCCTAAGGCATTTGATTATTAACCAGAAGGTTGGTGGTTCAAACTCACTAGCCACCATAGGGAAAGAAGATGGGACAGTCTATTTTTGAAGGGAGCTGTGGTAGCATAGTGCCTAAGGCACTTGACTGCTAACCAGAAGGCTGGTGGTTCAAACCCACCAGCCACTCCTCGGAAGGAAGGTTGGGCAATCTACTTCCGTAGTGATACCTCCTCCGAAACGCAGGGAGGGGTCGCTATGAGTTGGGTCCGACTCCACCGGCACATACAAACGACAACAACAACACAACAGCAATAACTTTTGTAAAGTTTTAACACCTCGGAAAACAAATGAGGGACATTGTGAGCTGGAAACAACTCAGTGGCAGTGAATTTGGTTGGTTTGTATTGGATTAAAGTCGGAGCTTAAGCATCCACATTCATTTTAATCATTCTAGAACCTCACTAAAACTGTATGAATAAATGCTTTTAAAATATGTAAACTCTAAAAAAGAATGAGGATAGGGAAATCTACACACACACATTTCAACCTTTGGAAGTCAGAAATAAAATAAATGAGTGTTAACTAGCTTAGCAGAAAGGCAACAGTCAAAATCCAAACCATTAGTGAAGAACATTTACTTCAAAATGGTCAGAAACTGTCAGTCCCAGTTGCCTCTGGAACTAGAGAGTGAAGAGGGCAGCTAAATACTGTTTCAAATGCCGGGTTACCAGATATGTTCCCCCTACCCATGTGCTGAGCTGCTGCTTTTCCTAACACAAAGTTGACAGATTTCTAAGTTCTGTTTCCTGAAGAGAATGATACATATAATATACACACTAAATACTGAATTCTAAAACACCACCATCTCTGCTTTCCCTTAGAAGCTACTCTAGGCAATCAACCATTACTTTGCAGAAAGGAGATTGGAAACAAACTTTCTGGAGGACCTGACTAACCTGAGAGGAAAGATCTAAGCATTGGAATTACCCACAACAAGGGATCTGCCACTTTTATTTAATTGTAAAACTCAAAATCAGCAAACCTCATTCATCGTTCTGAAATGCATGGGAGATTTTCTGGTAGCAAACATCAGAGGAACATCTCTAACAAGGCTGATTGAAATGAAAACAAACAGAATAAAAATGACAGGGAAAGTAGAATCTATTCTTAGAGAAGGAAATGATAAAAGACTAACATTAATATCAGTTGGATCAGAGAAGATATTCTATTTAGGAAACAAGAACAGAAAGCTCTATTTTTAAGTGAATATTCTGAATACAAAAGTATTCTTGGGAATGAAAGTCATGAAACTTTTTTTTTTTTTTTTTTTAATGGGAGTTGAAGAGTTGGAAGATAGAGTTGAGTTTGATCTGCCAAAAAGGAAAACGACAGCAACAAGAACAAAGAGCAATTCTGAAAAGATTTTTTTTGAAAATTAGTGAACCAGCGCAGGAGATCTAATTGCTAAATGACAGTTCCATGGTGTGAGTCGATTGAGGGAAGGAGATTATCAATGAAACAATACGAGAAAGTGCTCTCCAATTGAATGGCATGAACGTCCACACTTAATGCACACAAAGAATATATAGATAAAAAATTCAACGTAAGACACAACATGGTAAAATCTCAGATCGCTGGCTTTCAGAAGAAATTCTAGGAAAAATGCAATGGATCTGAACTCAGAATGATTTCAGACTTTTTGAATAGTAACATTAAAATCAAAGAGACAGTAGAGTAATGGCTGTAAAGTTATGAAAGGGAATTGTTTCCAACCTGGAATCCTAAATCCATCCAAAGATCAATATAGCTGTGAAGACATTTTCAGACATGCAAGATCTTAAAAAAGAAATTGTGTCTTGTTGTCTGTAAAAAACAAGCTTCTGGAGAATATCCACTACCAAAATGAAGAACTAAAGGATGGTATGGAATATGGAACACTCATTACTCCTCTAATTAGGAATCAGTAAACATTGATGAGTCTCAAGTGATTATTTTAGAAATTTAGCAGGTTTAATTTCACCCTTTTCTTTTGAAACTTCCTACTCTTGTGAGTATTGTCAAACGATATTTCATAGTGCTTGTTGATCCATGGAGTACTTGAATATGCACAGTCTAACTGCAAAGGAGGGGCATTTCCAAAAATTAAACTTATTATCCCCATGAATTTTTAACTCTTCATAATTCTTTTGTTAAATTTACTTTATGTTTATTCTTTTCCACTTTTCTCCTTCTCTCCTCAACCGAGTATTTATTTTTCTTCAGCGCATTCTCTTCACACTCAACCAGAATGCTTTTTACTACATTCCCTTTATTCTTTCTTCCTTTATTAATTTATCCTTTCTCTCTTTCTTCCTCTACTTCAGGTTCTACACATGAAGTCCATGTACATGTGTGCATGGATTTCATTCAGGATATCTAGGAGCACTCTGAAAGTCAGTACAAATTGTATGTGTCAAATGTAGTATCATTTTCTGAGCAGAGGGCCCATAAAGTCTCAAAGAGGTAAAAGAACAAAAATTATACATTTAAAAAAAAAAATCCTTCTCATGTTGCCCTTTATCCCTCTAATTTCTACCTACTCTCTTGTGCAAGACAAATTACCACTAAGTGCTACAATTTCTTCTTTTATTTGCATTTCCAACTTTATCATTCTACTTTTACTTATTAAAAATATAAAATATTTCCCTTTAAGGAACTTCATTATATTGATAGGAAAACTAGCTTCCTGGTGTTGAAATATACCCACCCTCTGCCATCAAGTTGGATTGACTCATAGTGACCCCTCCTTGGGTTTCCAAGGCAGTATCACTATGGAACTAGATTGCCCAATCTTCCTTCCGAGGAGTGGCTGCTGGGTTTGAACATCCAGGCTTCTGGTTAGCAGTCAAATGCCTTAGGCAATATGCCACCAGAGTTCCATACAAGAGGGCAAAAAAGCAAGCCAGAAACACAGAAATTGAAGATCTTGCACTTGCTGATTTTCAGGAGTAGGAACAAGTAGGATAATTCATGTCTGAGTATTCCTAGATAAATCTATTTAACAAGGATAAAAATTCTTCTGCTGTTTTCCACTTGATTTATAAGACAATGTAGAAATTTTAACAACTTTTAACCCACTACTATAAGCTATCTATAGATTTAGAAGATCCAAGAGAAGGTCAGCCATTCTTTCACTACATATTCTCTGAAATGGACTACAATTACAGAACTTTTCTCCATGCTTTTTCCTAATGGCATTTTCTCTGCCTACATATTTTTCTTCAGCACCTTTTGAGCCCAATAAACTACTATTAATTCATTAAAATACAACTTAAGTGCATTTTTTTTTTAGTAGGACATCTTGCCTCATGCAAATGCACTCTGATGCCTTCTTTTTCCAGGCATTATACACTCTATTAACATAATTACATGTGCCTTTTGGCAGGGGTTGTGTGTAACTCATCTTTATATGTCACACTATCTATAATTGTAGGCAATGTTAAAGTACTCTGTCAAAATGTACAGAATGAATAAATTGATAAATGAATGAAGTTCACTCGTCTAAGTTAAAAAAATTATATAAATTTAACAGAAACAAAAATAAAAGACAATTAATTCCTTTTATAAGGTGAATTGTCTGACATAGTTCAATTTGAAAATAACAGTTTTTCTCATACTGTTTTTATATCATCATATCACAGTAATGTTTGTTTCTAGAAGAAACACACACATATATACAGATTATAAATGGATAATCCTTCAGTAAAATACATTAAACTTACTTTATCATTTCCCCCACAGGCATTAAACAAAAAACACCTTCTGTATTTAACTTTCTAGAAGTATTCCATAGAAACCATTTTGAAAAGTAATGGACTAGATGATAAATATTCTGTTCATTTTGTTATCAGCTAAAGAGACAAAATAAAATGATAATATATATAGATATGATCTGGAATAACATTTCATTCAAACACAGATTAATCAGTCTTAAAAAAAAACCTTATAAAAATAAATACCAAAAAATAAAAATTCCAAATGTAATCAACACTTAAAAGTATATGCATGTATTGGTAATTTTTCTTGTAATTATTTACATTTAAAATGTTTAGTGGGGAGCAGCCACATTTTCTCTTTTGTTGGAAAAGTTTATCTTGTCTCTTTCCAGTTAAGTTGTAATGGTTGACACATAAGGAGTAAAAGTGATTCAGAAAAAAGATAATAATAATGGAAAACTGAACATACTTTAATAACTGCATGAAAATGAATTTCATAACATGATAATATCAATGGAAAGGGTAAAGCAAAGGTAGTTTGTATTGGTAATGCCAAACAATTAAAGAGTACGAACCCAAAACCCAAACCCACTACCATAGAGTCCATTCTGACTTGTAGTGACCCTATAATATAGAGGAATTCTGCCCATGGGATTTCTAAGCCTTTAAGTCTTTACAGATGCAGACTACCTCATCTTTCTCCCTCAGAGCAATTGATGTGTTTGAACCAGCAACATTTTGGTTAGCAGCCGAATGCTTTAACCACTGTGCCACCAGAACCCCGTAATTAAAGAATAAGTCAACTGAAATTCACGTTTGATTGATAAAGAATTAAAATACTTCTTTGTGATATTTGAGTTGATTTTGTTCATTTAAAAATAGGGGAGAGGGATGACTTTTATTTGTAAGGATACTGGGTAATGGAGCCAACCTGGAAACCAAATGCACAGCACAATCACATAAGGAATGGAAAGAGGAGATGCTCTAATGTTGGCCATCAGACTTTGCCCATCTCTACTTTCACACTGCTTTCTGAGTTTGACCTTATGAGACTCTATCTGCTTTCTGCTGCCAGCTAAGGGCAAACTGCTGGCAAGGCCTTCTCAATGCTCCTTCTGAAAAATCAACAATGACTGTCTTTCTCTAGTCTGGCCAGTGCTCATTATCCATGTCTCCAAAATGAAACCATTTAATACAAATAAAATGTCTTCTTATGTTTAGATCTTTTGAAAGAGTACCTTAGTTATAGACTACAAATCATCCCCCGGGGAGGTGTTTTTGCTTGCTGTGTAGATTTTATTATGTAAAAAAATGTAATAACCAAGTGGGTGCTTCTGCTTTCTGAAGATTTTGAAAATGTATGTTGCGGTGCTGTCTCTTTAGATTGCAGTTTATTGAAAAGAGCAAAGAGATTTGGAGCAAGACTTGATTCATGTCAGTATTACTAGTTATAAGGTGTGCACTTTAAAGAACTGTCAAATATCAATGATACGATGTTGCCTCATTTGGCAAATCAAGCTAAGGTATGTATCTCATAGTATTTCTTTGAGGAGTGTATACTTAAGTACATGTATAGTACATACCATGGACCTGATACTTAACCAAACCAAACCTAACTCACTGCCGTGGAGTCGAATTTGACTCACAGCAACTCCTCCTTGGGTTTCCAAGGCAGTATCACTATGGAAGTAGATTGCCCAATCTTACTTCCGAGGAGTGGCTGGTGGGTTTGAACTGCCAGCCTTCTGGTTAGGAGTCAAATGCCTTAGGCACTGTGCCACCAGAGCTCCTAAACTGATGCTTAGGAGGTAGTTTAAAAAATTGTTCTCATTTTCTTTCCTTTCTAAATTATCATCAGCACAATGTCCTTTTTGATTTGCTTTGTTTTGTAGAAGGCATTTATTTCATGATCCTCAAAAAGTGACTAGTATACATCCAGAATTACACAGAAAATATTTGATAGAAAATTAATTACATACACACATATACATCGGAGTAGGCAATGTGAAGTTGTTAATTCCATCTTCAGCAGAGTTAGAAGTGGTTAACAATGTGGATATTACAGACAGGAGAAGAAGTGCAAGCCAGTGCCACTGGAAAGGTACTGCTGCTATTACAGTAACACTTCTGATCAGTCAAGGAAAAGAAGGATGTTCAGCCTGGAGTATTTCTAGTTTATATGAATGTGACCAAGAGACAAACAGCCTCTTCAAACTTGACACCCTGAACTGTTTCAATGAAAATAAGGTAAAATTTGTTTAATGGCAACTCAATATTCTGTACTTTAGATTCTTTTAGTCACTCCTCGGAAGGAAGGTTGGGCAATCCTACTTCCGCAGTGATACTGCCTTGGAAACCCAAGGAGGGGTCGCTATGAGTTGGGACCAACTCGACAGCACATAACAGCAACAACAACAGCAAGAAAAACTAATGTTATTTTCAGCCATTTTCTTTGCCTAAAGTAAAGAGACCTTTATAGAATAAGATAATCAAAAGCATGCCAAAACAACAGTGGACATACACCCAATCCTCAATTATCAATTATGTTCTAAAGACCAGGTCTTTATGCAAAAGTCAATGTTATATGAAAATAGAGGATGACAATATCAGAAAACACAATGGAAGATGAATACATCATTACCTACCTTCCAAATTATATTATTGAATAATTAGATCATTACATAACTGTCAAATTACATCGTTACATATGTGGAAACCATGGAGAACTACGGCCTAGCCAAGTTGACACATAACCTTAACACAGCCAGTGTTACTCTCACCTAGCACCTCAGCATTTATTAATGCACAAAATACTCAAATAATAGATTTTCTACTATTGTCATAAATGTGAAATGTCAAATAACAATATATCAGATAATGAGGTAGTTAATAAGTGAGAATTAGGTTATTATAGAGCTAATTTGGGAAGATCTTGGGCAACTTTATTCTAAGAATATAACCTTAATGCTTTTTTCTCTTTCAGACATATGACTAGTGGAGGACACATTATTTTTTTGTAAGGTGTATTTTTGAGAGTAAATATATATGCCAATGGTAATAATGCATTTATTCTACCAAGTGGCCTGAATAAAATGATAGGTGTGTTAGTCATAATTTCTCCAAGTAGATTTAGTTATAGAGTGATAATACATAGAACTAGCCAAGATTCTTAATTATTTTATGTTTCTTATTAAACAGATATCAATATGCCCAAGCAGTCACACTTACTTAGGTATTACTTATGCCTTATGCACTACACTCCCAGAGCTCCCTTGGTTCGGTATCATCTTACTCAAACTCACTGCCATTGACTTGATTCCTGGTCATAGCTTATGAAGTATGAAATACTTACAAAGTATTTCAGAGTACTCAAGTGAAAGACATACAATAGGAGAATTTTCTCATTCATAATGATGAAATACCAGGTGTATGTGACATAGAAATATAGTGCCATAGATATAGAAAAGAATTGAATTGTCTTCATTTCTAGTGATGACTGCAATCTATACAAAAGGGAATTTTATTATAATGCATTCCTAAAACACTGATTAAGCTTAAAAATGTTTTTATTATATGTAGATGCAAAATACTAGAAAAATACAAATATGTAATTTCAAATTTCATTACACATTAAAGGTTCTTGATTTTCACAAGCTCAAGTGAATATCAGTATTAAAGAGAGGGAAAATAGTAAATAGTATTTGAATGCTATGACCATTGTCTGGCTTTCTAAATTTTGAGGATAACTTTTACCTGAGTAAAAAAACTCTCAAACTCCCTGCCATTGAGTTGATTCCAAGTCATAGCTACCACTTTTGGGGTTCTGAGGTGGCAAATCTTTACGGAAGTAGATTGCCCCATCTTTCTTAAGTTGAAGAGAATATTAGAAGTATAATAAATTTTATAGATGATACTGAAATAAAATTTAATTTTTTTTCAGTATTCTAGTCAACTTAAAGAAGACAGGACAATCTACTTCCATAAAGATTTACCACTTTGGAAACCCAAAAGGAGTAGCTATGAATTAGAATCAACTCAATGGCAGTGAGTATGAGTTAGATGGTACTGAACCAAGGGAGCGCTGGCAGTGTAGTGCTTAAGGCATTTGACTGCTAACCAAAAGTCTGGTGGTTCAAATCCACCAGTCACTCCTGGGAAGGAAGATTGGGCAACCTCCTTCCATAGAGATACTGCCTCGGAAACCCAAGGAGGGGGTCACTGTGAGTCAAATAGACAGGACGACAGTGAGTTGTTTTTTTTTTTTAAGTGAATCAAATTAATTAAAATTAGTTTCATCTTTACAGATAAAAAACAATTTTAACTTTCCTGTCTAAAATTCTACTTCTAAAGCTAAGATAATGATGACTTCTCCGGGGGAAAAAGAAAGATATTTGTAAAAGGTTTTCAAATATTCCTTTTCAAATTGTACCATCAATTTTTAAAATGAACAACAAATACATGTTGTAGTACTTTTCTGGTTGCACAGTGATTCTTCTCTATCCTATAGGGTTGCTATAAGTTGGAATTGACTCAATGGCAGTAGATTTAGTTTGGTTTTGTTGATATCTTTAAAAATGGTAATATTTTTATAAAGTTTATGTAATTTCATTATGTTCTATAAAATAATAAAAAATCTAAGAATGTTCAAATAATTTTTTGGAAAAATAACATATTAAATGTTCTGATTACCCAGTGCTGCTCTGACAAGAATATACCACAAGTGGGATGGCCTTACAAAACAGTATATTCTTACAATTTGGAGGCTTTAAGTCCAAGTTCAAAGTTCCAGGCTCTAAGGGTTGGGTGGAAGCCCCCTGACCTTGAGCTTTAGCTCTGCCTCTTGTTCCTGGCCCACTGAAGTTAGAGGCATCTCTTCACTCAGGCAGCTACTGGCTACTGAGGCTAACAAGCCCCAGGTTGACAAATAAAATGACACAATCCCAATGTTACCAAACCACATGGCAGGCCATTAATTCAAATTTATTCTAAGTCCCAAGGTTGGCAGAGCATGGCAGGCTGCTGAACAATGACATGGCTACATGCAGGGTCCAAGCATGCTGTAAGCTAGAGTCCATTCCCCAAGGCTGCTTCTTATATACGGGAAACAGACCACATTCCCCCATGGAGATTACCAGTCTCATCATGGGGAATACTACATCCACCTGCCCAGCCACTCAACCAGGCCCAGCCAAGCTGACACACAAACTTAACTACCACATAAATTTGATAATTAAAATCTCTCTATAAGTTTACTTGTGAAGGACTTAATTTTAAGCATACTTTCTTTTTTTTTTTTTT
>NW_006921689.1:5643425-5650372 GCF_000298275.1 Orycteropus afer afer | reverse complement strand
GTATTTTCACACAAATTTTTCTGCTATTTGGGGTTTAGTCTACTTCTGTATCCTTCTCTTCAAGGCTCAGGGGTCCAAGATTATCTTCTGTGTCTGTGTCAATTGGTTTCCCTTTTCTTTGTTGAAGAGGGTCTGTGCGGTACTTCTGCCTAGTCTGCCATCTTGCAGGAACTCCTTTAAGCATACTTTAAATATTGACTTTATAAAACTTACTACTACATCATTCTTTTATGTAGTCAGTGGTGTCTAAGTACCATTAAGACTTGATGCCCAAATTATCAATAATATACAGAAACCATTCCCAAAGAGCAAATATTTCCAAACTACATAACCTAATTACAATGATAACCTAATTAAATGTACATTTTATGCCTGAAAAATTTTATTGATTTTTGTTGTTGAGTGTCATCTAGTCGGTTCTGACTCATAGTGACCCTGTGCACAATAGAACAAGACCATGCCTGGTCCTGCACCATCCTCACAATTGTTGCTATGTTTGAGCCCATTGTTGCATCTGCTGTGACAATCCATCCTGTTGAGACTCTTCTTTTCACTGACCCTCTACAAAGCATAATTTCCTTCTCCAAGGACAGGTGTTCCTGATAATATGTCCAAAGTATGAGAGACAAACTCTCGCCATCCATGCTTCTAAGGAGCATTCTGGCCAAACTTCTTTCAAGACAGCTTTGCTCATTCTTCTGGTAGTCCATGGTATATTCAATATTCTTCACCAATATCATTATTCAAAGACATCAAATCTTCTTTAGTCTTCCTTATTCATTGTCCACCTTTTGCCTGCATATGGGGTAATTGAAAATAACATGGTTTGGATTAGGCATGCCTTAGTCTTCAAAATGACATCTATTCTTTTTTACATTTTAAAGAGGTCTTTTGCAGCAGATTTCCCCAATGTTATATGTTGGTTTCTTGACGCTGCTTCTAGGGACTATTAAAGCATATTTTTATGTAAATTAAAATGCTTTGTAATATTTTTGTGATCATAACTGTATAGTGTATAAGTGAAATTATCTCCTTCCTGTTAGGAGTCCAAGATCTATACTAATCTCATTCATCTCTCTTTCATGAAGTATCTCACACATACTGTTTTCTTTACTATCAATATATACTTAAAAAGTTTTATGTTCATAACTACCATCCTAGCCCCCCAAAAAATTATTGATTGAGTAATTGCAATATTGTATCCATCAGGTTTGATGTGACACTGAGATTTGGAGTGGTTTACAAAAACAAAGCACTGTCCTTGTGCACACTCCATGAGTGACTGTAGCCCTAGTATGGGTTGCAAGGAGGTGGAAAAAATCTAACCCATAGTGCATTTAAAGCTCCACTTCAATGTGGCAAAAGTCAAATCTGCTCATTTCCATTGAGCAAAGTAAGTTTATTACCAAGTATAATGTCAATGTGATGGAGAAGTACATATTTTACTTATAGGAAAAAATGGGAAGTATAACATTTTAATTGTCTTTATTTGGAAATTATGTATGGTTTAAGGAAATGTGCATGGATGCTAAGTTAACAAAGGTTGAGTGGTTAATGTTATATGTCAACTTGGCTAGGCTATGAATCTCAGTGGTTCAGAAGATAGTGGATTAGTTCTTGTTCTATAATGTGACATGAATAATCACCTTCCATGATGTGATCTTATGAAATTAGTCAATCAGTTGAAAGAGGTGTTTCCTTGGGAGTGTGGCCTGATTCCAGTATATAAATGGATGTTCTGGCATAGTACATTCTCTCTTAAACCCTGTACTCTTCTTATCTCCTGACTTCTGATTCCTGGGATTTAAGCCTGCAGAAGTCTCTAGCCTGCTGTCTCACCTGTAGATTTTGGATTTGCCAAAACCCACAATGCTGTGAGCCAGGAGAGGTCTCCAGGCTATTGCCAGACTTATGGATTTGGGACTTGACAACCTGCAGAATTGCATGAGCTATTACCTTGAAATAAATTAATCTAGTGTCCCCCCTATATATTCATATTTCACTGTTTTTGATCCTCCAGAGGAGGATCAGACTAAGAACTCAGACTGAGAACATTTGGTCTTAAAAGTCATAAAATAAATGTGAGCAAATAATATAATTTATAATTTTCCCAAAATTATGTCTCTGCTTTTACTTTTACCATATCTTGTTGCTATTACGTGCTATTGAGTTGGCTCCAACTCATAGTGACTCTATGTACAACAGAACAAAACACTGCCCAGTCCTGTCCCAGCCTCACAATACTTGCTATACCTGAGCCCATTGTTGCATCCACTGTATCAATCCATCTCCTTGAGGGTCTTCCCCATTTTCACTGACCTTGCACTTTAGTGAACATAATATTCTTCTCCAGGGAATGGTACCTTCTGACAACATAACCAAAGTATGTGAGACAAAGTTCGGCCATTCTTGCTTCCAAGAAACATTCCAGCTGCACTTCTTCCAGGACAGATTTGTTTGTTCTCCTGCCAGTCCATGGTGCTTTCAGTATTCTTTGCCAACACCACAACTCAGAAGCGTCAATTCTTCTTTGGTCTTCCTTATTCATTGTCCAGCTTTCATATGCATATGAGGTGATTGAAAATACCATGGCTTAGGTTAGGTGCACCTTAGTTTTCAGAGACATCTTTGTTCTTTAGCGCTTTAAAGAGGTCTTTTACAGCAGATTTCCCCAATGCAATGCATCATCCGATTTCTTGACTGCTGTTTCAATGGATGTTGATTGTGGGACTAAGCAATATGAAATCATTGACAATTTCAATCTTGTCTCCATTTATTGTAATGCTGACTATTGGTCCAGTTGTGAGGATTTTTTTCTTTATGTTGAGGTGTAATCTATATTGCAGACTGTAGTTTTCATTCTTCATCGGTAAGTGCTTCAAGTCATCTTCACTTTCAGCAAGCAAGGTTATATTGTTTGCATATCACAGGTTGTTAATGAGTCTTCCTCTAATCCTGATGCCACATTCTTTTTCACATAGTCCAGCTTCTTGGATTATTTGCTCAGCATTCAAATTTAATAAATATGGTGAAAAGATACTATCCTGATGTCATCCTTTCCTGATTTTAAACCAGGCAGTATCCACTTGTTCTGATCAAATGACAGTCTCCTGGTCTGCGTACAGGTTCCTCATGAGCACAATTAAGTGTTCTGGGATTCCCATTCTTCTCAATGTTACTCATAATTTGTTACAATCCACACAATCAAATGCTTTCGCATAGTCAGTAAAACATAAGTAAACATCTTTCTGGTATTCTTTGCTTTGAGCCAAGATCCATCTGACATCAGCAATGATATCCCTTGTTCCATGTCCTCTCCTAAATCCAGCTTGCATTTCTGGAAGTTTCCTGTCAATATACTGTTGCAGCCATCTCTGAATTATCTTCAGCAAGATTTTACTTGCTTGTGATATTAATGATACTGTTTGATAATTTCCTCATTCTGTTGGCTTACCTTTCTTTGGAATGGATACAAATATCGTTCTCTTCTGGTCAGTAGGCCAGGTGGCTGTCTTCCCCATTTCTTGGCAACGATCAGCAAGTGCCTCCAGGTCAGCATCTATTTGTTAAAACATCTCAGTGGGTATATTTTGTCAATTTCTGGAGACTTGTTTTTTGCCAATTCCTTCAGTGCAGATTCAACTTCTTCCTTCAGTACCATTGGTTCTTGATCATATGCCACCTCCTGAAATGGATGAACATTGACCAATTCTTTTTGGTACAGTTACTGTGTAGTCCTTCCATCTTCTTTTGATGTGTCCTGCATCATTCAATATTTTGCACATAGAATCTTTCAATATTACAACTGAAGTCTTGACTTTTTTCTTCAGTTCTTTATTTCGAGAAATGCTGAGTGTATTCTTCCCTTTTGGATTTCTTACTCCAGGTCTGTGCACATTTCTTAGGTTTGTTTTATTTTTTTTTTCAATATGACATCAAAATGATCCTATTACAATAAAAAAAAAATCTCACTGCCATCAAGTCCATTCTTACTAATAGCAACCCTCATTGGGTTTTTGAGGAGGTAAATCTTTAAGGAAGCAGGTTGCCCCATCTTCCTCCTGCAGAGCAGCTGGTGCGTTTGAACTGCCAACCTTCTGGTTAGCAGTCAAATGTTTTAGTCACTATGCCACCAGACCTTCTTTCTTATTTAAGCCCACTGCCATAGAGTCAATTCCGACTCATAGACCCTCATTGGGTTTCTAAGATTGTAAATCTTACAGAAGTAGATTGCCCAGTCTTCCTTCTGCAGAGTGGTTGTTGGGTTTGCTAACCTTCTGGTCAGCAGTCAAATGCCTTATGCACTGCACCACCAGAATTCTTATCCTTACTTATATTGCTATATAATATAATAAACTTACTTATATTACAGTATAAATCTGAAAATATAAAACCTCTGCCGAAAATTTCTCTGTAGCCTCTCATCTAATTACAAGTAAAATATAAAGGTATTGCATTGCCCTACAAGGTCCAACAGGATCTTATTTCCTACTTTTCTAAGCTTTGCACCCTTTGCAAAAAAGTTCTCCTTTCTGGCTTCATCTCAATGCCATTACATTTCCATATATTGTCATGAGTTCTTCCCTTATCTCCTTCATGTCTTTGCTTCATTACCTATTTCTCAGTGAGACCTTGGTTCACTAATTTACTTGAAATTTAATTCTTTCCAAGAGGTATGTTAAATCAACTTGTAACTTTTTCTTCTCAATTATTGAAAATTACTTTTGGGTTCTATGCTAAAAAATCACTTGTCTAGAGGAAAACTGGCACCTGTTAACGGTTTTACCAAGAGTGTCTTCAGCAAATAATTGTGGTTCCCCAAAGCAAAACTGGCAAATTCTTAGAAGAAAACTTAATAAATGCTGGGCAGAAGCAGATACTGGAAATTGCATCATAATTATTTCATACCAAATCAAACTATTTTAATTCATCATTTACTGCGTAACATATCTATACAAAAGTAAACTGCCCAGTCTTTGCTCTGAGGAGTGGCTGTTGGGTTTGAACCGCCAGCCTTCTGGCTAGCAGTCAAATGCCTTAGGCACTATGTCAACAGAGCTCCTCATCTGAAAATTAGAGTATAAAAATTTTGAAATTTTCAGTTACTGAGTTTGAATTATAAATATGTATATTACATTGATATTACTTAAATTGGGAGCTCTGGTAGCATAGTGCCTAAGGCACTTGACTGCTAACCAGAAGGCTGGCAGTTCAAATCCACCAGCCACTCCTTGGAAGGAAGATGGGGCAATCTACTTCCGTAGTGATATTGCCTCGGAAATCCAGAGGGGTCGCTATGAGTCGGTTCCGACTCAAAGGCATATAACAGCAAACAATTACTAAATTATGTACATTAAGTCTATGGTTTAAAATATATGATTCTTACTGAAAAAGAGGGTCACAGAATATAAAATCAGTTCAGCTTTTCTATCAGCATACAATTTGCCTACTAAGTTAACTGCCATTAAACTTAAACTGTGCCAAATCCCTTCAATAACACCACTTTCTATAATATGGCCTTATTCCCAAAAGAACAGTCAAGTGGGAGAGAGTGGTGAAGCAAGAAGGACTCGAGTTACATTGGGGAAGAAAGAGATAAGGAACATGTAGTGAAAGCTGTTTTATTTCAGATGCAGAAGCAGTAAGTAATGTGAATACTTCCAGTTAGACACAAACCTTTTCCTGTGAATGCAAATGTGTTGGAATGCAAATGAAACTTCTTCAAATATCTAGTTTATGTAATTCAGGAAACAGAAACCATTTATCTTAAATATTAACTGTCAGTCACATGTAAGAAACACTGAAGCTGGCTAATAGATGAAGAGTGTCATTTCAAAAACTGGTCATCAGGTCTATCAATGCTGATGATTTGCATATCCCCACTTTTCTCCTTGCCTCTTTCTCCCTTATTGTCACTTTCTTTTAAATACCCATAGCTTTTAGCTTACTACTGACCACTTATACTTCTATCTCAGATGTTATCTCTTGCAACAATATTTTAGGACCAAGATTGCCTTCACATTCTCAACAAAACTCTAATCATGAATACAAGAATAGAGTCTACAGCCAGAATACTCTTTAGAAGCAAGGACAGCAAGACTTTGTCTCAAGCACTTTGGACATACTGTCAGGAGGGATCAGTCTCTGGAGAAGGACCTCATACTTTGTAAGTAGAGGGCCAGTAAAAGGAGGAAGACTCTCAGTGAAGTAGAATGGCAGAGTGGCTGCAACAATGGGCTCAAACATAGCAATAATTGTTAACATGGTGCAGTAACAGGCAGTGTTTAGTTCTGTCATACATAGGATAACTATGATTAAGAACTGACTCTACAGCACCTAGCAACAACAACAAATATCACTATTGAACATCCAGCATCTAGCTCTGGGAATTCAATGAATATATATTAAAATAATAAATTAATGTATAATGAAATGATTGAAGGTAATTGAAATTGCCCTCTGCTTCACTCCTAGGAATCTACCACTAAAATGGTTAAAATGATTTCAGGTGAATTGTTACTGTCTGCTACATTGTCATGTACTACCTATTATCCCCTTCCCTGTAACATGTATCTTCCAAATATCCCCTTTATTGCATTTAATCCAAAGAATGAGTCAAGTTGGAATCATATTCATTATGAAAGGAATAAGGGAGTTTTTTTTTTTAATTCTGTACAGTAATCTTACCACAGGCAAACACTCAAACACACACACGTGAGCTGTGAAACACTTTGCTATTATTCTGAATTATTGTTAGTGGTTCTTAATAAGAAAATGGCAGAAACAAACCAAAATCTATGCTTTAGCTTAAAGCAAATCCCTAGGACAAATTAACACTAAGATGGAGATGGTGGTGATGAAGTGATGGAGATGTTGGTGGTGTGTGCATGGTATGTGCACATGCATGTTATATAAATATGTGTGATACACACACACACACACACACA
>NW_006921689.1:5634048-5643220 GCF_000298275.1 Orycteropus afer afer | reverse complement strand
TATATATATATAATGTTCTTGTTTGCCAACTAAAACACAGCAACCTGCATGCATTCAAGTTCAAAATTGAATTCATGCATTGTAAAAGTACATTTTTACAACAATGACTTGATCAAAAAGAAATCCTTTTTTTGTATGTGGGTCAAGGTCTTTCAAACAGAAAGTCAGAATTCTAACAAGAATAGATATAAAAGAATATACTGGATCCTCAGAGATTCACTTGAAATCTTTTTGCATCCTCTAGCCTTGCTCGATAAGTTTGTTTTGTTAACACTGTCTGCTGACTCCTGATGACTCCCAGTAACTGGAATATTTGTTAACTGAACAGTTGGAAATACTACTGCTTGCAGCTAATGCAGTCTCTCAGCTGCACAGTATGAACGCAGCGGGTGTAAAGTAAAAGCAATAATAAAAAATTGAACAAACCTTAAGTGCTATGATTATTACTGTAGACCAGTTTTATTGGGCCTTTTGGAAGTCTACTTCTTCAATTTCCTGTGTCTAAAAGTATTGATAGCTATATTAGCCTCATATTTTCTTTCTTAGTGATGGGAACCACATATTATATTTAAAAAAAAAGCAAGTGATGTTTGAAAGGACTTGCCCAGAGATGGTTGGCTATTAAATCTAGGAATTAAATTATCTGAAAATACTGAGAAGATACCTACAAATAATCCAATAATAGCGTAGCAAAATTCAATATAGTAATAGCTAAGATTTTAACATCAACTTTCCTCTACAGAGGGAAGTTTTACATCCTTATATAATAAAAGGAGAAAATGAGATATTTTAGCGAGAGAAACTCTAAATGTCATAAAGGCTTTTCATTGACGATTGGAGGCTAGAATGATAATAACCTAATTCTGATTCCAGCAATCTATTTGTTATGTAAAATTGTGCTTTCAAATTAAGCTAAATCTCTCTATCTCTTTACATCTATTTCTACATCACATGGAAGCCGGGTACAGATGTGGTTATCTTAGTTACCAAGGGCTGCCTTAACAGAACTATCACAGTTAATGGCTTTAAAGAGTTCAAGAGGCTAGAAGTCCAAATTCAGGGCATGGCTATATGGGAAGGTCCTTCCTTGTTAGTAGCCTGCTGACGTCCCAGGCCTCTTTTGGTATTACTTGGTAATACCTTGTATGTCTCTATGTCAATTCCGGTCTTTTTATAACTTAGACATGATTAGGTTTAAGATCCACTCCTCTTGGGTATGCTCTAATTAACATAACTAAGCAAATAATCCAAGAAGCTGGACTATATGAAGAAGAACGCAGCATCAGGATTGGAGGAAGACTCATTAACAACCTGCGATAAACAGATGACATGACCTTGCTTGCTGAAAGTGAAGATGACTTGAAGCACTTACTGCTGAAGAATAAAGATTACAGTCTGCAGTATGGATTACACCTCAACATAAAGAACAATAAAATTCTCACAACTGGACCAATAAGCAGCATTACAATAAATGGAGAAAAGATTGAAATTGTCAAAGATTTCATATTGCTTGGTTCCATAATCAACACCCACGGAGACACCAGCCAAGAAATCAGATGACATATTACACTGGGCAAATCTGCTGCAAAAGACCTCTTTAAAGTGCTGAAGAGCAAAAATGTCTCTTTGTTATGGTGAGCCTAACCTAAGCCATGGTGTTTTCAATCGCCTCATATGCATCTGAAAGCTGGATAATGAGTATGGAAGACTGAAGAAAAATTGATGCTTTTGAGTTGTGGTGCTGGCAAAGAATATTGAAAGTACCATGGACTAGCAGAAGAAGACACAAATCTGTCCTGGAAGAAGTACAGCTGGAATGCCCCTTGAAATCAAGAATGGCCAGACTTTGTCTCACTTATTTTGTTCACGTTGTCAAAAGGAACCATTCCCTGGAGAAGGATATCATGCTTGATAAAGTGGAGGGACAGCAAAAAGGGGAAGGCCCTCTACCTAATGGTTTGACACAGTGGCTGCAATGATGGACTCGGGTATAGCAAGTATTGTAAGGCTGGGGAAGGACCAGGTAATATTTCATTCAGTTGCACATTGTGTCACTATGAGTCAGAGCTAACTCGAAGGCTCCCAACAACAACAAGAACATCCTATTTCAAAACAGGATCACATCCACAAGTTGAAGGATCAGGACCTTAATATGTATTCTGAGGGGAGATAATTTAGTTATATAAGTAGGCTTATCTGAATCTATCATCAGATTTCAAGTAAATAAATCTTTTATTTATTTACCATGAAAATGTTGTTAAAAAGTTTGTCTCCTTTAGTAATGGATAAGAGATTAAATCTTTAAACACTAATAAGTAATGCAAATCCTATATGTACCTGAATTATATTACAGAAGGTTATCCAAACTGTTATATTACCTATCTATATCACTTTATAATAATATTCTATAGTTTTTTTTTTCTACCCCCACACCTAATCCATCAGCAGCACATTCTGGCTCCCATAGCTTCAAAATACAGTTACAAACTAAATCACTTCTCACCCCTTGACTACTACTGTGGTTCAAGTTACCATGATCTACCCTCCTACCATGATCTTTCATTTGAATTATTGCAAATCTCCTAACTGATCACTGCTTTTGCTTTTGGTCAATTTTCATAGAACATCTAGAGTGATCCCCTTAAATTGTCATTTCTTTCCTCAAAACTCTTCTGTAGACCACATCTAACTTAAAGCGCTTACAACGAACCACAAAGCATTACATGATCTCTCCTTGGCTTCATTGTATCTCTGGTCTACTTCTTTATTATTCTTCCTTTTGATCACTGTGCTAGATACATACAGCCTTTCTGTTATTTTTCAAACATGCAGTCACACTCCTAACTCAAGGCCTTATTACTTGTTATTCTTTCTGCCCACATGCTCTTTTCCCCAAGTAACAGCTTTGCTCAGTTCTTTAGATTGTTACACCCATATCATCTTCTGAGTAAAGCTTTTCCTGTTCACTCTACTTAAAAATCTACTTTTCTATATTTCTTAATCTCCATTCTCCTTCCCTCACTCTCTCCCTTCCTTTTTTTCTTTCCAGAACTTATTTATCTTGTTTGTTAATCTCCCCAAGTAGAAAATAAACTCCATGAGAGAAAACATTTTTCTATGTTCTACTCATTGCTACTTTTCACTTGGGCCTGCTCTATATTAAGGCTGTGGCCCAAGGTAGGTGGTCTTGGAGCTAGGGGCTGATTTTTGCTTAGGGGTAGCTCTTTATTAAGGCTGGGGCCTGAAGTAGGCGGGCCGGGGTTCGGGGGCTGCTTTTTGCTCGTGGACAGCTCTATTTTAAGGCCATTGCCTGAGGCAGGCAGGAGCAGAGGGGTTAGGAACAACTAAGGGAGACAAACTTGTCTGTCAGTTTGTTGTCCTGTGGTGGCTTACATATTGATGTGAGACTGGAATCTGTGCTACCATGTTGCAAAATGCCAGCAGGGTTACCCATGGTGGACAGGTTTCGGTGGAGCTTCTGAGCTAAGCCAGACTCAGAAGAAGGAAGAGGCCATCCACTTCTCAAACAATTGAACTTATGTAGCAGTGAAACACTGTCTGATATATTATTGGAAAATTTTATGAATAGCCCTGAAACATTGTCCAATACAGTGCTGGAAGATGAGCCCTTAAGGTTGGAAGGCACTCAAAATTTGACTAGGGAAGAGCTGGCTCTTCAGAATAGAGATGGCATTAATGACATGGGTAGAGAGTAACATTTTTGAGACCTCCATTGGCTGAGGTGGCTTGACTCAGAATGAGTAGAAACAGATGCAAACATCCATTAATAATTGGAACATGGAAAGTATGAAGTATGAATTTAGGAAAATAGGAAGTTGTCAAAAATGAAATGGAATGCATAAAGATCAATGTACTAAGTGTTAGTGAGCTGAAATGGACTGTTTTTGGCCATTTTGAATCAGACAACCATATGATCTACTATGTCGGGAGTGACAAATTAAAGAGGAATGGTGTGGAATTCATCATCACAAAGAGTGTTTCAAGAGCTGTCCTGAGTACAATGCTGTCAGTGATAGGATAATATCCATACACCTACTAGGAAGACCAATTAATACTCCTACTATTCAAATTTAATCTCCCACCACCAAGGCCAAAATGAGGAAATTGAAAATTTCTAACAAGTTCTGCAGTCTGAAATTGACCAAACATGTAATCAAAATGTGTTGATTTTCAATGGTGACTAGAATGCAAAAGTTGGAAACAAAGAAGAGTTATCAGTCATTGGGAAATTATGGCCTTGGAGATAGAAATAACGTTGAAGATCTCATGATAGAATTTTGCAAGACCAATGACTTATTCATTGCAAATACCTTTTTTCAACAATGTGACGACTATACACATGGACTTCACCAGATGGAACACACAAGAATCAGATTGACTACATCTGTAGCAACAGGTGATGGAAAAGCTCAATATCTTTGGCCAAAATAAGCCCAGGATTTGATCGTGGAATAGATCATCAACTGCTCAATGCACATTCAAGTTAAAGTTGAAGACAATTAAAACAAGTCCATGAGAGTCAAAATATAACCTTGATAATATGTCTCCTGAATTTAGAGATCATTTAAAGAATAGATTTGGTGCATTGAACGCCAATGACTGAAAACCAGAGGAACTGTGAGATAACATCAAAAACTTCATCCATGAAGAAAGCAAGAGATCATTAAAAAGACAAGAAAGGAAGAAAAGACCAAAATGGATGTCAGAAGAAACTTGCCCTTGAGCAGAGAGTAGCTAAAGCAAATGGAAGAAATGATAAGATAAAAGAACTGAACAGAAGATTTCAAAAAGCAGCTTGAGAAGACAAAGTTAATTACTCTAATGAAAAGTGCAAAGACTTGGAGTTAGAAAACCAAAAGAGAAGAACTTACTGAGCATTTCTCAAGCTGAAAGCACTGAAGAAGAAATTTCAGCCTCGAGTTACAATATTGAAAGTTTCTATGGGAAGAACATGTGGAATAATGCAAGAAGCATCAAAAGAAGATGAAAGGAATACACAGAGTCACTGTACCAAAAAGAATTGGTCAATATTCATCCATTTCAGGAGGTAGTATGTGATCAAGAACCAATGGTATTGAAGGAACAAGTCAAAGCCTGCACTGAAGGAATTGGCAAAGAACAAGGCTCCAGAAATTGACCGAATACCCATTGAGATGTTTCAACAAATGATGCCACACTGGAGGCACTCACTTGGTTGTACCACCTTGATAAAATTTGAGGACCTGGCCAGGTGACCCCACAAAAATGTGGAAGTTATTGAACCATATCATTAATATCACATGCAAGTAAAATCTTACTGAAGATAACTCAAAAATGGTTGCAGCAGTATATCGACAGAGAACTTTCAGAAATGCAAGCTGGATTCAGAAGAGGATGTGGAATGAGGGATATCACTGTGGATGTAACATGGATCTTAGCTCAAAGCAAAGAATACCAGAAAGATGTTTACTTATGTTTTATTGACTATGCAAAAGCATTTGATTGTGTGGATCGTAACAAATTATAGATAACATTGAGAAGAATGAGAATTCCAGAGCACTTCATTGTATTAATGAGGAATCTGTACATAGATAGGGAGGCTGTCATTCGAACAGAACAAGAGGATACTACATGGCTCAAAATAAAGAAGGGAGTGCATCAAGGCTGTATTCTTTCACCATACTTATTCACTCTGTATCCTGAGCAAATAATCTAAGAAGCTCGATTACATGAAGAAGAATGTGGCATCAGGATTGGAGGAAGACTCATTAACAACCTGCAATATGCACATGACACAACTTTGCTTGCTGCAAATGAGGATGACTTGAAGTGTTTACTGATGAAGATTAAAGACTACAGTCTGCAATATGGATTACACCTCAATATAAAGAAACAAAAATCCTCACAACTGGTCCAATAAATAGCTTCACAGTGGATGGAGATAAGACTGAAGTTGTCAAGGATTTCATATTACTTGGTTCTATAATGAAAACCAATGAAAGCTGGAAGCAGCAGTCAATACATCAGATGATGTAATGCATTGGGCAATCTGCTGCAAAAGACCTCTTTCAAGTGATGAAGAGCAAAGATATCTCTTTGAAGAGTAAGGTGCGCCTTACCCAAACCATGGTATTTTCAATCTCCTCTTAAGCATGTGAGAGCTGGACAATGAATAAAGAAGAATGAAAAAGAGTTGATGCTTTTCAGTTGTGGTGTTGGAGAAGAATGTTAAAAGTACCATAGTTACCTAAAAGGACTAACAAATCTGTCTTGGAAGAATTGCAGCCAGAATGCTCCTTGGAAGTGAGAATGGCCAGACTTTGTCTCACCTCCTTTTAGAAGGTGCCATTCCCTGGCGAAGGATTCAGACTTGGTAAGGTGGAGAGTCAACACAAGGGGGCAGGCCTGCAATGAGATGGATTGATATCTTAGCAGTGGTGATGGGCTCAAGTATACCAAAAACCATGGAGCTGGTGCAGGACCAGGCAGTGTATTGTTCTGCTATGCATAGGGTCACTGAGTTGGAGATGACTCAAAAGCACTTAACAACTCATTGCCTTTATCTCAGTGGCCATAACAGTGAACGTATATGCTCAATAACTATTCATTTAATATTTATCCCAGATATGTTGTTGTTGTTGTTGTTAGGTGCCCTTGAATTGGACCCAACTCATAGCAACCTCTCCTTGGGTTTCCGAGGCAGTATCACTACAGAAGTAGATTGCCCAACCTTCCTTCTGAGGAGTGGCTGGTGGGTATCGATATAGGGAGTATATAATGCCAAAACTTAAAATTTTAGAGATAATGAAATTTTAGATGCTCATTCTTCCAATAATCTTATTTTACAGAAAGAATGCTGAAGATAAAAAAAAAAAAATAAATGTTTTTCTCAAAGTTAGGTAAGTAATTAAAATTAAAAGTTAGGAATTTGTTTTTTTCACCTTTCTTACATAATTATATTCCTTATGTATCACTACTATGAAGATCTAAAATATAAACTGTAAAGTACAAAATATGAATGGAGTAAGAAGTTCAAGAAAAATAAGCACATAGGAATAGAACTTCTAAGAGACTGTGAAGTGCCAGTTTTTGACACATTAGTTTCCTATAAGTAAGGTAGAACAAGATCTAGAGGTCAGAGGATATCATAATTCAATTATGAATTAGACACACCACTATGTGAGTGAAAAATATACGGTATAAATCACACCATACTTGGAAATACTGTAATTTGCAAAGTGATCATTTAATTATACTCAACACTGATCAGGTTCTTATTGGAATAATATGTTCAATTCTGAGATCAGGAACAAAATGGGGCTGTGGTCAAATTGAAGTATGTTCAGGTGAGATCCACAAAGATAATTAAAGTGCTGGGAAATTTGGCCTCTTAGGATAGATTAGAGTAACTTGGATTATTGAAACTGAATCAAAGGTGCTGAGGGGTTATTAGATAATAGTTGCCAAGCATAAAAATAGTTCTATTTTAAAGAAAGGGAGCCAGCTGTTGGTTTTGCCACTGGAGATTAAAAAGGGGGTCAATGATATTTCTCTGCCGCATATTGAAATTAGGTTAACTGTAATGAAACTTTTCCTTTTATGAGAGAACTATTAAATATAAAGATGTTACTGAGGAAAGTATTTTACCTGGTATTATGAAACTGTTCATGGCTTCTCAATGTTCAAGACTGATTAAATCTGATCTTTGATAAGGGTATGGATAAGGTGGTGGTGGTTGCTTTGTGCCATTGAGTCATCTCCGACTCTTAGTGGCCCCTCCTTGGGTTTCTGAAGCACAATCTCTACGAGGGTAGATTGCCCAATCTTCCTTCCAAGAAGTGGCTGGTGGGTTTGAACTACCAACCTTCTGGTTAGCAGTCAAGTGCATTAGGCAATATGCCACCAGAGCTCTTCATGGATAATGTAGCAAAGCAAATTTCCTGGTTATCATACGTCTGATTCTAATTAATTGCTCCAATTCTTCTTGACATAACATTTGATAATAATTTAATTGCAATTTCATTCTTCATAGATATATTGATCAATTTTCCCACTAATAAAATTTCATATAATTTAATAAGATGCTGGTGAAAATATTATGAGATTCTCATAATCTCATATGCGGTAGTTGTCATGAAGACAATTTATTAGTAGCTCAATTCTTTCTCATTATATCTTCCTAAATTTCCTCATCCACTCTAAACCAACTAAAAGTTATCCTGCAGAGAAATTTATTCCTTCAAATATATGTTATCATAATTTTTTTTTTCTTAAAAATCTTATTGCTGCTAGATTCTGTTGAGTCAGTTCTGACTCATAGAGAAACTATGTATAACAGAAGCACTGCCTGGTCTAGTTCCATCCTCAAAATTTTTGCTGTATTGGAACCATTGCTACAGTCACTTGTCAGTCCATCTCATTTAGCGCCTTCCTCTTTATCACTGATCTTTGGCTTTACCAATCATGATATCCTTCTCCAGGGACTAGTTCCTCTTGATAACATGACCAAAGCATATGAGACAAAGTCTTACCATCCTCAATTCTAACAAGCATTCCAAACAAACCCACTGCCATGGAGTGGATTCCAACTTACAGTGAACCTCTAGGATAGAGCAGAATGCCCTATAGGGTTTTTAAGGCTGTAGACCTTTACAGACATTTTTGTTTTTCTCATGCAGAGCAGCAAGTGGGTTTAAACTATGAACCTTTTAGTTAGAAGCTGATTGCTTTTCCTACTATGCCATCTGAGCTTCTTGTATGATTCACAGCATCCTCTCATTCTCGGCTGTCAGTACTGCCCTAGCAGTGGTAAATTGCCTTTGCAGTATCAGATTTTGAGTCGGAAAGGAAATTTTAATCATTATGTAATGTCCTTTCTTGTTTCTTATGGTAATTTTTGTCTTAAAGTCAATTTGATCAGAAATGAATATTGCCACCCCGCTCTTTTTTGGTTGCCATTTGCTTGATATATCTTTTTCCAACCTTTGATTTTAATCTATTTTTGTCTTTGTCTCTAAGGTGTGTCTCTTGTGGACAGCATGTTGATGGATTATGTTTTGTCATCCAGTCTGCAACTCTTCATCTCTTGAGTGGTGTATTTAATGCATTGACATTCAGGGTAATTATTGACAAGTATGAATTGGTTGCTGTCATATTGTTATGCATTTTTTCA
>NW_006921689.1:5631917-5633133 GCF_000298275.1 Orycteropus afer afer | reverse complement strand
TTCCAACAAGTCTTAGACAATTTTCTCAGTGGTTTTCTTTTACTCTTCCTTTTCTGGAATTCTGATTACAAGTAGGTTATTCCTTTTGATGGTATCCCACACAAACCTGAGGCTTTCTTCATTTTGTTTTGATCTTTTTTCTGATTGATCCCTTTCCAAAGAAGTATTTGGGTATTTATCTTCAATCTCATTAATTCTATCTTCTAGTGATTTGATTCTACTTTTTTTGCCCTTTCAATGTATTGTTACTTGTTTCTGAAAATTTAGTATTAATCTTCTGGATTTCTATCTGTAGATTTTGTATCATTTCTAATGTTTCATTTACTTTGTCATTTTGTTCTTCTATTTTCTTCTGATATTGTTCTAGGGTTTTGTCTGTGTTTTCCTTAATTTTTTTTCAGTATTTTCCTTGATTGGTTTCTCAACTCTCTGAAGGTTCCTAAATATAATTTTTGAACTCCTTATCAGGGAGTTCCAGTGCTTCTTCTTCAGGGATGTGTCCTGAGTCTGTATCCTGCTCCTTTGTTTCTACTGTTTTATCTTGCTTCTTTGTGTGGACAGTGATAGTCTGTTGTCTCCAAGACATTGTGACATTGTTGTATTTAGATCTCTGCTAACTGTTTGTGAAGAGCAATTATGGGTGAGTCAGGCTCTTCTTGGTAGTTGATTATAGTTGGCCAGTTGGTGGAGAAGGAAGAGGTGGCTCTCCCTCAGTAAGTGGAGGTACAGATATGGTTGTGTCATATGGGTATGACTGTTGTCTCCCACTCAGTTAGAGAAAAACGATAGAAAAAACATCAAAAAAGTAAAAGCAAGTGGCCCAAACCACATCTCATAAGCATGCAGGAAGTATCACCAAAATAAGAAAACAGAAAAGGAGAAAAAAGTAAAAAACAAACAAACAAACAAACAAAACAAAACACCCTGCAGTATATGAGGAGGGGGAAATAGAGAAAAAAGGTAGCATCAGAAAATGAGGGAAAAAATGGGGAAAATGCAAAAAGAAAAACAAGGAATGGCATTAACTATGAGAAAGAAAAAAAAATGGCAACCAGGAACAGGGAAGAGAGAAAAAGCTGAAAACTAGAACCTGGGAAGGGAAGAATAAAGAATAATAATGAAAAGGACTAACAATATAATAATAATAGTAATAGTAATAATTTTAAAATAGACAAAACTGAACAAACAAAAATAAAAAAAAAAGAGGAAAAAAATC
>NW_006921689.1:5616776-5631758 GCF_000298275.1 Orycteropus afer afer | reverse complement strand
ATAATTTAGAATAAATGTATGATTTTTAAAATGTATTTTAATAAAAATATGATTTTTTAATGGAATAGCAATATATTAAGTAGTATAGATGGCATATAGACAGATAAAGGGGATAATCTGAGAATTTCTCATTTTTCAATGCAGTCCATTAGAACTAAGCCAAGAATTTGATAATATGTTTTAGTCATTTCATTATATATTTCCATGAATCATTTGATCAACAAAAAAGACATGTACACAAGATTTCTTTTTCCTCTTTTAAGAGCAGTTTATGATACTGGGGGTTAGTTAATACAGTACAGAGAAAATAAGTGGAAAAGTAGAAAATTACATGACACTGATGTGAGTACTCATCTCACATGATTATAATTAAGAATATTATTAATTTATGAATCATTCACTTTTTAGAACAGAAACCAAAGCAATTAATTGAACTTGAGTATATGCATATTATACAAACAACCTCATGCAAAATACTTTTCATAAGTAACAGTACATTTTAAAATATTAGAAACTGGATATCTGTGCTGATTTGTATTTGCACTTAAAGGAATAAGAAGAGAAGAACATTAAACTAGGGAAGGTTATAGTGATAATAAAGCTCTTAAAATTAAAAATGTCTTCTTCCTTTTTACTTATCACAGACTGAGCAGTGTCCTGAGAGGATTCATTATAACAAAAATGTCATTATAAGAAAAATGATCTTATTCTGGAAGGATCTAAATTTTCCTTCTTATTGAATAAGTTTCAAACAGTTTATTATAAATATAAAATAAATACAAAATATTCATTTCTGCAGTTTTTCAGGTAAAACTCTCACTGTTTATATAATGTCTATGAGAAATCAGTAGAGATGACATAATCCTAATTGTGACATCATTCATTCAAATCCTTGCCAAAGTACCTGACCAATAAGAGCACAGTATGCCTGGATGGGCCACTGGTGAGCTTTCATAGATAAGTTTCAAAAACTGTGATATTTATGCTACTGTCATGCATGTTTTAGCATCTGGTTTATTAACAAAAATTGACAATCTAGTTGTTCCTATGTCTTCATGAGCTAACATTTTATAATACTCTCTAATTATAGAAATATTTTCTCTGTCTTACTGTCCACAAACCTATTGCAAAGTCAATGTCAGTATAGGAAGTGTTGTAGGAAGTACTTGGCCATCAGTATCTCATATTTGCTGTTATTATTCTGATGCATGGTGACCCCATGTGTGTTCAAAAAAAAAACTGCTCCATAGAGTTTTCAAGGGTGTGACCTTTCAACACTGACTTACAAGTCACCACTAGGTGGATTTGAGCTGCCAACCTTTTGGCTAGTAGTGCATTACTCAGCCATTTGTGCCACCCAGGGAGTCCATCTGATATTAAGAAATGTGTATTATTAACCACTAGTTCTTCTATAAGAGGGAGAGGTGGAAAAGCAGGAGAAAGGACCTTATTCTGGAAGGATCTAAATTTTCCTTCTTGTTGAATAAGTTTCAAACAGTTTATTATAAATATAAAATATATACAAAACATTCATTTCTGCAGTTTTTCAGGTAAAACTCTCACTGTTTATATAATGTCTATGAGAAATCAGTAGAGGGACAGGGACAGAGCAAGGAGTCAGCCACAGGGATCCAGGTGAGGGGAGGGAACCCAGGCCACGCACCACAAGCGACAAGGTGAGAAAGTGCAGTGAAGGAGAAGAAAAAGGCCAGGGGGCAGGGACAGTGCCAGGAGGCAGCAGCAGGGATCCAGGTAAGGGGATGTTGGAAAGGTTTCAAACAGCTAAGGGAGACAAACTTGTCTGTCTGTTTAACCTACTGTGGTGATGTGTTGCTGTAAGTCTTGAGGCTGTGCCACTGGTGTTTCAAACCAAGCAGGGTGCACACGGTGCACAGATTTCAGAGAAATGTGCAGACTGAGACAGACTAGGAAGAAGGAAAAGGCCATCCACTTCTCAAAAATTAGTCAGGGAAAACCTCATGAATAGCAGAGAAACACTGTCTGATACATTACTGTGCAACTTTATGAATAGCCAAGAAACATTGTCTAATACAGAGGAGGAGGATGAGTCACTTAGGTTAGAAGACTCTCAAAATAGGACTAGTAAAGAGCTGCATCATAAGAGCAAAACCAGCCTTACTCATATGGATAAGGTAAAGCTTTCGAGACCTCCATTCGTTGACGTGACACAACTCAAATTGAGGAGCAAGAGCTGCAAACATATGTTAATAATCAGAACATGGAATGTATGAAGAATGAATCTAGGAAACTTGGAAGTTGTCAAAAATGAAATGGAATGCATAAAGTTGATCTCTTAGGTATTAGTGAACTGAAATGGACTGGTTTTGGCCATTTTGAAAAAAGAAAACTGTATGGTCTACTATGCCGGAACCACAATTTGAAGAAGAATGGCATGGCATTCATTATCACAAAGAATGTTTCAAGATCTGTCCTGAGGTACAGTATTGTCAGTGATAGGATAATATCCATATGCCTACAAGGAAGACCCTTTAGTTAATATGACTATTATTCAAATTTATACACCAACCACCAAAGCCAAAGATGAGGAAATTGAAAGTTTTTTTATCAACTTCTGTAGTCTGAAATTGACCAGACATGCAATCAGGATTTGTTAATTATCACTGGATATTGCAAAAGTTGGAAATAAAGAAGAGTCACTGGTAGTTGGAAAATTTGACCTTGGTGACAGAAATAACACTGGAGATTACATGGTAAAATTTTGCAAGACCAACAACTTATTCATTGCAAATACCTTTTTTCAACAACACAAATGGTGGCCATACACAGGGACTTTGCCCGATGGAACACAGGAATCAGATTAACTACATCTGTGGCAAGAGGAGATGGAAAAGCTCAATGTCTTCAGCCAAAAGAAGTCCAGGAGCTGATTGTGGAACAGACTATCAACTGCTCATATGCAAGTTCAACTTGAAGTTGAGGACAATTAAAAGAAGTCCAAGAGAGCCAAAATATGATCTTGAATACATCCCTCCTGAATTTAGAGACCATCTAATAAATATATTTGATACATTGAATACGAATGAATGAAAACCAGAGGAATTGTGGGATGACATCAAGAACATCATTCATGAAGAAAGGAAGAGGTCACTAAAAAGATGAGAAAAGAAGAGAAGACCAAAATGGATGACAGAAGAAACTCTGAAACTTGTCCTTGGGCAGAGAGTAACTAAAGCGAATGGAAGAAATGACAAGATCAAAGACCTAAACAGAAGATTTCATAGAGCAGCTTGAGCAGACAAAGGCAATTACTATAATGAAATGTGCAAAGACTGGAAGTTAGAAAGTCAAAAGGGAAGAATATGCTCAGCATTTCTCAAGCTGAAAGAACTGAGGAAAAAATTTAAGCCTCAAGTTGCAATAATCAAAGATTCTATGGACAAAATATTGAATGATGCAGGAAACATCAAAAGAAGATGGAAAGAATACACAGAGACACTGTACCAAAAAGAACTGGTCAATCTTCACTCATTTCAGGAGGTGGCATATGATCTAGACCAATGGTATTTAAGGAGGAAGTCGAAGCTGCAGTGAAGGAATTGGCGAAGAATAAGGCTCCAGGAATTGACAGAATAGCTATTGAGATGTTTCAACAAACGGATGCCCCACTGGAGGCACTCACTCAATTATGCCAAGGGATTTGGAAGACAGTTACCTGGCCAACTGACTGGAAGATATCCATATTTGTACCCATTCCAAAGAAAGGTGATCCCACACAATGTGGAAATTATCGATCAATATCATTAATGTCACTTGCAAGTAAGATTTTACTGAAGATAATTCAAAAATTGTTGCAGCAGTATATTGACAGAGAACTTCCAGAGGTGCAAGCTGGATTCAGAAGAGGATGTGGAACAAGGGATATCATAGCTGCTGTCAGGTGGATCTTGGTTCAAGGCAAATAATACCAGAAAGATGTTTACTTGTGTATTATTGACTATGCAAAGGCACTTGATTGTGTGGATCATGACAAATTGTGGATAATATTGAGAAGAATGAGAATTCCTGAACATTTAATTGTACTCATGAGGAACCTGTATATTGACCAGGAGGCTGTCATTCTAACAGAACAAGGGAACACTGCATGGTTTAAAATCAAGAAAGAAGTGTGTCAGGGTTTTATCCTTTCCCCATACGTATTCAATCTATTTGCTGAACAAATAATCCAAGAAGCTGGACTATATGATGAAAAATGTGACATCAGGATTGGAGGAAGAATCATTAACAGCCTGAGATATGCTGATGACACAACTTTGCTTGCTGAAATTGAGGATGACTTGAGGAACTTACTGATGAAGCTTAAAGAATACAGTCTGCACTATGGATTTCATCTCAATATAAAGAAAACAAAAATCCTCACAACTGGACCAATAAGCAGCATTCATGATAAATGGAGAAAAGATTGAGGTTGTCAAAGAATTTGCATTGCTTGTTTCTACAATTGATGCCAATGGAAATAGCAGTCAGGACATTAGATGACATATATCACTGGGCAAATCAGCTGCAAAAGAACTTGTTCAAGTGCTGAGGAGCAAGGATGTCTCCTTGAGGATTAAGGTGCATCTGACACAAGCCATGATATTTTCAATTGCCTCATATGCATGTGAGAGCTGGACAATGAATAAGGAAGACAGAAGAAGAGTTGATGTTTTTGAGTTGTGGTGCTGGCGAAGAATACTGAAAGTACCATGGACTGCTAAAAGAACTAACAGATCTCTCCTGGAGGAAGTGCAGCCAAAAGGCTCCTTGGAAGTGAGAAAGCCAGACTTCGCCTCACCTCCTTTGTCATGTTGTCAGAAGGGACCGTTTCCTAGAGAAGGATGTCATGCTTGTTAAGGTGGAGGGTTGACAAAAGAGGGGAAGACCCTCAACGAGATGGATTGACACAGTGGCTGCGACAATGGGCTCAAGTATAGCAAGGGTCATGGAGCTGGCGCAGGATCAGGCTGTGTTTCGAATGAAACATAGGGTTGCTATGAGTCAGAAATGACTCGATGGCACCTAACAACAGCAAGCTCTTCTACATACTTCCTATTATAGGGGGTGCATACACAATTTTGTTATTCAGTTCCTGGTAGTCAATTATGGACTCAGAGTGATCCCTTGTGATAGAGAAGAATTACCCCATAGGATTTTCTACTTGGTGCAGTGGTTAAAGCATTGGGATGCTTACCAAAAGCTTAGTGGTTTGAAACCATCAGCCACTCCATGCGAGGAAAACCAGGCAGTCTACTTCCGTGAAGATTTACAACTTTGGAAACACTATGGAGCAGGTCTACTCTGGGCTCTAGGGTCTCTGAGTTGGAAGCTACTGCATAGCAGTGAGTTGGCTTTGGTTTTAAATCTTTACAGCAGCAGTCACTAGGTCTTTCTCCTTTGGAGTGGTTGGGTGGGTTCAAATGTCAACCTTTAGCTTAATGGCCAAGTCCTTACAACGTGTGCCACCAGGGCCAACATATTTTGTAGAAAATTGGCAAAGAACAGTAGTTTTCCCTGCATTTTCCAGCTCAAGAATGATAATTTGAGCTACAGGTGGACTGGCCAATCTCTGTGTCCTGATAAAGAGTGCTCCCATTCTTGCGAAGTGGAATGCCCCTTTTTCCTGCCCATTCACCTAGCTTCCCCCTGCTCAGGCTGAGGTAGAAGATAGAGACAAACCTGAGGAGCCTCAATTGCTGCTGTTTGTCCTGTGTTTGCTGCCAGCCCACTTCGCGGGAGCCAGAGGGAGCCCAGACTACTCTGCCACCACATACTCTTCTGCTTGATGACATGGTGTCATATTGTCTGTGATAAGGCTGCTGAGCCACCCTCCCAGGAGAGGATTTTTCAAATTAGACAAAAAAAAAAAAAAAAAAAAAAAAGGCACCATTGAGGCAGCCCTGACTCATGGTTACACTATATGTGTCAGAGCAGAATTATGCTCAAAAGGCTTCATACTGCTGAATTTTTGGAAGCAGATCATCAGCTTTCTGAGGCAACTCTGTATGGTTATGGATTTCCAAACTTTTGGTAAGCAGCAGAATGTGTTACTCATTTTTATCACCCAGGGTATAAAATACTCTTTTATAATTCATTCTCTCTAGGATTTAATATATAATGAACATTTCTACATCATTAAGTCCCAAGTTTAACAGCTACTTAGTGTTCCACTGTTTTGATGCAGAAATACCATGTAGGGTGGTTTCAGATTTCCTTTGATTAAGGATCGCTGAAAGAGGGAGTAAATAAACCAAAATTAAATCCCTTGCCACGGGAGTAAATTCCAACTCATTGTCACCCTTAGGACAGAGTAGAACTGCCCTATAGATTTTCCAAGGCTGTAATCTTTATGTAAGCAAACTGCCATATTTTTCTCCCACAAAGCAGCTGGTGGGGTTCCAACCACAGGCTTTTTGGTTAGCAGCAGAACACTTTAACCACTGAACCAATAGGGATTCTTGTGGATAAAAAAGCTGAAATCTGGCCCTCACTGCAGTCACCCAGCCTAACCAGAGGAATTATTCTTCTCAATTTAGCATACAATACCAATAGTAGCTAGTTGTCCTATAGTTTTAAACTAAACCATTTACCAGTTTATAATTTAAAATATCAGATAACTCAACAAGGTTTGTAATCAAATATAATGGTAACTCAGTGCCAAATCATCCCATTCCCAATTCCTGATATCTAGTAGCAATATTACCAATGATTTTAGCTATTTTGCTGGAATTTATGTCCACATTTATCAGTAGATATTTATAATCTATATCTTAATTTTTCAATTTCAGATGTTACTCACTGAATGCTTACTATGAAAAATGTTATTTTCTTTTTTTCTCACTGCACACCACACCACTTTCATCCATGCCCAATTCACACAAACACAGGGCTCTCAATGAAATTACACAAATAATTTTACTCGAATATATGTAGTGTTCATGGGGTTATAATTACATATATTTTATTCATTATTAAAGTGACACTATTTTTCTTAGATGTGGTTAAATGTTTCTTGTCATTAACTAATCTCTTAACTCTTTTCCACAGGTATAATTAGAATTCCATTATGTTCCAACACATGTAATGTTCATATGTTGTTGTTAGATGCCATCAAGTTGGCTCCGACACATAGTACCCTATGAAGAGCAGAAAGAAACACTGCTCAGTCCTACACCGTTTTCATAATCCTTGCTATGCTTGAACTCATTATATAGCCACTGTGTCAGTCCATCTCATTGAGGGTCTTCCTCTTTACCACTGATCCTCTAATTTGCCAAGCATGATATCTTTTTTTCTTAGATAAACACTTTCTTTGGAATGGGTACAAATAATGTATCTCTTGCAGTCAGTTGGCCAAGTAGCTGTCCTCCAAATCTCTTGGCATAATCGAGTGAGTGCCTCCAGTGGGCATCTCTTTGTTGAAACATCTCAATGGGTATTTCATCAATTTCTGGAGGCTTGTTCTTCACCAGTTCTTTCAGTGCAGCTTCAACTGAAAGTACCTTCTTCCCTCTGTACCATTTGTTCTTGAACATATGCCACCTCCTGAAACGGATGAAGATCGACCCGTTCTTTTTGGTACAGTGACTCTGTGTATCAGTTCCATCTTCTTTTTATGCTTCCTGCATCATTTAATATTTGGCCCACAGAATCTTTTAATAGGGCAACTTGAGGCTTAATTTTTTCCCTCAGTTCTTTCAGGTTAAGAAATGCTAAGCATGTTCTTCCCTTTTGGTTCTCTAAGTCCAGGTCTTTGCACATGTCATTTTAGTAATTGTTTTTTTCTGTTCGAGTTGCTCTTTGAAATCTTCTGTTCAGCTATTTTATCTTGTCATTTCTTCCATTTGCTTTAGCTACTCTCCACTCAAGGGCAAGTTTCAGAGTCTCTTCTGACATACATTTTGGTCTTTTCTTTCTTTCTCATATTTTTAATGACCTCTCATTTTCTTCATGGATGATGCTCTTGATGTCATCCCACAATTCTTCTGGGTTTCGGTCATTGGTGTCCAATCCATTAAATCGATTTTTTAGATGGTATCTAAATTCAGGAGGGGTATATTCAAGGTCATTTTTTGGTTCTTGTGAATTTAATTGTCCTCAAGTTCAAGTTGAACTTGCATATTAGCAGTTGATGGTCTGTTCCACAATCCGCTCCTGGCCTGGGTTTGGCTGAAATACTGAATTTTCCATCTCCTCTTGCCACAGATGTAGTTAATCTGGTTCCTGTGTACTCCACCTGGAGAAGTCCACATGTATGGCTGCCATTTGTGTTGTTGAAAAAGGTATTTGCAATGAATATGTATTGCAAAATTCTATCATGCCATCTCCAGCATTATTTCTGTCATCAAGGCCAAATTTTCCAACTACTATTGATTCTTCCTTGTTTCCAACTTTTGCATTCCACTTACCAGTGAGAAGCAACACATCTTGATTATGTGTTCAGTCAATTTCAGACTTCAGAAGTTGATAAAATTCTTCAATATCCTCATCTTTGGCTTTGGTGGTTTGTGGATAAATTTGAATAATAGTAATATTAACTGCTCTTCCTTTTAGGTGTATGGATATTATCCTATCACTGACAGCATTGTACTTCCTGACAGATCTTGAAACATCCTTTGTGATGATGAATGCCATATCATTCCTCTTCAATTTGTCATTCCCGGCATAGTAGATCATAAGATTGTCTGATTCAAAATGGCCAAAACCTGTCCATTTTACCTCACTAATGCCTAGCATATCAATCTTTTTGTGTTCCATTTCATTTTTGACAACTTCCAATTTAACTAGATGTTAATCTAGGATGTTAATAGGCCACATGTTAATAGGCTGTATAAAAATGATTTGTTGGAAAGCAAATTTTTGAGGCCTTATGTGCCTGAGAATATAATGATAGTAGATAATTAGATATATAATACATAAAAGAATAAATAAGTAGATAGATAAATAGATAGACACATATTTGCAGTCCACTCTACTCCAACACATGGCATCTCATGTACAACAGAATCAAAATTGTCCAGTCTTGCATCATTATAATCAATAATATATTGGATTCCATGGTTGTGGTTATTGTGCCAATCAATCTTCTTAATGGTCTTCTTTGTTGCACACATTGGCCCTTTAGTTCACCATAGATTATGTCCTTTCTTAATGTATGAGCCCTCCAGATGATGTGTCAAAAGGAAACAAGTCGAGCAATGTTTTTTGCTGTGATACATAAAATTTCATTGACGGATTTTCAAAAGTAGATCAATAAGTCTTTCTTCCTACTCTGTCTTAGTCTTGAAGGTCTGGTGAAACCTGTCCACCATGGGTGACCACTTTGCTTTAAAATACTGGTGACATAGCTTCCAGCATCATAGCATCACACAAATCACCTCAGTATGACAAACTAATAGATGGTGGATAATAATAGCTAGTGTACTTCTTAGATGCCAGATAACACTCTATGCATTTTATATTTATTGACTTCTTTAGTTCTCATAACAATGCAGTAAGGTAGTTTATCACTATTTCCCAGATAAAGAAATTTAAGTAACTTGACCTATGACATGTAGAATGCTGCTATACCCTGCTAAACTCTGTATTCAGGCTCTAGATCCATGCTTTAACCTCCACACCACACAACCACTCAGCAAAGTATTATTCTACCAACAAATGTGATAAATAATTAGATTTGATACAGAAGTCTAGGAGCTCTGGTAGCATAGTGGCTAAAAGCACTTGACTGCTAATCAGAAGACTGGTGGTTCAAACCCACCAGCCACTCCTCGGAAGGAAGGTTGGGCAATCCTACTTCCGTAGTGATACTGCCTCGGAAACCCAAGGAGGGGTCGCTATGAGTCGGGGCCGACTTGACGGCACATAACAACAACAACAACACAGAAGTCTAGATTCTAGCATAACTGACACATTGTTTTTCTGTTTTAATTATTATCCTTTTTTCAGTTTCCTATCTGGATTTTGGATAGTTGTCTATTCTGCAAGGTTTTGTCAACTTCAGGTTTCAGTATTTCCATTGAAATTTTAATTTTTTCTATCCTGTTTTAATTTTCAACACTTTTTTTGTTGTTGTTATCTATTGTTTCTAGCTCCTTCTTCTTGATTCACAAATACTGTATCTTTCTCAATTTTTGTATATTGATCACCAAGATTCTCTGTGTGGTGATCAGTTGAGCTATTTCTGGGGAAACCTTACCTTTCAAGTCTATACATCACTGTTTCCCTAGCGAGGGCTTCCTTAATACCCTGTTTGGAGACTGCAGCCCAATGGTCACTGTTCTCGGAGCTGAGTAGGAAAAGCAGTTTTACTATTTGCTATATTATCTTTCACAAATCCCCTGCATCCCATGTAGTATATCAACCCTCATCTCCATCTGATTTCCCATGTCAACAGCCATGTCTGGCTTAACTTCTTCAGACAATTAACTTTCATTTAATACAGGTGATGGGTTTCTTATACAGCGTTCTAGACAATCCTTTTCATCAGGCCCACAGGAATCCTACTTTTAGAGGTGCCCTCAATTCCTCTGGTCTGTGAATGAGATGTTCTTCTTGCTAGACTCACTTCACTGCTGGAATTGAATGTGCATTGGTCTCATTGCTCTTCAGTTATCATATATTCACCTGATTTCCATTGTCCATGATTTATTGCTATTCTTCCTTTTCCCTTTTTTTAAAATTCTGTTATATGAACGTATAAACTTTAATTGAGATTTTGAGATTTTGGGAATGAATAAAGGTAATATATATTTGATCCATCAAGTTTATTAGAAGTCAGTTTTCATTCATTAAATATAACTCAGAACATCTAAATTATCACTGGAAATGGAATATCTTTATTAGGAGAGGAGTGTGAACTATGTGGACCTAATACTTTTCACCTGATAGTCCATATTTCCCTACTTCTTAATATGCCACTATCAGCACCATTCTGACCTGTTTCCCTGACTGTTCTTTTAATATTTACTAAAGTGGGAGCTCTGGTGGTATAGTGCCTAAGACATTTGACTACTAAACATAAGGCTGGCAATTCAAACCCACCAGCTAGCCACTCTGTGGATGGAAGGTTGGACAATCTACTTCCATAGAGATACCACCTCAGAAACCCAAGGAGCGATCGCTTTGAGTCGAAATTGACTGCAGGGCAGTGAGTTTGTTTGTTTTTGGAAAGTGTAGAGAGATTGTTTTCTTCCCTCCCTCCTCTATTACATATGAAAAAGCTATGTCTGTCCATAAATATGTTAATTAGGCTAGAAATATTTTTTTAAAAAATAATATAAAAACTGAAAATAGTGGGTATGCAATGTTTCTTGCTAGCAAGGCTCTATCTGATCTACATCCAAAATACCAACCCCACTGCCCTTGAGTCAGATCTGACTCATAGCAACCCCTCTTTGGGTTTCCAAGGTAGTATCACTACTGCAGTATATTGCCCAATCTTCCCTCTAAGGAGTGGCTGGTGGGTTTGAACCACCAGTCTTCTGGTTAGCAGTCAAATACCTTAGGCACTTTGCCATAGACCTAAGATAAATATATAGCATGTAGAAATTACTTGACTCATAATTTTAATTGTGAATAGAGTCCTGGTGGCACAGTGGTTAAAGCATTTAGCTGCTAACCAACAGCCTGGAGGTTCAAATCCACCAGCCTCGCCACAGGAGAAAGATGAAACAGTCTACTTCTGCAAAGATTTACAGCCTTGGAAACCCAATGAGTAGGAATTGACTCAGTTAGAGTGAGTATGGTTTGGTTTGGTTTGGTTTGGGTGGCTCAGTTTACATTCAACTACTAACCTAAATGATTGGTTGTTCGAACCCCCCCAGCAGTGCCACAGAAGGAAGTCCTGGCTATCTGCCTCTGTAAAGATTATATTGAAGAAAACCCTGGGGAGAAGTGCTGTTCTGTAACATTGCATGTTGCCATGAGTAGGAACTGCATACTAACGCATTCTAAATCTCAGTTGTGTTGTGGGTAAGGGTGATCTCTAAATTGAAATATATGTAAAAGCCTTGTATAGGCTCAAACAAGCAAAGAAAAAAGCCAAATGCACTATAGTTGATTCTTAGTTATCGTGATCCACCATTGGGTTCCCAAGGCTGTAATTCTTCAGGAAAGCAGACTGCCTAATGTTTCTTCCATGGAATGGCTGGTGGATTTGAACTACTGACCTTTTGGTTAGCAGCCAAAATGCCTTAACCATTGCATCATCAGAGCTTCCATTTGAGCCACCCTTCCTATCAATGAATTAGTTTACATGGGTAACATCACTTTAAACACTTTAGAATTCTTTCTGCTTTCCTTGCCCTCACAAAGTCTATATTTTATTAGTAATTACAGTATGGTTGCTTTTCCCTGATCATAGTATGAATTTCCTTCCTTCTAAAATTGTCCTATGAGCTTCTGTTATCTATGTCACTGTAACTCCTGCAAAATTCTGAAGGTAAAGTCAATTCTGCCTTCAATAGCATATTTTTATATAGCATATGTACTGCATATTGCATATAACAGAAGTGGCTGATATATGTCACTGATAAAATCATTTTTCACACTTTACCAACAATGTGTTGAGATGAAAAGCTGGTAGTGCAGAAAATGGTAATACTGTCAACATTTTTCCTCATCTACAACTTCAGTGGCAGGTTGTAATTTTGACATTGTCTTTGGTACCTAGAATAATATTGGTATATTGACATTTCAAATATTGATGAATGATGTGGCTTATACAAAATGATCAGAGAACAGGGAATAATTCTAAAAACAGAATATTAATTTGAAAAAAAAAGACAGTATAACTAAGATATAGCAGGAAAAATATAACTAAGAGTCAGTAGGCAAGAACTTAAAATGTGCATGCCGAAGAAGCAAAGAAAAATAATAATCAAACTGACAGAACCAACTGTTAGAATAGAGACTTAAAGCCAAGAAACCCCAGGGGGGAAAAGAAAAAGATAAATTGTAAATGGAACACTCACATCAGCTTATGATTTAAGAGGAAAACCTTCAGGTTATTCACGAAGACGTGGTTATGACAGCAGTTGAAATAAACATTAAAGCCTATTAAAAAGAGCTGTTAAATGTATAGTCATATATTGTACAAAACGACAGTATTACTCTTTTCCCATTTTGTTTAAGATAGTGCCACCAAATAAGAGCAATTTCTTAGAAAATATTTTCTAGAAATGAAATTTGGGTCCTAAAATTTCAATACAACTAAATATAAGAAAAATACAGGTTCATTGTTATGTCTCAACCTAGAATGAAAATGTAGTTTCTGTATTTGGGCAGAATATTTGTCTTACTTGTATTCAGGTCTGACACCTTGAAAGTTAGCATAGAGGAGGATTTTCCCTCCTCATAGATAAATTAGTTTTTAAATCTTATTGATTAGAAGTGAAAATTTTGAAATTATTAGAAACAATAACATATGATAAGTTACCCATTGTATGAATTAAATAATCCCTCCAAAAAACAACAAAAATGCTGCCATACAATAATCTCTCCTTAGAGAATTTTGTAGGTATATGAAAGGTAAAAGTCATGTCTTCCCACACACTTCATCTCTTCCTCTACAATAGAGTAAATACATTCCTCTCACTCTCATCAGTTCCTGGGGAATGACAAAAGTGTAGAGAAGATTGTTAACTTTTATTCCCCTTAGGATGAGAAATCAAACATTAATTACTACATATGGCTTCTCTTTCAATATGATACTTAAAGTGAAAACTCTTTACTGAACTTTGTTCAAGTTGATCTTTCAATAGCACTGTTCTAAATTTTGGAGCTTATGTGGTTAAGCACTTGGCAGCTAATGAGCCACTCTAAGGGAGAAAGAGATGGCAGCCTGCTTTCATAACAATTTACAGCCTTGGAAATCCTATGGAGCAGTTCTACTCTGCCCTATAGGGACAGCATGAGTTGGAATCAACTTGTCAGCAAAGGGCTTAAGTCCCAGATCTCAGGAGCGTTGGAGGCATAGCGCCTAAGGCATTTGACTGGTAACCAGAAGGCTGGTGGTTCAAATCCACCAGCCATTCCTCGGAAGGAAGACTGGGCAATCTACTTCTGGAGAGACACTGCCTTGAAAACCCAAGGTGGGGTCACTATGAATCAGAACCAACTCTGCAGCAGTGAGAGTTTTATCTTAATTCAGTATCTGTTTGTGCTATTCGGTGCATATTTTTGAATGAGTGAAAGTGTTAATAAATAAACCAATAAATGATAAAAATTATTCTCACTTAAAACAACTTATAGTTGTATCTCCATTCTCCAAAATCACAAGTATTACTCAATCTTATTTATTATGTATGACTTACTCTTAATATGTACAAATTAACCTGTGGTGGTTAAGTTGTCAACTTGGCTGGGCTTGGTTGAGTGGCTGGGCAGCTGAATGTAGTTATTCCCCATGGTGATACTGGTGATTTACTCCACGGTGGAGTCTATTGGAACATCTGAGGAGCTGCTTTGGGTATGTAGTCTGCTTCCTGCATATAAGAAACAGCTTTGGGAATGGTCTCTAACTTATGGAATGCTTGAACCCTGCACATAACTGTGTCATTGTTCAGCAGCCTTCCATGCTCTGCCAAAGTTGGGACTTTCAATGGACTTGAATTAATGGCCTGCCATGTGGTTTAGTAACATTGAGACTGTAGCTTTTTAGTTGTCAACCTTGGGCTTGTCAGTCTTAGCAGCCAGTAGCTTTCTGAGTGAAGAAAAGCCTCTAGCTCCAGTGGGCCAGAAGCAGGAGGCAGAACTGAACCCCAAGGTTGATGGGCTTTCACTCAGTCCCTAGAGCCTGGCACTTTGAGCTCAGACGTAAAGCCTCCAAACTGTAAGAAAATAAACTCCTGTTTCTTTAAGCCATCCCATTGGTGGTATATTCTTGTCAGAGCAGCACTGGGTAACCAGAACATAAGTCTTCCTAGTTTGATAATCTAATATATTTGAAACTTAAAGATACCT